>NC_044989.1:63382347-63982347 GCF_008728515.1 Papio anubis | reverse complement strand
ACTCCCATCTGCTCAATAGAATCTTCATACCAAGAAAAGGAGTAAAAGAGGCTAAAACTTTCCATTTACATTGAGCCAATATATTTAAATAAGACAATTAATCGGCAGGGCGTGGTGGCTCATGCCTGTAATCCCAGCACTTTGGGAGGCTGAGGCGGGTGGATCACGAAGTCAGGAGTTCAAGACCAGCCTGGCCAACATGGTGAAACCCCATCTCTACTAAAAATACAAAAATTAGCCAGGCATGGTGGCGCATGCCTGTAATCCCAGCTACTTGGGAGGCTGAGGCTGCAGAATCGCTTGAACCCAGGAGGTGGAGGTTGCAGTGAGCTGAGACTGTGCCACTGCACTCCAGCCTGGCAACAGAGCAAGACTCTGTCTCAAAAAAAAAGGACAATTAATTGCTATTCAACTTTATTGTCTGGAGGAGGAAAAACAAGATTTTTTATTTCAGGAGAAACAACAGTAACATGTAGTGACAGACAGCTGACAACCTGATTCCAAGAGAAAATTATTTTTAAAAGCAAGGAGGGAAGACATACAAACAGAAATTTCAACAGATCCTGAACAAACTACAGACATAGAAACAAAGATAACTGATATTCAAGGTGATGACTCTGAGTAAAAAAAGACTAAGCTGACAGAATTTTAAAAAATAGAAATATTTCTATTAAGAACAAAACAATGTTTAGAAACATAATGGGTAAGTTTAATTAGACAGAAAAATTCAATTATGGTGAACCATTCCTTTCCCCGACAATGCTGGGTAAATGTACTTTCACTGTCACCTTTACCCCTACCGGCATGGAGAAATGGTCCACTGATGTGACTGAGCCTAGAAGTATTTGGTTTCTTTTTAAGATCCTTCCTCCAGATGAAACAAGGATGGATAGCCTCGAAGGCTTCTTTTAAGCTTCTAACTCTAAGCTCTGAGGTCAGCAGAACTCAGCAATTTGGTACTCACTCACAGAAGTCAAAGAAAAAAAAAATTCAAAAAAGAAGTGTCAGGCCAGGCATGGTGGCTCATGCCTGTAATCCCAGCACTCTGGGAGGCCGAGGCAGGCGGATTACCTGAGGTTGGGAGTTTGAGACCAGCCTGATCAACATGGAGAAACTCCATCTCTACTAAAAATACAAATTAGCTGGGTGTGGTGGCAGGCGCCTCCCAGCTCTTTGGAAGGCTGAGGCAGGTGAATGGCTTGAACCCGGGAGGCAGAGGTTGCAGTGAGCCAAGATAGTGCCATTACATTCCAGCCTGAGCAACAAGAGCGAAACTCCATCTCAAAAAAAAAAAAAAAAATAATAATAAATAAATAAATAAATAAATGTCAACTGGTGTAGAGAAATGAATTTGATCATAGTCAGCTGTATACTATACAATATTTGTTTTCCAATTTATTGCTATTTATAGAAAAATCTTTAATGGCCTACACATGTTTCATTCTGTCATTTTCCCTTCTTTCCTTGAAGTAGAGTAGGTGAGGAAAAGGGAATACAGGAAGAAATTATTACTCCCTTTTCCTTTAGAATGCAAGATCCTTAAGAACACGGACTTTGTCTATTTTATTTACTGCTGTATCTCAATTGCCTAGAAAAACACCTGGCCTGTAGTTGGAACTCTGATATTTGCTTGAAGGAATAGCTGGATCCTATAAAAGTACCAAAAAGATGGAAATGTAAAAGAACTGTTTGGGAACATATGTAGTATGCTTTAACATTTTTTAAAAGGTATTTTATTTATTTAAGATATTTCAGGCTGAGTGCAGTGGCTCACGCCTATGATCCCGGCACACTGCGCCGGGGGCCAGGGTGACTGGATCACTTGAGCCCAGGAGTTCGAGACCAGCTTGGGCAAAACGGTGAGACCTTGTCTCTTAAAAAAACAATTTAGCTGGGTATGGTGGCACATGCTGTAGTTCCAGCCACTCAGGAGGCTGAGGCAGGAGAATCACTTGAGCCTTGGAAGTTAAGGCTACAGTGAGCCATTACTGTGTCAGTGCACTTCAGCCTTGGTGACAGAGTGAGATCCTGACTCAAACAAAAACTCATTCATATGTACCATGAAAACAAAAGGTATTTTATTCATATATAGTATGTATGGAGAAGGCTAGAAACTCAGTGACCACAATAGTTTCAACTATAGTTAACAAAATTATTTATGTCATTAGTACTAATGATATTACCTTATAAATCCACTGATGAGCTGTTGTCTCATTTAATTCATTCATTAAACAAAACAGCATTAAGTTCCTATCATGTAGTTGGTACTATTTTAGGCCAGGGAATCCATTGGTGAATTACGTGAAGGAAACAAAAGGATACACCAATTTTCTAAAACAGGTGGCTACAGAGGCAGTAGAGAGTAGTAATTAAAGAGATGGACTCTGGAGCCAGACTTTCTAGGTTCAAGTCCTGGCTCCACAACTCATTAACTGCGTGCTCTAGAACAAGTTACTTAACCTCTCTGCATTATTTCCCCATAGTAAAATGGAGATAATAATAGCAATTACCTAACAAACAGAGTAGTTTTAAGTATTTACAATTATCATCACAGAATTTTCCTCTAAAGACTCTAATAGCCTGTGGTTTTCTATTTGCATTTCTGTTACTCTGTATTAGACCATGAAGCCCCCTTAAGAACAGTCTGCCTTTGATACGGATTTGCATTTCCATATAGTGTTCAACCAGTATTTGTTGAATGAAGGAAGGTTAGGGTATAAAGTACGAACACATACTACTTCAATGTACAGCAAAGTAGGATAAGAAAAGGGGGGCTGGAGAGATGGAAGATCACTATCTGTAAAGTTTAACCTCCCATAAGGTCATCTATATGGTTAGAAAAATGCAGTCAATTTTAGTAGCTACTTAAAAACATGTTCACAGTATCACAGTCCTTAATGAAGGGGTTGTGGCCACCTAATGAACAGTTAATTCCACCTCAGCAGTTTTCTTCTGTATTTCTGGAGAAATTACTTTCACAGGTAGGTAATTCCATCTTATTAATGGCAGTCGGAGGCTTAGTTAGTGTTTCAATGTTTGAAGATGAAACAGAGAAAGAAAACTCCACGTATGGTTCTTTCTGCTCCTCTGCAACATTGCAGTTGAAAAGCAGGAGGGTGGGAGAGTCCTGCTGACTTTCACAATGTTACAGTGTGAACATAGGTTACTATTCTTTGCTCAGATATCTGGGCAGTCTGCCAAGATCCAAAGAAGGAATGTCTTTGCTCTTAGCAGGGCACCAATGACTTTCCTGCAGATGCAGGCTCTGTGCTAACTTCTCAGCTGTAAAGATTGAATTTAAGTGTCTCTGTTATTCCACAGACAGATCCACATATTCCTTTTTCACTTTCAAATTTATATATATTTCTAAATTACATGCATTTCTATAACACAAAAAACTAAGCGGTACCATTTAGATTCCTTCATACAGTTTATTTACTGTCACTCCCTATAGACAACAAGCAAAGAATCCTCCCCTTTGAATGAGCTTACAAAAGAAGGCTCTTTTCTAACTCTGTCCATTCACACACACCCCTGAGGGGGGCAGGGAAATTGAGTCATGTGTGAGTTTGCTGTCAGTTCCAGCAAACTGCCAGACAAATTCTTCCTTATGTTCTGTCTCTGTGTTATCTGGCACCCCAGTGACCTTCCAGCGGTGGGGCCTTACTAGGGAAAACCAGCTAAGAATCTGGGGCCCAAAATCTCTCTGTGACCTTAAGAAAATTATCTGACCTCCCCAGACTACATTATAAAAGTAGATAATATATTCTCCAAATCCCCTTTTAATTCTAGAATTCCAAAATTTTGAATTGCAAGGAATAAAGCTATCAAGTAATCTATATGCTGATAACATAGTTGAGTTTGTATATGCAGTATGAACTGGTAACTTCATCCAGAATCTCAGTTAGTAAAAATTAAGTTTTCAGGGAGTTGAGTACACCGTCTCTCCCCCGCTGCAAGACCTCACTGCGGTGGTCCCTATAAAAATAAAAATTCAGAAAGGCTTGATAAGTGTAAGACACAATATAGAAAAATGGCAAGAGTGTGAGACTCTTGGGACAAATCACATTCTCTCTGGGTCTTGATAAACTCAATTTTAAGATGTGAAGTGGGGAGATTCGTCAAGGTGACCTTTAAAAGATCCCATTCAGTTCGAAAAGCAAAAAGTCCAAGGTTCTCACATAATAAGTACCTCTGCTTTCTAGCTAAGATTATTAGGACAGAAACCACTGAAACCATAATTTAAATGACTAATTATGTGACAAAATATATAGGAAACTTAGGTTTAACACCTACTGGAAATTAGTAGCTGTCTCCACTGGCCCCGTTACACAGGCAGAGAGAGTAATGCCCTTGCCTTGAAAACGTTCTTTTCAGGTTCTGGGAAATTTCCAATTTATTCAAACATTTCTCCACATTCTCCAGCCATTTTAGTATTTTGGACACAAAGTAGGAAAAACAGTCGCAACTATAAATACAAGCAATTGTATTGATAGTAGGAAGCGATTTCTTTGAGTTTGATGACAAATGTCACCTTCAAGCAGTACGCAGAATATTCCTACGTCAGAGTTCCTTCACCAACCCCCCCCCCCCTTTCTGCAGAGACAAGCGATGGAGATCTAGGTTATCCAGGTCTTCCATGACAAAATGGTTACTCTGTTACATTTAAAAGAGGTGCTTCTGGAATTCATTACATACAGTTCAACAAAGACTATCCGCAGTAGTTATTGGCTAGTGATGCCGTCACTTCAACATGTCCTGGCATTACAAAACAGGTCAATGAACGGGTTCCAAATAACATTTTGAGAAATCAGACATGGCGGAAACACGTCTCCTGCAAACGCAGATCGTAATCTGGACCACCAGGTAAATACTACCTTTCCAGCTTTTAGCTTTCAAGGGCCCTGTGACAAAAGCTCTTATAAACACTGTGGGCTAATGAGGAGAAAAAGGGGTTAGCACCCAACCTTTCCCTCCCATCGCAAACCTTATTGTCCTTATCAAACAAACCCCGTAACATCCTTTGGAAAACAGCTGCAGCGTCGTATTCTGTCCTCCCGCCATGCAGCAGGATTAAGATCGCGCCTCTCCCAGGACAACTACTTCTCCAGAGTCCTCCTAAGAGCGCCCTATGCCCCGCAAGGTGGAAATCAATCCCTTCCCAATTACTGGGTCACTGCGACAATCCCAAGAAGATGAGTCCGAGCTTGTCAAAGGGCGCGAAGGACGGCGCCTTGCACAGCTGCCTCCCAAAAGTCCCTAAAGTGCAAGAAACCCCACAAAAGGGCGCGAGGTTCAGAGGTGGGCAGGAACCCTGGGCCCACACTCACCATGGCTGAAAACTGCGGGGACAATTTCAACAACTGCAAAATGAGCCTCAGAGAGTCAGGTCACCTCTACCGCGGAACTGACTCGGAGAGGGCGAGCGGTGTTAGCGAGAAAACGCTCCGCTCCCGACGCGGCGCTCTCTGGGAACTGTAGTTTACGCTGCCCTGCTTCTGGCGCAATCTCCAAAGTGTTTCCTTCAAGTGTTGAACTACACTTCCCGATCCGAGGGGTTCTTCTCACTGCTTTCTCACTGCGCTCTGCTCCGATTGCAAAGTAGTCCCGGAGGATGAGCCGCTGTGATTGGAGGACGACGACAAGCGGATGATTTGGGGTCAGGAGGAAAGGACCTGCCTGATGGCGCCCGGCAATTGGCGGGAGAGATTTTGTTTGTAACTCTAGGGAGGAGAGAATGACCCCTTAGCGACATCACCCCCCACGCGCGTGACTGAGACTTCGTCCTCCCGTGAGGGTAAACGTGGGAGGTAAAGAGACCTTCCGCTGCGTAAAGCTGGCTCGACCCGGAAACAAAATCATTTAAAAAACGATTCACACTCTGGAAGGGCGGGGGAATTGATAAGTTGGGACGACCGGACAGCTTCTCAGGTTGCTAAGCGACGATGCGGGAGCGCGCGCACATCCCGGACTCTTTGTAACACCTGAGGGAACCGTGGTGGCGGCGGCGGCCTGGAGACCCAAGAGACCAAGTGAGCTTGTCCCTCCCTCTCGGGTCCAAGGACCTAGTCCAGGAACCTTCTGCCCGGGTAGTGTCTGGTGATGAGGCGAGAGTTTTGCCGGGACGCCTACTCCGAAGCGGCCAGAAGTCGCGCTTCTTCCCCCTCCCGAGGCAGGTGAGCCCTGGCCCGAGGGCAAGGGGTTTTCTTTTAACCTTAAGAGTCCGAACTGCGGTGGTGCGCCGTCCCACTTTGCTTTTATTCACTGGGCGGATGCCTGCTAGTTCGCGGGTGCCTTTACTGAGCGGAGTATGAGGGGCGTGGGAATGCAACTCTTCTGCAGGGGTTGGTGCCCTGGAGTAGGTGCACTCCCGATCTCAAATGGAGCTCTTCCAGAATTACATCAAAAATATTTATTGAGCATCTACTTTGTAGGAGGTGAGCCTCTCCCTTCCAGGACGTCACAGTATACGGATCTAATTTTCTCTAAGCCCTCCGTGAATGTTGAATTTTGCCCGTTCTCTTTTGGAAGAAACAGGATGCGCCTTATACCATCTTGAGTCTTAAAGTTATGCCAAACCGGCATTTCTGAGGAAAGACTGGCAGCTGAATGGGAGACGCTGGTTGTTTAGTCAGTCAGTCTGAGCTGGTAAAACAACTTAAGAGGTTCTCTTTAAAATTAATGCTGCCAAGAGAATTGCTGTGCTCTTTAAAAGCTTGTTTCATGTGGATGTTAAAAGGAAGATATGATGCTCGGGAGTACCACACACAGCATATACGTAATGAAAATGAATAAAACATCTCGATTAGATAACATTGTTAGAACTTCCGTTTTTTCTCTGTCACTGATAAATGAATGCCAAGTAATATCTTTCAATTTTTCTCTATTTCAGTTTGAGGATTTGCTATTTTTGGAAAGGAATGTAATGCTTTACTTTAAGCATTTATTAATGCACCTGAATGACTCTCCTTGTATCGTTTATTCATTTGGCTCTCAGCCAACATACTTTCCTGGTTTTCCTCTTTTATTACTGGTTCTCAGTCCTTCCGAGTTTTAAAATTTTTTTTCGTTGTGATCTCTTAACATTGGGGTGGCTGTATTCTCTGTCTATACTCAATCCCTCAGTGAGCTGATTCATGCGTTGCATCACTTCAAATGTTACTTTTATGTCAAAAACTCTCTAATTTAGGTGTCTAGTCCTGAATTAGTAGATGTACATTATTCTCAAGCCTAGGTTCTCCGAGTTTTTACTCTCAGCAGTTACGAAAAATTTCTCCCATTTTCCTCCTAAATGAATTATTCCACTAGCTGCTAACAGAAAGATTTTTCCATGTTGTTGTCCTTAAAACTCTCATGATTTTACCTAATGTAAATGACGAGTTAATGGGTGCAGCACACCAACATGTCAGGTATACATATGTAACAAACTTGCACGTTGTGCATATGTACCTTAGAACTTAAAGTATAATAAAACAAACAATCTCATGATTTTTGTCCTTGATTTACAGTGAATTTTACAAGGGAGAGTTTTTATAACCAGAATTCTCACTGCAGTCCTATTCCCATACTCCAACAAGGCCACAAACATGTAAGCCCCCGTATTCCCATCCAGTCCGGACGTACAGAATTAAAGTCACCTGTATGGTAGCTCCTGGGCCTTGTTCTGTTTATAGCTAGTTGACCTTGTAAATCAGGTTAAGGAGCATATTAGCACTGATTATAAGTTACCTTTCTCAGGTAATATAATATACTGCAAGAGAAGATGTTTGGTCAGGTGGATATGTCAGCACATTTCCAATTATACTAATAAGATTGTCTCTGTTCTCTTCCTTTTGAACTGTCTTTGGTAATAGCTAATGTCAAGTAGCACAATATGTCATTGCACTTTCATTGTGAGTTTGAATCTCCAGGTGGTTTGTGAATGTGTTGCAGACTTTCATATTTTGTTAAGGCCACAAACAGAGCATTAAACTGTTGTGCTATATTTGGAGATATACTTAACATTTTTTTTTTTGCCCAGCCTCTCATTATTTAGTAAGGTAATATTTAATTCAAATTGTAGAAAATGTTTGAAATACTATTCTAACAACATCCAGCAAAGATATTAAAGGAGCATTAAGTTAAAATCCCTGAAATAGAATGTTGGCTCTTGATACCCAAGGCACTTTGGAACTCACAAGATCTTATGCTTTTTTATAGTATAAAATTATTTAACCTCAGCTAGGTGTGGTGGCTCACACTTGTAATCTCAGCACTTTGAGAGGCTAAGGCCAGAGGATTGCTTGAGTCCAAGAGTTTGAGACCAGCCTGGGCAATATACTGAGACCTTGTCTCTACAAAACATTTTTAAAAAATTAGCTGAGTATAGTGTCGTGCACCTGTAGTCCCAGCTCCTCAAGAGGCTGAGGTGGGAGGGTTGCTTGAGCCCAGGAAACAGAGGTTGCACTGGCACCACTTGCACCCCAGCCTGGGTGACAAGGTGAGATCCTGTCTCAAAAAAAAAAAATTATGTAACCTCATATTAATTTTATTTCTAGCATATATAAAATTGTTATAGGTCTAGTTAAAACTCATTCATTTTAATGTTTTCTTTAATGAGGTTCTATTACACTTTTAAGCTATTTTGTAACAATTTTGTTATAATCTGGTTCCTTTTTGTTAAAAGTAACAATGTAATATTTACAGAGTACTATAATGTGAAGATGCCTTTACACTGCTGTAGGTCTCAGTAGTTACATTTTTAGAAATATGTGCTTTACCATAGGATCATGTAATTAATAAACAGCCATGTTAGATAATAAAGTGTGATTGAAAATAGGATTATTTATAAAGCAAGATTAAGACTTGTGAAATAAATCAGAGACCAAATTATTACAAATATTTTTTAAAGGAAAGATTGCAGAGCTAAATAGTTGACCTTAGCTGAAAAAAAAAAGTTGACTTTTTACCCTTTTTAAAATTTAAGTGTAATGCTAGGTATCTTGGAAATTATTTGGTTGGCTTAAATGACATGCAGGACATTTTTCAAAGTATTCTCAAGTAATTTCTAAAAGGAATATGTAATAGTTAAAAAATAATTATTACATTCACTTCAGTGAATCTTAAACGTAGTAATTCCAAATTTAGTTATGGCAAAAATAAAAGTGCTTGTAATTTAATGTAAAACTGTAGTCACAATGAGAACCACTTTATTACTATGTCTTATAATTTTATACATACACAATTTGTACACATTTTAAACTATAACATTTGACTAGAATTTTCAGGAATGGTGAAATACAGGATATTTTAATAGAATAAAAGTTTTAATCATGATCATTATGTAGTCAAGTTGCTTCAAGTGGTCAAGTGGTAGAATTGAGTGGAATAATTTCCTAGGACCTCCTCTTTTAACTTTAGGTAAAACAAGATAAAACATCAGGATTCTGTTTGATAGTTACATGTTTCCAGAAGTATGAGCTACCTAACCTTGAGTTTTTTTCAAGTGGAAGGAGCAGAATTTATTGGTCTTAACTTTACTACCTAGCTGTGTGACCTTGAACAAGTTTCCTGGTCTCTATAAGCCTTCATTTATTAATAAAATAAGGCTAATAACACAGAGTGATCATTATATCTGGAAACATAATGTAGCAATTCCATTCCTTTACATACCCACTTAAATCAAGAGAGGTACAAGACATTCATAAGCGCTGTTTCTAAGAGCACAGCTCTAGAAATTACCCAGGTTGCCATCAATAGGAAAATGTAAAAATCTATTGAAAATGAATAGAACATAGCTACACACCAACATGGATGAGCATCAAAAATACAATGTTGATTGAAAAAAGCAAACCATATAAGAATATATACAGTATGATTTAATTTTTATAAAAATTAAAAATTAGCAACAAATACCATTCAGGATTTCATGCATATCTGGTAAAACCATAAATAAGAGCAGAGGAATGATTAATTCAGAATTCAGGATAGTGGTTGCTTGGGGAGGAGAGTAGGAGATGGGGTATTGGTGTCTTCAAAATATTAGTAATCTTCTTTGTAAGCTGTGTTAGTATGTGGATATTTATTCGTTCATTTATTTTGAGGTCGTCTCACTCTGTTTCCCAGGCTGGAGTGCAGTGGTATGATCATATCACTGCAGCCTTGAATTCCTGGGATCAAGTGATTCTGCTGCCTTGGCCACCCAAAGTGCTTGTATTATAGGCATGAGCCACTGCATATAGTCTGGTTTTATTTTTTCTTTTAATTTAAGATACACATATACCTCTGACCACTCTTTTTTCTTCTTCTTCTGCTTTGAGATGTGGTCTCGCTAGGTTGCAGAGGCTGGTCTGTAACACCTGGGCTTGAATGATCCTCCTGCCTCAGCCTCCCAGGTAGCTGGGACTACAGGCACTGACCACTCATATGTAATCTATTTTATATAAAACATGGTGACTTAGAACTTTATCTTTTATTATTGAACAGCAAATTTGAGAAAGAATAAAGTCAGTCATGAAACTGGTACCCTAAAATAACTATTTACATTTTTCAAAAAAAAATTTTTTTTTTTTTTTGAGATGGAGTCTTGCTCTGTTGCCAGGCTGGAGTGCTGTGGTGCAATCTGGGCTCACTGCAAGCTCTGCCTCCCGGGTTCAAGCAATTCTGCCTCAGCCTCCCGAGTAGCTGGGACTACAGGCACGCGCCACCATGCCTAGCTAATTTTTGTATTTTTAATAGAGATGGGTTTTCACTATGTTGGTCAGATGATCTTGATCTCTTGACTTCGTGATCCACCTGCCTCGGCCTCGCAAAGTGCTGGGATTACAAGCATGAGCCACCAGGCCCTGCCAGGTTTTCAAAATTTCGAGGTTAAATTTAAATGTCATCTTGCTATTTGTCTTCCATTTGTCCCATTTGTTCTTTGTTCTCTCTTCTTTTCTTCCTTCTTTTTGATTAATTGAAATTTTTTACAATTCCATTTTATCTCTTTTGTTGGCTTATTGATAGTAACTGTTTATTTTAGTGACTGCTGTAGGGTTTATAGCATACATCCTTTTATCATAGTGTATTTTCAAGTAATATTATACCACTTCATGTATAAAAACCTTTCAATAATTTACTTCCATTTCTCCCTTTCTGACCGCTTTACTTTTACATGTTATCAGCCCCATACAACATCATTGTTATTTTTGCTTAGTCAGTTATTTTTTAGAGATTTAAATAATGAGAACAATATCTTAAATATTCGTCAATATAGTTACTATTTTCAGTCCTTTAATATCTTTTTATAGATCTATATTTCTAATATAGTATGATTTTTCTTCTGTCTAATGTAGTTCCTTTTTAAAAGTATTTCTTGTGGTTAGGATTGGCTACTGAAAAATTCTGTCAGCTTTTGTATGGAAAAATGTTTGTTTGAAAGACATTTTCATCGGGTATAGAGTTCTAGGTTGACAGTTTTTTCTTTCAGTACTTTGAAGATCTTGATCCACTGTTCTTTTTTCATTTGCCTTGTTTCTGATGAAAAATCTGCTATCATCTTTATCTTTCTGTATTTGTACTTAAGTTTCTGTTTTTCTCTGGCTGTTTTAACATTTTTCTCTTTATTACTGGTTTTGAGTAATTTCATTATGATGTGCCTTGCAAGTGTAGTCTTTTTCGTGTTTCTTATGGTTGGGGTTTATGGAGCTTCTTGGATCCATAGGTTTGTAGTTTTCAATGAATTTGGGGAAATTTTGACCTTGTTTCTTGAAATTTTTTTTCTATTTTTTCTGTCTGCCCTTTGATTCTTGCACTGTTTTGGGGATGACAGTTATATGTATTGTGAGCTGACTGAAGTTGTCACAGCTCATTGGTGCTCTGTTTATTTTTAAAATTCTCTTTTCTTTCCAGGTTTCATTTTGTAAAGTTTCTGTTGCTAGGTCTTCAAGGACACCAATTTTTTATTTGGCAATGTCTAATAATGCTGTTCATTCTATCCAATATATTTTTCATATATACTTTTCATTTCACATGTTGTTTTTATGTGTAGAAGTTGGATTTGGGTCTTTTAAAAAATATATTTCATGTCTACTACATTTGTTTAACATGTGGAATACGGTTATAATCATTGTTTTAATATTATAGTCTCCGGATTATAAATGTCTGCCAGTCCTGGTTTGGTTTTAATTAATTTTTTTTCTATTATGGGCCATATTTTTTTTTGAGACGGAATCTCCCTCTGTTGCCCAGGCTGGAGTGCAGTGGCCGGATCTCAGCTTACTGCAAACTCCTCCTCCCGAGTTTACGCCATTCTCCTGCCTCAGCCTCCCGAGCAACTGGGACCACAGGCGCCTGCCACCTCGCCCGGCTAGTTTTTTGTATTTTTTAGTAGAGACGGGGTTTCACCGTGTTAGCCAGGATGGTCTCGATCTCCTGACCTCGTGATCCGCCCATCTTGGCCTCCCAAAGTGCTGGGATTACAGGCTTGAGCCACCGCGCCCGGCTTTGGGCCGTATTTTTATACTTCTTTGGAAGCCTGGTAATTTTTTAAATTAAATGTCAGATTGCGAATCTTACATTTCTTTTTCTTTTTTTTAAGATATGGTTTTGCTCTGTTGCCCAAGCTAGAGTGCGTGGCTAGTGCAGCCTCAGCCTCCCAGGCCCAAGCAATCCTCCAGCCTCAGCTCCCAAATAGCTGGGACTGCAGGTGTGCACCACCATGCCTGGCTAATTTCTTGTAGTTTTTTGCAGATACAAGGTTTTGCCATGTTTCCAAGGCTGGTCTCGAACTCCAGGACTCAAACGATCCACCCGTTTCAGCCTCCCAAAGTGCTGGGATTACAGGCCTGAGCCACCATGCCCAGCCTGAATGATTTTATCTTTCTATAAATAGCTTTGAGCTTTATTCTGTGATGCAGTTAAATATTTGAAATTAGTTTAATTTTTTCAAAACTTGCTTTTAAGATTTATTAAGTATTAGTCAGGATCTGAGTAGTGCTTAGCTACTAGGGCTAATAATTTCCTACTCCTGAGCCAAGACTTTTCTGTATACTCTACCCAATGACTGTGAATCACAAAGTTTTTCTGTCGGGCTGGTGAGAACAGGCACTATTCCCAGCCCGATATGAGTGCCAAGCACTGTTATCTGTAATCATTTCTGGTTGCTCTTTCTCCAGCCTCATGGTTTTATAATATGCATGTGCTGTCAGTACTCAGCTGAATTCTCAAGGGGATCCCTCTGAAAATCTCTGGAGTTCTCTCTGTATGATTCTCCCTCTCCAGGGAACTAACTACCTTGTCTTCTCCAGTTTTTCAGTTCTGTCTCCTCAACTCAAGTTGTTGCTGGGCTACTCCTGGTTTCCCCTTCCTTTCACTGTACATTCTCTCACACAAAGACATATGGAAATATGTCTTATGGAACTAAGCTCTAACACAGCTTTGTATGCCTACCACGTTGGTTTTTAGTTCCTACTTTTTGGTGAAGAGAAGTGCTCTCTCTTACAAACTCAGCTATTTTTTTTAGTCTTTTATTTTGAAATAATTTCAAATTTACTGAAGAGTTGTAAGAATAGTGAAAAGAACTTCTAAGGCCCCCTCAGCTAGATTTACCATTTTAAACATGTTGTCACATTTGCTTTATCACATGTTCCCACCACACTATCCCCTTGCCACACATTACTTTCAAATGATTTTTTCTGAATGATTCGAGAGTAAGTTGCAGACAATGTGTCCTTTTATATTCCTATATTCTTCAGTGAATATATTCCAAAGACAAGGGCATTCTTTTGCTTAACCACTATTACAGTTAGGAAACTTAACATTGATGTATACAATTATCTAATATACTCTCCTGTTGACTCGCTGCCAGTTGTCTCAGTAATGTCCCATGATGTTTTTCCCCTCATACAGGATTGTGCATTTAATTTAGATGTCATATCTCTTTAATCTCCTGTAATCTGGAACAGTTTAACAGCCTTCTTTGTCTTTCATGACATTAACATTTCTAAAGAGTATAGGCTAGTTTTTTGGAGACTGTCCCTCAATTTGTGTTTGCTTGATTTTTTTTTTGTGATTAAATTCAGGTTTGTATTTTGGGAGTAAGATTACGTAGGTGATGTTATGGCCTTATCAGGGCATTAAATCAGTATGTATTATTATTTATGATGTTGATTTTAATCATTTGGTTAAGGTATTCCACAGATTTCTTTACTATAGAATTACTGTTTCTTCCCCTTGTAATTAATAATCAGTGGGGACATACGTTGAGACTACATTAATATCCTGTTTCTCATCAAACTTTTACTCATAGTTTTAGCACTCATTGATGATTTTTCCTGGATCAGTTATTACTATGGTTGTAAAATGATTTTCAAAGTCTGTCATTTTTTCACCACTTAGTAAATGGCATTCTATTGTAAGTTTGGGTTTTTCCTTCTCATCCACCTTTGTTTGCTGCTCCTATAACAAATACCACAAACTGAGTGATTTATAAAGAATAGAAGTTTATTTGGCTCGTAGTTCTGGAGGCTGGGAAGTCCAAGAGTGTGGCATTGGCTTCTGGTGAGGGTCATCTCATGGCAGAAGGCATCACATGGCAAGCAAGTGTGAGAGACAGAGAGAGGGAGGGGGCTGAACATATTGGGAGCCCACTCCCACAGTAACTAACCCATCCTCATGATAACAACATTAACCAGTTTATAAGGACAGAGCCCTCATGGCCTAATCGCCTCTTAAAGTCCCCACCTTTTAATACTATTATAATAGCAATCAAATTTCAACTTGATATTTGGTGGAGACATCCAAACTAGCATTATCTATCTTGTCTGTCTGTCTATCTGTGTGTCTACCTACCTACCTATCCAATCTATCTACTCCGTTTGGATTCATGACTTCTCATTTTATTTAGTGGATTGCATCAGTACTAAAGGCTTTGTTTTTCTTTAAGTGATTGTTGATGGTTTTTTGTTTTTTGTTTTTTTTTTTGGTGAGATGGAGTCTAGCTCTGTTGCCCAGGCTGGAGTGCAGTGGAGTGATCTTGACTCACCACAACCAATGCCTCCTGGGTTCAAGTGATTCTCCTGCGTCAGCCTCCTGAGTAGCTGGGTTTACAGATGTGTGCCACCACACCCACCTGTGTTTTGTACTTTTAGTAGAGAGTTTCACCATGTTGGCCAGGCTGGTCTCGAACTCCTGACCTCCAGTCATCCACCCACCTTGGCCTCCCAAAGTGCTGGGATTACAGGCATGAACCACTGCGTCCAACCAGTTGATGACTTTTTCTAATATGGCATGACTTAATAACAAGAAATGAGCGAAACATCAACACAGATGATCTTTGATTTAGCATCTTTTATTTAACACTTATTTACCAGCCTCCAGACTGTGTGAGGTGCCCATTCCTAGTCCACTCAGGTTTATGTGTGGGGCACAGTTGGAGAAGAATTATGTTTACAGCACACATGATCTTCTATTTAGCACTTTTAGTGAAAAGTGATATAAGATGCCCTTTCAATTATTTTCTGGAGAACATAAGGAACAGAGACCACCTCAGATGCTTTGTCATAGGATGCTATAGTGTAAGGATATGCATGATAATAAGAAGAGACAAATCTTGACCACTTAGGAGGACCTCAGGGGAACCCAGGGAAAGCCAAACTGTGAGATTCCAATCCTATTCTCTCGTCTCCTAAATAGGAACAAATAGGGCCGTTATTTGAGCCTCATTAAGAATAAGTGAATCTCATGGAGAATAGAATCGATATGCCATTCTAGAATCTCCAAAAGTTATGGGTTCTGTGTTACCTGTCCTAGCTTCAGCAGTCCACAGATCTTAATTCTAGTGTTTTATCAATAACCTAACTTAACTTTTAAAATCTTTCTGCTTTTCTTCGTGCTCTTGTCTGGGTGTCCATAGTTCCTTGGAGAGACAGAGATGGATTGGCTTAGGAGTTCATCGCTGCTGCTGTTTTGGCAGAGCTTCCCCTCTTAAGTTTCTCATGTTTTACTTACCAACCTCCAGGCTATGTCAGGTGCCCATTCCCAGTCCACTCAGGTGTGGGCATGGTTGGAGAGGAATCATGATGTTTAGAACACATATTTCTTTTCATGGAATATCTTGTGGCTCCCCTTGTGGTAGGGTTGGTGGAAAGGCAGTTTTCATAAGTTGCTATTATAGATATTAATTGGCAATATGGATTTGCATCCTGTTCTTCATCCTAGAGACAGAGTCCTACTCAGAGCTCTACTCTGCCTGTAGGTAATATAAGCTAAGTGGTTTACTTTTTGAGTTATTTTCGGAATACTGATATGGTGAGATTTATTTAAATTTATTTTAAATAATAATGCTGAAAATTGGTATAAAACTGGGACAAGGATTTCCAGTAATTTGATACCTTGTATTGTTCACTAAAATTATTGTGAAACCATAACTGTTAATTGAGTCTGCCTTATTAATTTGACTTGATTAAGAGTTATAAATATAACACAGTGTATTTTTTTTAACTTTTCTGTTATTACCACGTCATTTAGTATTTCCTTAAAAGAGCTATTCAGTATTTCTGTGAACATCTGTGTATATTATTTGCAGTTAACATTTTCCAGAAGCCAAAACTAGACTTCCCACAATGTATAATTTACCTTTGAAGATTTCCTGTGTTGGATATCACTTGTTCATGTGTTCTTGTTATTTAATATGAATGAAATATTAATAACTAATTATTTAAAGTGCAGTATTTAATTCCATGTATAATTAAAAAATTTAAATACATTAACATTTCACAACATAGTCTACGATTGGGATTAGGACTGTTTGTGTTTGCTGTTCAAATACTCAGTATAATATTTGATATTTGGATAAACTTCTATTTTTCATATCAAGTATATTTGTTTAAAATTTTAAAGGGGATAGACCAGGGAGCTTGGAAAATTTGTATTTGACATAAAATTATTGATTATTTTCAGATATTAAAAATGTAGAACAGTTTTTGGCAATCTCACAGGCTTACATGACTATTAGATTTTGCAGGTTTGCATCCTTTAAAGATATGTTACTTTTTCTGTCTACATAAAATATTTAATTTCTGGGTCGTGCTTGAAATGGGATGAAGGAAGGGAAAAGTGAGATGAGATGCCTTTTCACTTATTTTCTAGAGAACATAAAACTGCATTTCCGTTCAGCAGACTCTCCCAAACAATAAACTTTATTTAGAGGAAACACATCTTTAATTTAAGGTACAATACTTTCCATGTACATTGTGTGAATTGTTAGGGGTGTTGACAGTTAAAAAGCTGTCTTACTGAACCAATTATTTACAACAAGCCCAGGCCAGCCAGAACTACTTTGAGAAGGGGGATATAGACTTACTAATATATGGCAAGATTACTCTAGAGACATGAAGTCTGGGTTTTTGGCTTCAGGAAATATCACTTTGGAAATTACACTTTAGGTCGGATTAAATATAAAAAGTTGAAATATGTATCTAAAATGAATTAAGTTACCATATTGACTAGAACTTCTTGATTGCAAAGGGATTTTTAAAAAGCATTTTTGTTACTGTTACTTGAAATTACATTCAGAATGTTTGAAACTGCATTGTGGAACTACCTTATAGTGAAGACTTCAAAAGAACATGGTCTTTTCTGGCTAGGAAAATCTGATTGTATTATTAAGTTACCTGTGAGAAACCTATTAATGATGGGTATTTAGATATGATTTATGATATAATTAGAAGTATATGTTTGGTCTCTTCCCCTGGTTCCTGGCACACAACAACCCAAACCCTTGGAATCTCTAAAGTGATAAGTGTTTTTTGTATGCTAATGAGATGACTGGTAGCTGGAGGCTCCTGGGTAGCCTCAGGATAGGGGGGCTGGTTGCTAGAGGAACCAACTTTGTGATTAGAGGGTTGGCTCTTTCAGCTGAACCCCACATCCTCTAGAAGCTGAAGATTGGATAGATTCCCCTTTGACTATTGATCTAATCAGTCATGCCTACATAAAGAAACCTCCATAAAAATCCAAAAGGACAGGGTTCAGTGAGCTTCTGGATAGTTGAACAGCTGGAGGTGCCTGCAGAGTGGCATGCCCAAAGAGGACATGGCACTCTCTGCCCCTTCCCACATGTCTTATGCATCTCTTCCATTTGGCTGTTCATCTGTATCCTTTGTAGTAACTTTTATGATAAATGGATAAGTATAAGTAAAGTGTTTCTCTGAGTTCTGGGAGCCACTCTAGCAAATTAATTGAACCCATAAAGGGATTTGTGGGAACCCTGATATATAGCCAGTTGGTCAGAAGCACAGGTCACAACATGGGGTTTGTGATTGGCATCAGAAGTGGGGGATGGGGGACAATCTTGTGGGACTCAGTCCTTACCTGTGGGATCTGATGCTATCTCCAGGTAGATAATGTCAGAATTGATTTAAATTATAGGACAACACATTTGGTATCTATTAGAGAATTGCTTGTAGTGTGCAGAGAAATGCACATACATCTGGTATGAGAAATGTGTTGAGTGGTGTGTGAGGGTAGGAAAAACACTTTGGTTTGTCCTGTCTCTATACTGTATCTAATTGAAAAGATAAAATTATTTAACTGTGTGCCTGTAAAAAGGAAATAAACTCTTGATGCCAAATTATGAATTGTGCTCTCATTGTATTAAAATACATATACAACTGGATGAAGAGTTAAAATGCCAGAGTTAGTCTAGGATTCATGTTATTTACTGGATTCCTATTCTAAATAATATAAATTGTCTCCCATTTAAATATTGGCACAGTTATTTTCTGTATTGTCTATCATATACATACACTCACACGTGTTTGTATATACTGAATGCTGTATACTTTATATGTGTAAGTCTCTATATTGTATAGTAAATATTTTTAGTTGTATGCAGTATATATACTGTATAGTAAATAAGATATATTTAGTAGTATACAGTATATATACTGTATAGTAAATATCTTTAGTAGTATACTACATATAGTATAGTAAATAAGATATCTTTAGTTATACAGTATATATACTGTATATACAATGTATATAATATATACAATATATACCATATATGCTGTGTATGTATATATGTACATACTATATATGTGTATATAATATATATGTTTTATATGTAGACATACTATCTATAGTAGAGAACAATACATTTCTAGAGTATTTCTATTATGTAATATAGAGAAATAATCATTGTATTGATCCCAAGTCTGTTTAGTTATAGCAGTTGTCCCCTAGGCAGCCCTCCTTTGCCATGTTTTTCAAGGTTGCATTACAGAATTATTGATGACGGATATGTAGGTTTATCTTTCTATTTTAACCCTCTACCAAGCAGACCATTTTTAAAGGATAAAGTTAAAAAGTGAATATGATCATGATTCTCAAAACAATATAAAATGATAATTTGTCAAAGATTATATTTAACTAAATAATGATATTATTGCCAGTTGAAGTACCACATATTGAATGCAAAACTGGCAAAACTGATGAATATCCACTGAGCAATAATCAGTACCATTCTACAGGACATAATTTGCATTTCTATGGAAGGGAATTATTTGTATTATTATCAGTTTTCTACAACTTTTCTCTCTACAGAGTTGTAGCATGGCCTAGTCAATGACAGTCAAATGGACAAGCTAGCCAAAACACTCACTGAAGTTCAGTCTTTTACATTTTTTTTCTTATTGTTCAATACTGTTACCCCTGGTACTTCATATTAGCTTGATTTTAGTAGCTTCAGTAGAATAATTGATTCATGTCTACCCATGTTTTAAATTTATTAATGTCTACCCAAGATGGAAATTCTGTGAGGGGTAGGCACCTTAAATGCATGAATCTATAAATGAATAAAATGATGTTCTTGATATAAAAGCAGAAATTGATTGGTTAAAACCTGTGTCCTGATTCAGAAAGGAGAAGAAAATAGGGTTTTTCGAAATCTTATTTCAGTTGTAATGAGGGAGCCAGTTATATAAAGGAATCCAGCAATGAATCCATTTTTTTTTTTTTTTCTGAGACAGGTCTTGCTCTGTTGCTCAGGCTAAAGTTCAGTGGCATGATCATGGCTCACTGCAGCCTCCACTTCCTGGGCACAGGTGATCCTGGCCTCAGTCTCTTGAGTAGCTAGGAGTACAGGCACATGCCACCAGCCAGTTAAATTTTTTTTTTTTTTTTGTACAGAAGGGGTCTTGCTATTTTGCCCTGGCTGGTCTCAGACTCTTGGTCCCAGTCAGTCCACCTGCCTTGGCCTCCAAAAGTGCTGGGATTTTAGGTGTGAGCCACCATGCCTGGCCAATGAATACTTTTGAAGAGCAGAAATCCTCTTCTAACTAAAGTTGTCCTGCCTTATGTGTTTAAAAAATGAGAGCTTTGTATATCAGATCTTAAGTTGGGCATACCTTTTTTTTTTTTATTTTTGAGACAGAGTGTTTGCCCAGGCTGGAGTGCAGTGGGGTGCATCTCGGCTCACTGCAAGCTCCGCCTCCTGGGTTCACGCCATTCTCCTGCCTCAGCCTCCTGAGTAGCTGGCACTACAGGTGCCCGCCACCATGCCCGGCTAATTTTTTTTGTATTTTTAGTAGAGACAGGGTTTCACCATGTTAGCCAGGATGGTCTCTATCTCCTGACCTCGTGATCCACTAAGTTGGGCGTAACTTTTAACTCCAAAATAATTAGAAGCACTGAAGCAAGGAAAAAGCAAGCATGACAAGTTATTTTTACAAATTTCTCATATTGTATGATTTTGACCTCTTTACTCTCTTGCTAGTGATTTATGCTGCCCAAGTTTTTTTTGTTTTTTTTTAAATTGAGACAGAGTCTCACTCTGTTGCCCAGCTGGAGTACAGTGGTGCAATCTCGGCTCACTGCAACCTCCACCTCCCAGGTTCAAGTGATTCTCCTGCCTCGGCCTCCCAAGTAGCTGGGATTACAGGTGCCCGCCACTATGCCTGGCTAATTTTTATATTTTTAGTAGAGATGGGGTTTCGCCTTGTTGGCCAGGCTGGTCTCAAGCTCCTGATTTCAGGTGATCTGCCCACCTCGGCCTCCCAAAGTGCTGGGATTATAGGCCTGAGCCACCATGCCCAGCCTACTGTCCAATTTATAATTAATAATAACATATTAGAAATAACTTACAGCTGGATACCCTTTTTATTTGGGGCAAATACTACACATGATAAAGTAGGTTCTACCTATCTCCTCCTGGCAGTTAGACTGAGCCAATCAGATAGTAGTCCTGCCCAGGGCGCTTACTCTTAGGGAAACTATTGGTGTTAGATTAGTTAGATTAGATGAAGTAGCTGTGGAATAGTTGAGAGTCTAGCAGTATGGGGGTAGGGAGTGAAGAAAAGTGTTTAGTGGGTGTTGTGGGAAGTCAGGGACCCGGAATGGAGGGACCGGCTGAAGCCATGGCAGAAGTACATAAATTGTGAAGATTATATGGACATTTATTAGTTCCCCAAATTAATAGTTTTATAATTTCTTACGCCTATCTTTACTGCAGTCTCTGAACATAAATTGTGAAGGTTTCATGGACACTTATCACTTCCCCAATCAATACCTTTGTGATTTCCTATGCCTGTCTTTACTTTAATCTCTTAATCCCATCATCTTCTTTGTAAGCTGAGAAGGATGTGTCACCTCAGGACCCTGTGATGATTGTGTTAACTGTACAAAGTGTTTGTAGAGCATGTGTGTTTGAACAATATGAAATCTGGGCATCTTGAAAAAGGAACAGGATAAGAGCAATGTTCAGGGAACAAGAGAGATAAGACTTCTGGCCGCCGGTGAGCCAAATGGAACAGAGCCATATTTCTCTTGTTTCAAAGGCAAATAGGAGAAATATCGCTGAATTATTTTTCTCAGCAAGGAACATCCCTGAGAAAGAGAATGCGCCCTGAGGGTGGGTCTATAGACGGCCCCCTTAAGGCGGCTGCCTTTTACGGGTCGAAGGGATGAAATAAGCCCCGGTCTCCCGTAGCGCTCCCAGGCTTATTAGGACTAGGAAATTCTCAAACCCTGTTTCCTGATAAGATGTTATCAATGACAATGTGTGCCCAAAACGTCATTAGCAATTTTAATTTCGCCCCATCCGGTGGTCCTGTGATCTTGCCCTGCCTCCACTTGCTTTGTGATACTTTATTACCTTGTGAAGTATGTGATCTCTGTGACCCACACCCTATTCGTGCACTCCCTCCCCTTTTGAAAATCGCTAATAAAAACTTGCTGGTTTTATAGCTCGGCGAGCATCACGGAACCTGCCGACGTGTGATGTCTCTCCTGGGCACCCAGCTTTAAAATTTCTCTCTCTTGTCCTCTTTTCCTTTATTTCTCAAACCAGCCGAGTTGCTTAGGAAATAGAAAAGAAGCCACGATAAATATCGGGGGTGGGGTTTTCCCCCATAAGTGGGTTAAGGGATATGGGGCTGGAATACACGATATAGGATTTTGCCATTCCTTGCCTCCTTTGGTTTCCTTTGCAGCCTGATTGTCTACACGTCCACTGCTTCTGTGATTTGCCTGATTTCTTTGCAATAATTTTCTTTTCTGTTAAAGTTTACTGGAGTTAAAATTTACTGGAGTTGGTTTCTGTTGTTTATCAAACAAAGCTAGAAGAAGAAACAACCAAGTACATGATTATGTGTCTGGGTAGGTGATCATTATCAAGTTTACATGGGAGAGAGTAAAATATTTTATTTTATATGTGGAAAAAATAGAAACAATGGTGAAATAGGTTGCTGAATTATAACTCAATAGACTACATGAATTAATTTATAGTATGATGCCAATAACTATGAATATATCATGTTGAAGCATTGTAGTTCATCTTTCATCCGATGGTCACATGTCCAAGAATAATGTTTGAATATTTAAAACTTTTCTGGGGCCGGGCGCGGTGGCTCAAGCCTGTAATCCCAGCACTTTGGGAGGCCGAGACGGGTGGATCACGAGGTCAGGAGATCGAGACCATCCTGGCTAACACAGTGAAACCCCGTCTCTACTAAAAATACAAAAAAAACTTAGCCGGGCGAGGTGGCAGGCGCCTGTAGTCCCAGCTACTCGGGAGGCTGAGGCAGGAGAATGGCGTTGAACCCGGGAGGCGGAGCTTGCAGTGAGCTGAGATCCGGCCACTGCACTCCAGCCTGGGTGACAGAGCGAGACTCCGTCTCAAAAAAAAAAAACTTTTCTGGCATCTTAAAATATGAGCCACTTCTAGTAATGGTGGAGTAGGTCATATTGAACTAGTCCTTTTGCAGAAAACCATGATAAATTCTGGACAAAATACAGAAAACCCACAACTCTCTGAAGGCACTGGAGAGTGACCATAGCAGGCATAAACTGAAATATACTTTCCATATACTTGGAAAGAGGGAGTATCACTGAATAAACAAAAATGAGGTTTTGTCGCCAGCAGACCTTCATTACAAGAAATGCTAAAGGAAATTCTTCAGGCTGAAAGGAAATGATACCAAATGGAAATTTGGATCTGAGGAATGGAGAACTCCAGAAATGGTAAGTATATAGGTAAATATATTTATTTCTCTCAATTAAAAAAATGACTAAGGTTAAAAATTATAACATTGTTCTGTGAAGTTTGTGGCATATGTAAATATAGTACACTGATTTATTTTACACATGAGGAAAATGACACATGGTAATGTTAAATAATTTACCCAGACTGGGCGCAGTGGCTCACGCCTGTAATCCCAGCACTTTGGGAGGCCGAGGTAGGCGAATCACGAGGTCAGGAAATTGAGACCATCCTGGCTAACATGGTGAAACCCCGTCTCTACTGACAAAATACAAAAAATTAGCTGGGTGTGGTGGCACGCACCTATAGGCCCAGCTATTCAGGAGGCTGAGGCAGGAGAATTGCTAACCAGAGGTTGCAGTGAGCCGAGATCGCGCCACTGAACTCCATCCTGGGTGACAGGGTGAGACTCTGTCTCAAAAAAATAAAATAAAATAAAATTTTACCCAGAGTTTCATAAAGTGTAAGTGGCAGAGCAAGGATTTGAACACAGCGTGTCTAAGTTATACCACCTCAGAAAATGAAAACTGAATTAAACTTCATGACTAGCATATTGCAAATAAAATACAATATGTGAATAAACTAAATTAAAGTGTTTGTCAAAAATATGAAATATGAGAAACCTTTAATTCCCATTTCTAGTGGGATTGGCATTCTGTTTTTCCCACATATAATATATACACTTCACTTTCTCCCCTGTAAACATGATAATGATCATCTACCTAGATGTATCCCCATGGTTAACCCCTAGGGCAGGTAATACCTATCCCAAGTTCATCATCCCTTGGCTTTATTTTGTCACTTAACCCTTCCTTTGCTCTTACACCCCTATTTTAATATATTTGACTGGAAAACAAGAGCTGACAGCCTAGAGTAGGAAAGCTAAGGGAAAAGTTGATGAGGTGAAGGGTAAGGGGAGCATAGAAAAATCAGGCTATTCTTCAGTGGGGAAGGACATAAACATCCATCAAGTTCATAAAAATTCTCCACATTTTGTCCAGTTTGAGAATACATGATATGTATATGTTTTCAGACCTTTTTTAAGGAGCAAAGAACCCTTTTTCCAAGTTAAATATTTCATTTTATTGCAGTGTATAAAACAAATATATTGTTTACACAGATGCTTTTGTACTTTTACATTTATAAATATTTGCATCAAGTTAATGGTATTAATCATTTTTTGAAAAAGGCAAAATTTGAAAATGAGAGTTGTGGATGACAGTTGTGATCTTAGTCTCAGTACCCAGTTATTTCTGTAGTTTCAGTGAAAAAGTATTGAGATAAGTGGTGAAAATGGCCCTACTAACAGAGGAACAGGGAGCCAGTCATTCAACCACATCCTTAACCCCTTTCCTTGTGCTATCTTTTGTGATTATAACTATATATAGGTACTCGGGGTTCAAAGCATATGAGAGGGTCTAAAGGTGTTTTAAAACTACCCATTGGAGGTACTTTCAATGCTATATATAGTCAGATAGCCCTTTGTGAGGGCTTCTAAGTAAACTGAAAATATGCTTGCTAGCCCCATCTGCCAGGATACAGCAAATTTCATGTAGGTGGGGAATTTGGGGGGAAGTAGTCATCAACACGTTGTTAACTGGCTACTTGCTTCTGCATGTCAATGATAGCTCTGGCCCACTGAGCCCTTGACCACGTGAGTTAGCAAATGTTTGTGAGGAAATTGAGTACAGGCTCCCAGCACTAAAGCTATAGAAGGAAGAAAGCCAGGTGTTCAATATCAGGTAGGATGGCGCTTATAATCTTTGGACCTTCCCATCTTTTTTTAGACATGACATTGCTTCCTTGGGCTTTCCCATTCTGCTGGATCTTTCTTTCTGCATTGGTGACATAGTATAGCTTTAGCTAGATATACGTGAAACAACACATAACATATATGAGGCCAAAGGAAAAATAAATTAATGTGTGTACCTGCTCTCCAGCTTAAGAAATAGAACATTAACAGTGCTTTTGAAGTCACCTGCAGATCCCTTTCCAATTGCATTCTTCTTTTTCCTCACCAGTGATAACCATTGTCTCAAGTTTTTAGTTAATTATTCTTTTGGTTTTCTTTATAGACTTTTCATTTATATTCTAAATAGTAGGTTTCATTTTGATCATTTTTGAATTTTATAGAAATTAGCATTTTTCTGCAACTTGTTTCATTGTTCAACATCATTTTTGAGAGTCATCTATGTTGTTTTCTACCTTATACTTTGTTCTCCATTTTCCATTTAATGACATTTAGGTTGTTTCCAGTTTTTAACTATTTCTAACATTGGTACTATAAAAAGTAGAGATTCTTCTTCAAAGACTTTCCTCCCCATTTAATTAGAAATGAATAGTAACTTCTCTTAGAAGCAAAATTTATTCAAAGACCTGTGCTAACATTATTAAGTATCTGCTAGCCATGAGAAAGACATCAATGTACTTTATGTTCTTAGCTCTCACAATTTAGCCTCGATATTTGCCCTGGCATGCTTATACTGCTCCAAGCAAGCATTAGGTCATAGCCTGTTCCTCTTCCTTATTTGAAGGTGTTTTTACCTTTCTCAGCATTCCGCAAGTTACTTCCTCCTTCCTTTGTTCTCCTCTGCCTTTGCCTCTTTTAAAAAGTTCTAAGTTGCTAGCCAGTTGGGACAAATACAAAATGTGAGGTCCCATTCCAGCCAGTGGAAACCGGACACAGCAGTAGGGTGGACGTGTCAGGTTATAAAAGACCCAGTCTCCTTTGTTTGGTGTACTCTCATGGCAAAACTGCTGGTGACAGTGCCCTTTCTGCAGGAAGTAAAAATGGCCTTGCTGAGTAAATTAAATTTATGTTCAAGTGCTATTTCTGGCCGGGCGCGGTGGCTCAAGCCTGTAATCCCAGCACTTTGGGAGGCCGAGATGGGCGGATCACGAGGTCAGGAGATCGAGACCATCCTGGCTAACACGGTGAAACCCCGTCTCTACTAAGAAATACAAAAAATAGCCGGGCGAGGTGGCAGCGCCTGTAGTCCCAGCTACTCGGGAGGCTGAGGCCGGAGAATGGCGTGAACCCGGGAGGCGGAGCTTGCAGTGAGCTGAGATCTGGCCACTGCACTCCAGCCTGGGCGACAGCGCAAGACTCCGTCTCAAAAAAAAAAAAAAAAAAAAAAAAAAAAAAAGTGCTATTTCTTTATGGCACCGGGAAACAAGCATTTCAAATAGTACTATGTGAACTTTTGTAAATGTCTCTCATTACAAATGGGAGGCTGTCATGGAATTTTTAGAGCTCTTTAGAGAAATAGTTTTTTTTTTTTAATTTTAGGAATTTATTCAGCATTTATAGTCAGGGACTTCTTCCTTCTTTCTAACCTAAAGTGGTTGTATTACACTTAAACTTGTGTCCTTTTATCCTAGAAGGCATAGTAGTTGAACTAGATTGCTTGGGTTAAAAATTCCCACCTCTCTCATGTTTGTTTAGTCTAGGGCAAGCTAATTAATCTCTCTGACTTTGTGCCTTCACCTGCAAACAACCTCATATGGCTGTCATAAGGATCATTGAATTAATACATGTAAAGTGCCTGAAACATGGCAAACATTCAGTAAATGTTAGCTCTTATTATTCTTTTTTTTTTTCACTAGCCACAAACCTTTATTGTTGGGGTCAATATATATATCCTTTTGAGAAATGTTTCGAACCATTCATTTGATGGTTACAAACACATCAAAATCTGTTTTGGTTTGCATGACAAAGGAAAAGAGATTATTGCAAAATGATGAATGAAGTCCAAAGCTCTTATTATTCTTAATCTACCCATAATGGAAGTGGAAAAAGCTGTCATTATCTTTTATGGGATACCCATTTATACACTTAAATTCAGTACTCCTCAACCCTGTTCTAAATTCAAAGGCATACTTATCAGATTTTAATTCAAATTATGTCAAAATGAGGTATATAAAAAATTATTTATTCAATGAGTTTAACATCTACTGAATGCGTGGCATTGTGCAAGGCACGGGGCAAACAATGATCAACTAAATTGACATGGTTTCTGCCCTAGGAAACATCAGAGTCTAATAGAGAATAAAGACAGAAAAAAATACACAAATGCTGAATTTCAAACTGTTATTAGCGCTATGAAAATAAATAATATGGGCTATGAAGGGGAAAAAAACAAGGGATGTCTACTTTAGAGGGAAGGACTGGGGAAAGTCTCTTTTAACAACTGATATTTAAGCTGTAACTGTAGCTAAGTAGGGGGAAAAATGCTTCTTACAGACTTACAGAGGGATCAGCATATGCCCAGCTCCTCAGGTGGGAAAGAGCCTGGTGTATTGGGTGCTCAGGAGAAGCCAGAGAGGCCAGAGCTTAGTGAACAAAGTGGGAGCTGCATGAAGTTAAATTGGAGAGTGTGTATAATGAGAAATGAAATATATACTTGGTCTTTGTTCCTGGTTTTTAGCACACAGCTTCTAAGACCCTTGGAATCTCTGGAGTTGATAAGAATGTCTTTTGTGTGCTAAGATGACTGGTGGCTGAGGGTCCCTAGATAGTTTCAGAATAGGGGCTGGTAGCCAGAAAGACCAAGGGAAGTTTAGGGTTTGAATTTTCAGCCCCACTCCGTGACCTCTAGGAGAGGGGAGAGGGGCTAGAAGTTGAGTTCAGTAAGCAATGTCCAGAGTTTTAATTAATCACACGAATTAATGGAACCTTTAACGCCACTAAATAACAGAGTTCAGAGCTTCTGGGTTGGTAAACACGTCGAGGTGCTGGGAGGGTGGCAAGCCAGTAGAAGCGTGGAAGCCCCGTCATAACCATTCTCCCCACAACCGCACCACCCCTGACCCCAACTCCACCCGACCCCTGCTGCCATTTGCTCTATGCATCTCTTGCATTTGGCTGTTGCTAGATTGTATTCTTTATGATAAACCAGTAACAGTAAGTAAGGTTCCTTTCTGAGTTCTATGAGCCATTCTAGCAAATTACAGAACCTGAGGAGGGGGTCGTGGGAACCCATGAATATATAGCTAGTCAGTCATAAGTATCAGCAACAACATGGGACTTGCAACCAATATCTGAAGTGAGGACAATCTTGTGGGACTGAGCTCTTAAGCCTGTAGAGTCTGTTGCTAATTCTGGATATTGTCGTGATTGAACTGAATTGTAAGACATCCAGTTGGTGTCCAGAGAGTTGCAGAATTGCTTGGTGTGGAAAACCTCCACACCTTTGGTGTCAGAAGTGTGAACCCAGAAAATCTGAGACAGGTCTCAGTTAATTTAGAAAGTTTATTTTGCCAGGGTTGAGGATGTGCCTGTGACACAGCCTCAGAAAGTCCTGACGACATGTGCCTAAGGTGGTCACAGCACAGCTTGGTTTTACACATTTAGGGAGACATGACACATCAGTCAATACAAGTAAGAAGTACATTGGCTCAGTCTGGAAAGGCAAGACAATTTGAATCTAAGGCAGGAAGACTAGAAGCCGGGAGAGCTTCCAGGTCACATATAGGTGAGACACAAATGGTTACATTCTTTTGAGTTTCTAATTAGCCTTTCGAAAGGAGGCAATCAGTTATCCATCTATCTCAGTGAGCAGAGGAGTGACTTTGAATAGAATGAGAGGCAGGTTTGCCTTAAACAGTTTCCAGCTTGAGTTTTCTTTAGTGATTTTGGGGGCCCAAGATATTTTCTTTTCACAGACTTATTGTGAGTAAAAATAGATCAGAGTGGTACATTCAGGTCCTGCAAACCAAGTAAAGGGAAATGGATGGGAATTCTCGAAGAATTTGAGATTGGAGAGGAGAAGGATCCATTTTATATCTTAAAGGATCTATCTGTAGCATAGAGAAAGTACCGAATATAGATGAGTTAGGAGACTGTAATAGATTGTTGAGGTAGAAGATGATGGTGGGAGTGGATATAAAACTAGACATTCAGAAATATTTAGGATATAGAATAGACAGGACTGGGCAATGGCTGTGTATGTACCTGCAGATGATAAGACAGAGGGAGATGTTAAGGATAAGAGTTTTGACTAATCAATCTCCTTTGCAAAGTTTTAAATTGTGTTTGCGATTTTTTATTCAACCTGCTCAGGTTTATAACTTTTCTCTTTAGTTCTATAACCTATAGTAGAATTCAGTATTTTTTCAAAAATAGAGGCTTAACTAATGTGGGATTCCAGGTTATATATACTGATTTCCTGCTTGCTTTTTAGATTATCTTTCAGTATAGTAATTTATTTATTAATTCCTTGAGAATTTACATTTAGGAAGGCATTAGTAAGATACAGTGATTCAGAAGTGAACTGAGTGCAAGCACAATGCTAAGTCAGTGACACCTTATTTTTCTCAGTGACTCCTTGATGTTTTATTATACTATAATTCATATCCGATGGAGTTTAAGTATTTCTTTAATTTTCTAAGGTTATTTAAAATACATACTTAACTGTGTATTTTCAAGGTGTGTATCTCCAGTTTATTCTCTGTTGGTTCTGACCAACAGTCATGCATACATTTATTCAAACTCTTACTGAAGCGAACTGAATTTTCAGCCTATGTATTCATAACAAATTCATAAGTTTTATAAAAAATAATACACACCTTTTTTTGGTCTTAAAACAATATCCTGCAAACTTTGAAGGTTGAAAATTTTAAGCTTAATAATCTGGGATTTGATAATCATTATGTGTTCAGCCTTTTCATGACCTTCATGCTTTAGGATAAATCTCATTTTGCTTTTGTCATTCTGGACAGTAGTCTGGTCTTTTTAAAAAGTGCAGTTTTGGCCAGGCACAGTGGCTCACACCTGTAATCCCAGCACTTTGGGAGGCCAAGGCGGGCGGATCATGAGGTCAGGAGATCGAGACTATCCTGGCTAACATGGTGAAATCCGGTCTCTACTAAAAATACAAAAAATTATCCGGGCATGGTGGCATACACCTGTAATACTGGCTACTTGGGAGGCTGAGGCAGGAGAATCACTTGAACTCGGGAGGTGGAGGTTGCAGTGAGCCAAGAGATCGTGCCACTGTACTTCAGCCTGGGTAACAAAGTGAGACTCTGTCTCGGAAGAAAAAAAAAAAAAAGTACAGTTTTAAGCTTTAATAACATCACAAGTATAAGTACCATAGATTTAGAAAGAACGTCATTTGAAACTTTATTTACATTTGTTTTATAGTCGTTTATCTTTGTTAATTTTGAATAACAAAATTTTAACTTTGATTTTTTTCATTTCAGTTGAGTGAAGATCAGCAAACATTGAAAAAAAGTTAATTGTGCTATCTGGTTAGCTGAACCCAAGCTCACCATGACAGAAAGAAGAAACCTCACTTCCTGTCATAAGGAGGAGGCTCCCCACAGACATTGAATTAACAACTGGATGAAAACTTCAAGGAAACTGGGTTTATAGTTCACAACAAGCCTAGATCTGGGAGATGCCAGCAAGCAGAAAAACTATGGCTGAAATTGAGGCAATGTTAGCAGAGTCCCGAAAGCATGCACTGCACATTTGCTGAATTGAATATTCCAAAACCAGAGGTTACAGAATTCTAACAGTGAAGTTCCAAAGCATACCTTAATGTATAAATGCTACAAGTTAACCAGGCTGAACTTGGCTTCTGTCATCTAATGAAATGAGAACATGAAATTTCCAAAAATATTCTTGACAAGTTGACCCATATAATGAAGCACCTTTCCACCTAAGTGACAATGTTGTCTGTCAAAATTGCTTTGTTTCGTGTACAGAGAAGCCACCAAAGTTTGGCAACATGAGAATCCCCAAAAGTTAATGTTTGGTGGGCCATTAGGGAGTCTTGCATTACCAGCCCTCCATTTTTATTGAGATATAATTCACATACCCTAAAATCCACCCTTTTAAAGTATACAATTTAATGGTTTTTAGTATACTCAAAAGTCTGCCACCATCGCTGCTGTCTTAGCCCATTTTCTGTTGCTATAACAGAATACCTGAGAGTGGGTAATTTATAAAGTGAAGAAATTTATTTCTTACAGTTTTGGAGGCTGACAAGTCCAATTTTGAGGGGCTGCATGGGGTGAAGTCCTTCTTGCTGTGCGGCAGAAGGCATCAGATGGTGAGAGAGAGGGAGTGTGTTAGAGGGCTCTTTATCTTTCTCTTTTTATAAGGCCACAGTCCTTTTGCACTTGGGATCTATCCTTATGAACTCAATTTAACCTTAATTGGCTCCTAATAACCTGTCTTAAGGGATACATTGAAATCATAGCAACCACTATCTAATTGAGAACATTTTTATCAACCCAAAAAGCAATCCTATATACATTAGAAGTCATTCCCCATTTCTTCCTCCCCCCAGCCCCGGCAAGTAGTCTACTTTGTGTCTCTATGGATTTGCCCCACCTACACATTTCATATATATGAAATTATACAATATGTGGCTTAATGTGTCTATTGGCTTCTTCTTTTTGAAGAACCTATAATCAATGATAAATTTTACTTGGCAGTGCTTCAGTATTTTTTCATTTCTGTACTACAGTAGTCATTCCATTAAATGATGATATTTTTCAACAATCAGAGGATTCGTTATACATTGCATTGGTGGCATATTTTGGATGACACTTTTTCAGACTAGTGGATTAGTAGTAGAAGAGATCATCTTGCTTGCTGTTCTCTGTCTCACTTGTTCTATTAACATTATAATTTTTTGATGGAGTTACGTTAAAAATGTCATATATGCATCAAAACCTTGTTCTTTGGATGATCTTAAGTCTAGAATTAGAAATGCAATCCTTTCAATCATTGCACCAGCAGTGGGCTGTATGTATGTATGTGTGTATTTGTGTGTTTACCTGCATATATTTCCTACCTCTGATCTCTGAGAGGACTTTGAAGCAATGACTACCTAGTAGGAGTGAGCACACTAGTGTCCACATCTCTATTTTTAACTATCATTTTCTACTAAAAGGGTTCAGGGCCTCTTAGAGAAATAGCTTGCTGTGCCAGAAAACAATGAAATGTTGAAAGAACGATTAAACCATGTCAAAAGCACACAGGAGCAAGCTTGAAGGAACTCCACTGGCCAAATCTGGGACATTTTGAATATCAGAATAAATAATGATACATTTAACTCATTGAGTAAGTTGAAATTCACCAGTATTTACATGAAATAAATAAGTGTCAAACGGAAAGCTCTACCTTACAGTATAATACCAACTTATGTAGAAAAATGTTGGAATTAGAAAATCATCTTTGATAATTCTTATAGTAATAATTTATTTGGACAAAATCATCAGTGGATTCTATAACTGGTAGGTGAAATTTTTTTTGGAAATTTTTTATTTTTAAAAATTTTATTCTTTTTAAAGTTTTATTTTAAGTTCCAGGATACATATGCAGGATGTGCAGCTTTGTTACAAACGTGTGCCATGGTTGCACCTATCAACCCATCACCTAGGTATTAAGCCCCACATGCATTAGTTATTTATCCTGGTGCACTCCCTCCTGCCACAGCCTCTGACAGGCTCTACCCAGTGTGTAGTGTTCCCTGTGTCCATGTGTTCTCATTGTTCAGTTCCTACTTTTAGGTGAGAATATGTGGTGTTTGGTTTTCTGTTCCTGTGTTAGTTTCCTGAGGATAATGGCTTCCAGCTCCATGCATGTCCCTGCAAAGGACATGATCTCGTTCCTTTTTATGGCTTCATACTATTCCACGGCATATATGTGCCACATTTTCTTTATCCAATCTATCATTGATGGGCATTTGGACTAATTCCATGTCTTTGCTATTGTGAATAGTGCTGCAGTGGAAATACGTTTGCATGTATCTTTATAACAGAATGATTTATATTCCTCTGGGTATGTACCCAATAATGGGATTGCTAGGTCAAATGGTATTTCTGGTTCTAGATCTTTGAGGAATCATCACACTGTTTTTCGCAATGGTTGAACCAATGTACATTTCGACCAACAGTGGAAAAGCGTTCCTGTTTCTCCACAGCCTTGCCAGCATCTGTTGTTTCTTGACTTTTTAATAACTGCCATTCTGACTGGCATGAGATGGTGTCTCATTGTGGTTTTGATTTGCATTTCTCAATGATTAGTGAGTCTAGCTTTTTTTTCACTTGTTTGTTGGCTGCATAAATGTCTTCTTTTGAGAAGTGTCTGCTCATGTCTTTTGCCCACTTCTTAATGGTTTTTTTTTTTTTTTTTTTTGTAAATTTACATTCCTTGTAAATTCTACATATTAGACCTTTGTCAGATGGATAGATTGCAAAAATTTTCACCCATTCTGTAGGTTGTTTGTTCATTCAGATGATAGTTTCTTTTGCTATGCAGAAGCTCTTTAGTTTAATTAGATCCCATTTGTCAATTTTTGCTTTTGTTGCAATTGCTTTTTTTTTTTTTTAAATTACTATTTGAGACAGAGTCTGGCTTTGTTGCCCAGGTTGGAGTGCAGTGGCATGATCTCGGCTCACTGCAACCTCCACCTCCTGGGTTCAAGCGATTCTCCTGCCTCAGCCTCCCGAGTAGCTGGGACTACAGGTGCATGCCACCACACCCAGCTGTTTTTTTTTTGTATTTTTAGTAGAGACAGTGTTTCACTGTGTTAGCCAGAATGGTCTTGATCTCCTGACCTCGTGATCCGCCTGCCTTAGCCTAGCAAAGTGCTGGGATTACAGGCGTGAGCCACCGTGCCCAGCCTGCAACAACTTCTTCATTGTGAAATCTTTGTCCATGCCTATGTCCTGAATGGTTTTGCCTGATTTTCTTCTAGGGTTTCTGTAGTTTTGGGTTTTACATTTAAGTTTTTAATCCATCTTGAGTTAAATTTTGCATAAGGAGTAAGGAAGGGGTCCAGTTTCAGTTTTTCTGCATGTGGCTAGTCAGTTCTATCAGCACCATTTATTTTATTGTACTTTAAGTTCTAGGGTACATGTGCACAACGTGCAGGTTTGTTACATAGGTATACATGTGCCATGTTGGTTTGCTGCACCCATGAACTCGTCATTTACCTTAGGTATTTCTCCTAATGCTATCCCTCCCCCAGGCCCCCACCTCCTAACAGGCCCCAGTGTGTGATGTTCCCCTCCCTGCGTCCATGTGTTCTCATTGTTCAACTCCCACTTATGAGTGAGAACATGTAGTGTTTGGTTTTCTGATCTTGTGATAGTTTGCTGAGAATGATGGTTTCTAGCTTCATCCATGTCCCTGCAAAGGATATGAACTCATCCCTTTTTATGGCTGTATAGTATTCCATGGTGTATATGTGCCACATTTTCTTAATCCAGTCTATCATTGATGGACGTTTGGGTTGGTTCCAAGTCTTTGCTATTGTGAATAGTGCCATGATAAACATATGTGTGCATGTCAACACCATTTATTAAATAGGGAACCTTTTCCCATTGCTTATTTTTGTCAGGTTTGTTGAAGATCAGATGGTTGTAGATATGTGGTCTTATTTCTGAGATCTCTATTCTGTTCCATTGGTCTTTGTGTCTGTTTTTGTACCAGTACAATGCTGTTTTGGTTGTTGTAGCCTTGTAGTATAGTTTGAGGTTGGGTAGCATGATACCTCCAGCTTTGTTCTTTTTGCTTAGAATTGTCTTGGCTAAAACACCTCGCATTCTCACTCATAGGTGGGAATTGAACAATGAGATCACTTGGACACGGGAAGGGGAACATCACACACCGGGGCCTATTATGGGGGGTGGGGGGAGGTATGGCATTGGGAGTTATACCTGATGTAAATGATGAGGTGATGGGTGCTGACGAGTTGATGGGTGCAGCACACCAACACGGCACAAGTATACATATGTAACAAACCTGCACGTTGTGCACATGTACCCTAGAACTTAAAGTATAATTAAAAAAAAAAAAAGAATTGTCTTGGCTATACACACTTTTTTGGTTCCATATGAATTTTATTTTATTTTATTTTATTTTTTTGTGACGGATTTTTGCTCTTGTCATCCAGGCTGGAATTAAATGGTGCGATCTTGGCTCACTGCAACTTCCACCTCCCAGCTTCAAGCGATTCTCTTGCCTCAGCCTCCCAAATAGCTGGGATTACAGGCATGCGATACCATGCCTGGCTAATTTTTTTTGTACTTTTAAGAGACAGGGTTTCGCCTTGTTGGTCAGGTTGGTCTCGAACTTCTGGCCTCAGGTGATCCACCTGCCTCGGCCTCCCAAAGTGCTGGGATTACAGGTGTGAGCCACCATGCCTGGCCCCATATGAATTTTAAAGTAGTTTTTTTCTAATTCTGTGAAGAATGTCAATGGCAGTTTAATGGAAATAACATCGAATCTATAAATTAGGCATTATGATCATTTTCACGATATTGATTCTTCCTATCCATGAGCATGGAATGTTTTTCTATTTGTTTGTGTCCTCTCTGATTTCCTTAGGCAGTGAGTTGTAGTTCTTGAAGAGGTCCTTCTCTTCTCTTGTTAACTATATTCCTAGATATTTTATTCCCTTTATAGCAATTGTGAATGGGAGTTCACTCATGATTTGGCTCTCTGCTTGTCTATTGTTGGTATATAGGAATGGTTGTGATTTTTGCACATTGATTTTGTATCTTGAAACTTTGCAGAAGTTACTTATCAGCCTAAGACACTTTTGGGCTGAGGTAATGGGGTTTTCTAGATATAGGATCATGTCATCTGCAAACGGAGACAGTTTGACTTCCTCTCTTCCTATTTGAATACCCTTTATTTCTTTCTCTTGCCTGGTTGCCCTGACCAGAACTTCCAATACTGTGTTGAATAGGAATAGTGAGAGACTGCATCCTTGTCTTGTGCTGGTTTTCAAAGGGAATGCATCCAGCTTTTGCCCATTCAGTGTGATATTGGCTGTGGGTTTGTCATAGATGGCTCTTACTATTTTGAGATAGATTCCATCAATACCTAGTTTATTGAGAGTTTTTAACATGAAGTGATGTTGAATTTTATCAAAGGCCTTTTCTGCATCTATTGAGATAATCATGTGGTTTTTGTCTTTAGTTCTGTTTATGTGATGAATTATACTTATTGATTTGTGTATGTTGAACCAGGCTTGCATCCCAGGAATGAAACCAACTTAATCATGGTGGATAAGCTTTTTGATGTGCTGCTGGATTTGGTTTGCCCGTATTTTATTGAGGATTTTTGCATTGATGTTCATCAGGGATACTGGCCTGAAATTTTCTTTTTTTGTTGTATCTCTGCCAGGTTTTGGTATCAGGATGATGCTGGCCTTATAAAATGAGTTAGGGAGGAGTCCCTCCTTTTCAGTTGTTTGGAATAGTTTTAAAAGAAATGGTACTAGTTCCTCTTTGTACCTGTGGAAGAATTCAGCTGTAAATTCATTTGGTCCTGGCCTTTTCTTGGTTGGTAGGCCATTTATTGCTGCCTTAATTTCAGAACTTGTTATTGGTCCATTTAGGGATTCAACTTCTTCCTAGTTCAGTCTTGGAAGGGTGTATGTGTCCAGGAATTTATCAATTTCTTCTAGATTTTCTAGTTTATTTGCATAGAGGTGTTTATAGTATTCTCTGATGTTGTTTGTATTTTTGTGGGGTCAGTGGTGATGTCCCCTTTATCATTTTTTAATTCTATTTGATTATTCCCTCTTTTCTTTCTTTTTTTTGACACAGAGTCTCACTCTGTTGCCAGGCTGGAGTGCAGTGGCCCGGTCTTGGCTCACTACAACCTCCGACTCCCTGGTTCAAGCAGTTCTCCTGCCTCAAGGCTCCCAAGTAGCTGTGATTACAGGCACGCACCACCACGCCTGGCTAATTTTTGTATTTTTAGTAGAGACGAGGTTTCACCATGTTGGCCAGGCTGGTCTCAAACTCCTGACCTTGTGATCTGCCTGCCTCGGCCTCCCAAAGTGCTGGGATTACAGGCGTGAGCCACCGCTCCCAGCCTCTTTTATTCTTTATTGGTTTAGCTAGCAGTCTATTTTGTTAATTTTCAAAAAAACCAGCTACTGGATTCATTGATTTTTTTTTTTTTTTTGAAGAGGTTTTTATGTCTCTCATCTCCTTCAGTTCTGTTCTGAACTTGATTATTTCTTGTCTTCTGCTAGCTTTGATTCTCTAGCTCTTTTAGTTGTGATGTTATGGTGTTGATTTGAGATCTTTCTAGCTTTTTGATGTGGGCATTTAGTACTATAAATTTCCCTTACGACACTGCTTTCTTTAGCTGCTCCCCAGAGATTCTGTTACGTTTTCTCTTTGTTCTCTTGGGTTTCAAAGAGCTTCTTGATTTCTGTCTTAATTTCATTATTTACCCAGGAGTCTTTCAGGAGGAGGTTGTACAATTTCCATGTAGTTGTATGGTTTTGAGTGAGTTTCTTAATCTTGAGTTCTAATTTGATTGCACTGTGGTCTGAGAGACTTTTTATAATTTCAGTTCTTTTGCATTTGCTGAGAAGTGTTATACTTTCAATTATGTGATAGATTTTAGAGTAAGTGACGTGTGCTGCTGAGAAGAGTGTATATTCTGTTGTTTTTGGGTGGAGTGTTCTGTAGATGTTTGTCAAGTCCACTTGATCCAGAGCTGAGTTCAAGTCCTGAATATCCGCGTTAATTTTCTGTCTAATATTGACAGTGGAGTGTTAAAGTCTCCTGCTATTATTGTATGGGAATCTAAGTCTCTTTGTAAGTTTCTAAGAGCTTGTTTTATGAATCTGGGTGCTCCTGTATTGGGTGCATATATATTTAGGATAGTTAACTTTTCTTGTTGAATTCAACCCTTTACCATTATGTAATGCCCTTCTTTGTCTTTTTTTATCTTTGTTGGTTTAAAGTCTGTTTTGTCAGAAACTAGAATTGCAACCTCTGCTTTTTTTGCTTTCCATTTGCTTGGTAAATTTTCCTTCATCCTTTTATTCTGAGCCTTTGTGTGTCTTTGTGCGTGAGATGGGGCTCTTGAATATAGCACACTGATGGGGTCTTGATTCTTTATCTAGCTTGTCATTCTGTGTCTTTTAATTGGGGGCATTTAGCCCATTTACATTTAAGATTAAATGAGTGAATTTGATCCTGCCATTGTGATGCTAGCTAGTTATTTTGCAGACTTGTTGTAGTTGCTTCATAGTGTCATTGGTCTTTGTACTTCAGTTTGTTTTTGTAGTGGCTGATAACATTTTTTCCTTTCCATATTTAGTGCTTCCTTTAGGAGCTCTTGCAAGGAAGGCCTGGTGGTGATGAATTCCCTCAGCATTTGCTTGTCCAAAAAGAATTTTATTTCCCCTTCACTTATGAAGCTTAGTTTGGCTGGATATAAAATTCTGGGTTGGAAATTCTTTTCTTTAAGAATGTTGAATATTGGTCCCCACTCTCTTCTGGCTTGTAGAGTTTTATGCTGAGAGGTCTGCTGTTAGTCCAATGGGCTTCCCTTTGTAGTTGACCTGACCTTTCTCTCTGGCTGTCCTTAACCTTTTTTCCTTCATTTCGACCTTGGAGAATCTGATGCTTATGTGTCTTGCAGTTGATCTTTTCATGGAGTATCTTACTGGTATTCTGAAAACTAAAAAAGCCAGAGTGCCTCTTCTCTTCCAGATGATTTCAACACCTCTTCAGCAAGGGCACAGAACTGGATGGAGGCTGAGATGAATGAATTGACAGAAATAGACTTCAGAAGGTGGGTAATAACAAACCTCGCTGAGCTAAAGGAACATGTTCCAACCCAATGCAAAGAAGCTAAATTTGAATGTTGACCTGTTTTGCTAATTTGGGGACGTTCTCCTGGATGATATCCTGAAGTATGTTTTCCAACTTGGTTCCATTCTCCTTATCTGTTTCAGGTACCCCAATCGCAGGTTCGGTCTTTTTACATAGTCCCATAGTTCTTAGAGGTTTTGTTCATTCCTTTTCATTCTTTTATCTCTAATCTTGTCTGCCTTTCTTATTTTACCAAGATAGTCTTCAAGCTCTGATATTCTTTCCTCCACTTGGTCTATTTGGTTGTTAATACTTGTGGTTGATTTGTGAAGCTCTTGTGTTAATGTTTTTCAGCTTCATCAGGTCATTGATCTTCCTCTCTGAACTGGTTATTCTCGTTAACAGCTGCTGTGATGTTTTCTCATGGTTCTTAGCTTCTTTGCAGTGGATTAGAACATGTTCCTGGCCGGGCGCGGTGGCTCAAGCCTGTAATCCCAGCACTTTGGGAGGCTGAGACGGGTGGATCACGAGGTCAGGAGATCGAGACCATCCTGGCTAACACGGTGAAACCCCGTCTCTACTAAAAAATACAAAAAACTAGCCGGGCGAGGTGGCGGGCGCCTGTAGTCCCAGCTACTCGGGAGGCTGAGGCAGGAGAATGGCGTGAACCCGGGAGGCGGAGCTTGCAGTGAGCTGAGATCCGGCCACTGCACTCCAGCCTGGGCGCCAGAGCGAGACTCTGTCTCAAAAAACATAAAAAAAAAAAAAAAAAGAACATGTTCCTTTAGCTCCAAGAAGTTTGTTATTACCCACCTTCTGAAGCTTACTTCTGTCAATTCATCCATCTCAGCCTCCACCCAGTTCAGTACCCTTGCTGGAGACGATTATTTGGAGACAAGCGAGGCACTCTGGCTTTTTTAGTTTTCATCATTTTTTTCATTGATTCTTTCTCATCTTTGTGAGTTTGTCTAGCTTCAATCTTTGAGGCTGCTGACCTTTGCATGGGGCTTTTTTGGGGACTTTTTTGTTGATGCTGTTGTTGTTCCTTTCTGTTTGTTTTTCTTTTAATAGTCAGACCCCTCTTCTGTAGGGCTGCTGCAGATTGCTGGGGGTCCACTCCAGACTCTATTCACCTGGGTCCCTCCCACACTGGAGATGTCACCAGTGGAGGCTGCAGAACAACAAAGATGGCTGCCTGCTCCATCCTCTGGGATTTCTGTCCCAGAGGGGCACCGGCCTGATCCAGTGGGAATGCTCCTGTATAAGGTGTCCTGCAACACCTGTTGGGGGTGTCTCACCCAGTCAGGAGGTGTGGGATCTGGGACCCGCTTAACGAAGCACTCTGGCTGCCCCTTGGCAGAGGAGGTGTGCTGCACTGCGGGGAATCCCACTGGCCTGGACCGCCTGGATTCCCTAGAACCAGCAGGGGGAAAGACTAAGTCTGCTGATCTACGGAGATCTCTGCTGCCCCGCCCCTCAGGGGCACAGTCCCAGGGAGACCAGAGTTCTGTCCATAAACCCCTGGCTAGAGTTGCTGAAATTCCCTCAGGGAGGTCCCCCCAACTGGTGAGGAGGGATGGGTCAGGGTCCGGCCTAAAGAGGCAGTCTGGCCACAGTCTGCCACAGCTACTGTGCTACGCTGTGAGGAATTCCTCCTGTGTCCAAACCGCCCAGTCTCCTTGGCACTGGCAGGGGAAAAATAACAGACTGGAGCTGCAATGATGGCTGTCGCCTCTCTCCCTGGGAACTTGGTAGACTTGGGCAGTCTCCAGCCAAGTGGCTGTAGAGAATCTGCACAGCTCTGTGCTTTAGACTAAGGCCCTGCTGGCATGGGCTCATGAGGGGATCTCCTAATCTGTGGGCTGCACAGATCTGTGGAAAAAGTGTGGTTTCTTGGGCAGGGTAGCACAATTTCTGCCCCCCTCCCTTGGCTGAGGGTGGGAGCATCCTTTCCCCCATGTGGCTCCCAGGTGGGCTGTCACACCACCCTGCTTTTCCTCACTCTCCATGGGTCTCACCAACCGCCTACTCAGTCCCAGTGAGACAACCTGGATACCACAGTTGTTTCGGGATTCAGTCACCATTGTTATTCATCTCAGTAGTAGGTGAAATTTTTATGAGGAGGATACTTGCATAATTTCATAGTATTTGCCCACAAAATATGTATTACTAAATCTTTTTTTTTTTTTTTTTTTTTTGAGATGGAGTTTCGCTCTTGTTACCCAGGCTGGAGAGCAATGGCGCGATCTTGGCCCACTGCAACCTCCGCCTCCTGGGTTCAAGCGATTTTCCTGCCTCAGCCTCCAGAGTAGCCAGGATTACAGGTGCCTGCCATCATGCCCAGCTAATTTTTTGTATTTTTAGTATAGACGGGATTTCACCATGTTGGCCAGGCTGGTCTCGAACTCCTGACCTCAGGTGATCTAGTACAAAATATTTATTAACTGGGGGAAATCATGGTAGACACCAATTAATCAAGTGACGTAAGTTGCCAACCCCAATAATGGGACAAATTGACATTGTGTGCCTCCTGTTATAATGAACCTAGAAGAGCATGGCATCAGTTCTGTAGTATTCTCGCCAAAAATACATAAGCCACATCTAATTCCAAGGAAACATAAGAAAAATACAAAGTGAAGAACCTTCTATGAAGTAACCAGCCTTTACGCATTGGAAATGTCAAAATCAAGAGACAGCAGAAAGTGTTCCAAATTGAAGTGGACCAAAGAGACATAACAGTAAAATGCAAAGCATAATCCTGGATTGGATTTAAACATTATTGGAACAATGGGTGAAACTGGAATTTGGTCTCTGGTGTAAATGGTAAAATTGTGTTGATAGTAAATTATGAATTTTGATGGTTGTACTGTGGTTATGTGAAAGAGTGTCCTTGGTTTTAGGAAATACACACTGATGTATCAAGGGGTAATGAAGCATTGTGTCTGCAACTTAACTTCAAATGTCTTGAAAGAAATTTGTGTGTGTTTGTGTGTATAAGAGAACGCTAAATTTAATGAGGAAAAATGTTAATTGGGGAATCTGGGTCAAGGGTATGTAGGAGTTTTTTTTTAAAAATTATTTTTGCAACCCTTCCATTAACTTGAAATTATTTAACAGCAAAGCTAGAAAAACAATCCTCTTTTCTTCTAAAATTGAATATCCCTATGACCCAATTCACATTGAATGCTTACTTACCAAGAAAAACTTTTTTTTTTGAAAGGATCAGATTGATGTAAAGGTGAGCTTAAATATTTATACAAAATAGAAGAATGGAAAATTATGTCTTGAATATGTCGAGGTCAATGTGAGAATGTTGATATTTTAAATCTTTAAAAAAAATACCCTACAATCCAAAATGCATAAATCATTTCCAAACAGAGATGAATTTAGGAAAAATAGCATCCTGGAGGACAAAACACCTCAGGCATTCATCCCCTGACCTAACCAAATGACAGATATTGAAGCAGCTTCAAAGCTGCAAAAATAACTGGCTCTGACATGTACCAAGTTTGGGAGGATGGGTGGGAAATACTTCCCACAACCTTGAAATAAATGATTAGTTCTTAAGGAGAATAAAATAAAAAGTTGTATCATATTTCATAAATGGAATTTAACAGTTGAAGAGTTCACATCACTCATTTGTAATTTTATGATTACTTGGCAAAAGCTTGTAAAATTAAATCAAGCTTATTTTTATATCAATTCTTCCTTTCTCCCCCTTACAGTGGTGTGGGGAGAACTAAACACTTAAAAAATACTGTTGCTTTCCCCCACTGTCAGTGAGTCTGTTGGATGCTTTTCTTTCAGTGCCATCAGGCCCAGAGAGGTTAAATTTCATTTCATAATTCTTAGTTTGGCATGCAAGGCCTTCTGTAGTTTAGTGGTAACCTATCTAACTTTTCTTAACTTTACTGCTTAGTAGAAATCACCTTTAGACACACTTGTATTTATTTTACGCTGAAAACAATATTTGGTTTTTATTATGTGTGATTCTCTTACCTCTGTTATTTTCTAAATGTTTGCTACTCATCTGACAAAGCACAGGTTGTTTCTTCCAAGAAGCTGTTTCTAATCACTGTTGGTCCATAGTGATTTCTCTGTATTAAGTAATTTATAACTTTCTTGTTAGTGCCTTTTATTTGGCATTTAGTCACACATTTCCTATTAAATATTCTGTAGTTTTGTTTTGCTGTTTGTGTCTGTGTCCTTTGTTGTCTCAACTAATTTGTAAACTCTAAAAGAAGAGATACCCAGCATCATGCAGTGTACCCATATAACACCCACACATGTACCCCCTGCATTTGAAAGTTGAAATAAAAACAGAGGAGATACTGTGTTTATACCTTATGATCTTCCTGACACTGTCTAGCTATTTTTTAAAAATTGAATTACTTCTTTATTACTTTTTAATATGCAGATATCTTTTAAACACTTTTTACTTAATATGAGAATAAATCTTTAAAAATTGGCATTTTATTATTGCTTTCTGGAATCTATTTAAAATTAAATAATTTTTTATGCATTAGAGTAGGTATATACATCTCTGGGAATAACTGGAATAAACAATATAAAAGAGAAAGAGAAAATTTATTTTTTATAAGTCTTCATTCTGCTCAATTTAACAGTGCCTAAATACAGATTAAATGTTGATATTAGTGAAATAACTTTTCACAACTTTTTTGGGTTACTATAATAGAATACTTGGATTTTAAATAGAATATAGAATATAAAATATTGTTTTAAAGAAAGCAGGGCCAAGTGTGGTGGCTCACACCTGTAAACCCAGCACCTTAGGAAGCTGAGGTGGGAAGATCACTTGAGCCCAGGAGTTGAGACCAGCCTGGGCAACATAGCAAGACCCTGTCTTTAAAAAAAAAAAAAAAAAGAAAAAGAAAACAAAAGCAAAACAGAATATTCATATTTAGGTCTATACTAGGATAAGAAGATTTAAGAAGGAAAGACTGTGATGGGGATAGGTTAAAAAAAGGCAATGAGAAATCTAGCACATTATAAAAAAATCACCCTTTTCAAATGGGTGCCTTTTATTTAACAAATAATTCACGTGTGTCTTTGGTTTTAGAAAACAAAAGCATTTATGCCAGCATTTTGCTTTTAACATATTTTGAGTCTTAATTGCCTTAATATTATCTAAGATCAGTGTGTCCAACACGTCCTTGTCATGATAGGAGGCCTGTATTAGTCCATTTACATTGCTATAAAGAAATATCTGAGGCCAGGTAATTTATAAAGAAAAGAGTGTTATTTTGGTTCATGGTTCTGCAGGCTGTACAGGAAGCATGGCGCTGGCATCTGCTCCTGGTGAGGCCTCAGAAAGCTTTCAATCATAGTAGAAGACAAAGGAGTCATTGTCATTGTATCTTAAGAGGGGGAGATTCCAGACTCTTAAATAACCAGATCTCACTTGAACTCAGAGTGAGAACTCACTATCTCGAGGAAGGCACCAAGCCATTCATGAGAGATCTGCCCCCATGACTCAAACAACTCCCACCAGGCCCCATCTCCAACACCAAGGATTACATTTCAACATGAGATTTGGAGGGGACACACATTCAAACTATATTACAGTCATATTTTTTACTACTGGATTTTTTTGTATTTATTTATAAATGAAAGCTAAGCTAATTTTTCTTGTGGATTAGGAAAATTTATACTGTATATAAGAAATGATGAATTTGAGGGTCTTAGTTTTTGAAATCTTAGAATAAATGCTGATGTTTCAGAGAAGAGATTTAGATCATTTTGAAAGATTTATAAAGTAGGCTTTAGTGGATAGTGGTTGACTGGATGTGAGTAGCAAGGGAGAAGGAGGAGAAAAGACACATATATGTTTCTGCCTTGAGCAATTGAATGAATTATAGTATTATTTACTAAAACTGGAATCACAGGAAAATAGACAGATTTGCCTGGTGAAGAGAAGTTCAATTTGGTCCTTGGTAAGTAACATTATAAGGAATTCTTATTTCAGGAGTTGGGGGTAGGTGAAAGGGAAACAGCATACCTTTCTATGGGGGTGTGTGTGTGTGTGTGTGTATATATATATGTGTGTGTAACACATGTTTTTATTATATATATTTTATATATATGCTTGAGATTAATTTTGTAGATGGAAATTGAAGCTGTGGAAGCAGATATGATCACCCAAGGATGGCAGATAGAAGAGGACTTAGGACAGAATTTTGAGGAATATTAGACACAAGCAGAAAAATGGTACTTAAGGAAAAGTAGACAGAAAGATAGGAAGTAAACTAGTTTGGGAGCAAAGAGAAGAAAATATTACTAGAAAGAGGAGATGTTAACAGTGTCAAATAATAGGAGAAACCTCAAATGAGATAAGGCCTGAGAAAGATCCATTAGCTTTAGGAACAAGGAAATCTTTGGTGATCTTAGTGAAAACAGTTTCCTTTTGTGGTGAAAATAGAAACCATAGTGCAGGGATTGTGAATACATGAAGAAAACTCTTTCAAGAGTTGGTTTTTAAACCAAGGAGAATGGTGGTCATTGGAATTAGAGGAAGGGGTATGTGTGTGTTTCTTAAGATGGGAGACACTTAAATATAGTTAATACTGTTGGGAATGTGTGAGATAAAGAATCTATGCATGAGAACATAGGAGAAGCCAGTATAATTATGGCAGAACCAAGTTTTACAGAAGACAAGGAGAGAGAGAGAAAGCATTGATTGATGCGTTTGAAGATGTTTAAGACAGAGTGGAAGGAAGTTCAGAGGGTACTGCAGACAGGTCTGGCCTGGAGGGAAGCAGTGGGAGATGGCATAGGAAAGACAGGGAGTGAGCACATTTTTATTGCGTGAACAACTAAATTTCAGATCTCCCTTTCTTACTATTTGGAGCAACAAGATCAGAACCTTGAGTGGAAGTAGCCACTGATGTGGGTGTGTTCTTATGTATGTCTTCCTAATTCCTGTTTATGAGAATTTTTTTTTTTTTTAGATAGAGTCTCACTCTCATCCAGGCTGGAGTTAGCAGTGGCTCGATCTCAGGTGACTGCAACCTCTCTCGCCCTGGTTCAAGCGATTTTCCTGCCTCAGCCTCTCGAGTAGCTGGGATTACAGGCTCCTGCCACCATGCCCGGCTAATTTTTGTATTTTTAGTAGAGATGGGGTTTCACCATGTTGGCCAGGCTGGTCTCGAACTCCTGACCTCAGGTGATTCACCTGCCTCGGCCTCCCAAAATGCTGGGATTACAGGTGTGAGCCACCATGCCCGGCCAACAAATGGTATTTTCATCACTGTTTAACATACATACTTAAAACTTTTTCTGCTGATATGTTTCTTTCACCCATGGTTGTTTAGAAGTGTGTTTCCTGATTCTTAATATATGGACATTTATTTTTGTTCTTTTTTTCTTGAGTTCTAGCTGAATTAGTTAGAAAATGTGTTTTACTGGGCATGATGGCTCATGCCTGTAATCCTAGCTACTTGGGAGGCTGAGGCTGGAAGATTACTTGAGGCCAGGAGTTTGAGATCAGCCTGGGCAACGTGGCGAGACCCCAGTCTCAAAAAAAAAAGGAAAGAAAATATTCTTTATGATCAAAGTACCTAACATTTGTCAAGATATGGTCCATTTGATTTTTTTAATGTCCAAATTGAGTTTTAAAAGAGTACATACTCTGTAGCTTTTGAGTGTAGTATTATCTACATGCGAATTGTGACAGATTGGTTAATGCTGTTCTAAAATCTATACCTATTCTGATTTTTTTTTTTTTCTGATTGCCATTCAGGAAACTAAGAGTAGATTTACTAATGTTAGTTTTTGTTTTATGTATTTTGAAGATATGTTATTGGATGCATATTAATTATAAATTGTTTTTTCATGGTGAGTTGAACCTCTGTCATTATAAACTGACTCTCTTTATCTTTAGAAATAATTTTAAAAGCTTTTTTTGCTTTATATTAATATAATTGTACCAGGTATCTTTCTGTTAGTATTTTCATGAAAAATCATTTTTCCTTCTTCTTACTTTCAATCTTTGTGTTTCCTTATATTTTAGATGTGTCTCTTATAAGTATTATGTAATAATTATGTTTGCTTTTCCATGTTTAGGGCTTCCTTCAGGATCTCTTGTAGGGCAGGCCTGGTGGTGACAAAATCTCTTAGCATTTGCTTGTCTATAAAGGATTTTATTTCTCCTTCACTTATGAAACTTAGTTTGGCTGGATATGAAATTCTGGGTTTAAAATTCTTTTCTTTAAGAATGTTGAATATTGGCCCCCACTCTCTTCTGGCTTGTAGAGTTTCTGCCGAGAGATCTGCTGTGAGTCTGATGGGCTTCCCTTTGTGGGTAACCCGACCTTTCTCTCTGGTTGCCCTTAACATTTTTTCCTTCATTTCAACTTTCGTGAATCTGACAATTATGTGTCTTGGAGTTGCTCTTCTCGTGGAGTATCTTTGTGGTGTTGTCTGTATTTCCTGAATTTGAATGTTGGCCTGCCTTACTAGGTTGGGGAAGTTCTCCTGGATGATATCCTGCAGAGTGTTTTCCAACTTAGTTCCATTTTCCCCGTCACTGTGAGGCACACCAATCAGACGTAGATTTGGTCTTTTCACATAATCCCATACTTCTTGGAGGTTTTGTTCATTTCTTTTTACTCTTTTTTCCTCACACTTCTCTTCTCACTTCATTTCATTCATTTGCTCTTCAGTCGCCGATACTCTTTCTTCCAGTTGATCAAGTCGGTTACTGAAGCTTGTGCATTTGTCACGTAGTTCTCGTGTTATGGTTTTCATCTCTATCAGTTCTTTTAAGGTCTTCTCTGCATTGATTATTCTAGTTATCCATTCATCCATTCTTTTTTCAAGGTTTTTAGTTTCTTTGCACTGGTTACGTAGTTCCTCCTTTAGCTCTGAGAAGTTTGATTGACTGAAGCCTTCTCTCAGCTTGTCAAAGTCATTCTCCATTCAGCTTTGTTCTGTTGCTGGCGATGGGCTGCGTTCCTTTGGAGTGGGAGATGTGCTCTGATTTTTTGAATTTCCAGCTTTTCTGCACAGCTTTTTCCCCATCTTTGTGGTTTTATCTGCCTTTGGTCTTTGATGATGGTGATATGGGGTTTTGGTGTGGGTGTCCTTTCTGTTTGTTAGTTTTCCTTCTAACAGTCAGGACCCTCAGCTGTAGGTCTTTTGGAGTTTGAGGTCCAGTCCAGACCCTGTTTGCCTGGGTATCAGCAGCGGAGGCTGCAGAAGATAGAATATTGCTGAACAGTGAGTGTTGCTGTCTGATTCTTGCTCTGGAAGCTTTGTCTCAGGGTCCCCTCCGTGTGAGGTGTGAGGTGTCAGTCTACACCTAGTGGGGGCTGTCTCCCAGTTAGGCTACTCAGGGGTTAAGGACCCACTTGAGCAGGCAGTCTGTCCATTCTCAGATCTCAACCTCCGTGCTGGGAGATCCACTGCTCTCTTCAAAGCTATCAGACAGGGGCATTTACATCTGCTGAGGTTTCTACTGCTTTTGTTTAGCTATGCCCTGTCTCCAGAGGAGGAGTCTACAGAGGCAGGCCGGCCTCTTTGAGCTGTGGTGGGCTCCACCTAATTTGAGCTTCCCGGTGGCTTTGTTTACCCACTTAAGCCTCTGCAATGGCGGGCGCCCCTCCCCCAGCCTCGCTGCTGCCTTGCAGTTAGATCTCAGACTGCTGTGCTAGTAACGAGGGAGGCTCTGTGGGCGTGGGACCCTCCGGGCCAGGTGTGGGATATAATCTCCTGGTGTGCAGTTTGCTAAGACCCTTGGTAAAGTGCAGTATTAGGGTGGGAGTTACCTGATTTTCCAGGTGTTGTGTGTCTCAGTTTCCCTTGGCTATGAAAAGGGATTCCCTTCCCCCTTGCGCTTCCCAGGTGAGGCAATGCTTCGCCCTGCTTCAGCTCTCGCTGGTCAGGCTGCACTAGCTGACCAGCACCGATTGTCCGGCACTCCCCAGTGAGATGAACCTGGTACCTCAGTTGAAAGTGCAGAAATCACCCGTCTTCTGTGTCACTCATGCTGGGAGCTGGAGGCTGGAGCTGTTCCTATTTGGCCACCTTGGGCACACCCCCTCTTTTTTCTTTTTTTAAAAAACGTTTTCTGTTCTCTGCAGTATTTCCAACCTTGGTTTTTGTGTCTTTAGATATAAATATAGTTTGTTTATTATCTGCGCCTGATTGCAATATATTAAGTTTTTGAGTTTGTTTCTGCTTTCTAATGCTTTTACTGGTTGTTTTTCATGATACCTTGTTTTAATGTCATTTTTTAAATTTGAAAAATTAAATAAGGGTTTGGTCTCTGGAATGATAATGTAATTATTCTCCCAAGAGGAACTTTGTTTGCTTATGCTGTGCATTTGAGGTCACTTACAAGTCTGGCACCAGTTTGGGCTAAATGAAGATTTAAAATGCTTTGAATACACCAGTCAAGAGAATTTGGACTGTAACTCTATGCAGTGGCTTGCTTCAGGCTATGGTGTCTCAGGTACAGAATCCCTTGGCCTCCTTTCAGTGCCAAGGCAACTTTCGTTGGAGTTCTCTAGAGGTTGGAAAGATTGGGTGAGTTTACTTTTCTTTCTCTTTTATGTTGCGAATTCAAACTTGTTGTTAGAGTTGGATTGTCTATTAGATCTCCTGTCTTGGGCAGGCCTGGACTCTGTCTTCTTTCCTCTTGAATTTAAAAGCTACATTATTGTTTTGCTCTGAGTTCATATTAAAGTCTCTGAGTTATCTAATCTCCTTTTACCATTTTCACTTCATTTTAGTCTTTTTTTTGTTTTTTTGAGATGGAGTCTCGCTCTGTCTCCCAGACTGGAGTGCAGTGGCGTGATCTTGGCTCACTGCAAGCTCCGCTTCCCGGGTTCACACCATTTCCTGCCTCAGCCTCCCGAGTAGCTGGGACTACAGGCACCCGCCACCATGCCTGGCTAATTTTTTGTGTTTTTAGTAGAGATGAGGTTTCACTATGTTAGCCAGGATGGTGTCGATCTCCTGACCTTGTGGTCCGCCCGTCTTGGCCTCCCAAAGTGCTGGGATTACAGGCGTGAGCCACCGTGCCCAACCCATTTTATTCTTTAGAAGGAACAGAAATCAATGTTACCCCATTTCTCCATTTTGCTGATCAGAGGAGCTAATTACAGGCTGAAGGGGTGGCCTGCCCCTCCACACCTGTGGGCGTTTCTCCTTAGGTGGAACGAGAGATTTGAGAAAAGAAATGAGACACAGAGACAAAGTATAGAGAAAGAAAAAGTGGGCCCACCAGGGGACCAGCGCTCAGCATATAGAGGACCCATGCCGTCCCGGTCTCTGAGTTCCCTTAGTATTTATTGATAATTAGTATTCCCTTAGTATTTATTGATAATTTCTAATTACCATCTTAGAAAAAGGGAAGTGACAGGATAGTAGGATCATGGTAGGGAGAAGGTCAGCAGTAAGACATATGAATAAAGATCTCTGTGACATGAATAAGTTTAAGGAAAAGTGCTGTGCCTTGATATGCATATGCAAACATCTTCATAAACCTTTTTAGTGCTTAAAGAGCAGCATTGCTAGCAAGTCCCACCTTTCGCCCTGAGGCGGTTTTCTCTTTTCTCAGTAAACAGAACATACAATTGGTTTTACAGGAGATGTTCCATTGCCCAGGGACGGGCAGGAGACAGATGCTTTTCTCTATCTCAACTGCCAACAACCGCCAAGAAGCCTTCTTTCCTCTTGTACTAGTCCTCCTCAGCACAGACCCTTCACGGGTGTCAGACTGAGGGATGATCAGGTCTTTCCCTTCCCACAAGGCCATATTTCAGACTCTCACATGGGGAGAAACCTTGGACAATACCTAGCTTTCCTAGGCAGAGGTACCTGCGACCTTTGTCAGTGTACGTGTCCCTGGGTACTTGAGATTAAGAGAATGGTGATGACTTTTAACCAACATACTACCTTCAGGCACTTGTTTAACAAAGCACATCCTGCACAGCCCAAAATCCATTAAACCTTGAGTCACCACAGCACATGTCTCTTGCAAGGACAAGGTTGGGGGTAGAGTGACAGATTAACAGCATCTCAAATACAGAACAAAATGGAGTCTCTTAGGTCTACTTCTTTCTATATAGACACAGTAACAGGCTGATCTTTCTTTCTTTTCCCCACATAGGCTAAGGCCCTCCCAAGCATGGGTCTCATTTTTCTGCTTCAGTGAATATAGTATCCCACAACATTTTCGTAGGTATAGTTCCTTGGTGTGCTGGGTTAGACTTAGGATCCTGAGAGGCATGACTGTGAGATCTTAGGAGATTGTATTTGTTACATTTGGCCTCTAGGATCATGGGAGCAAGACCCTGCATCAGTCTAGCAAAGGGAAAGTTTTTGGTAAGTTTTATGTAAGTCAGGAAAAACCTTCAATCCGCAGGCACATTTCACAGTACTTTTTTTTTTTTTTTTTTTTTTTTTTTTTTTAATCTGAACTCCTCATATCACTATAAAGCTTGGTTCTCAGGATGAGTAATAAGAACCTGTCAGAAGAAACTGGAGGGGCTGGAAGAGCAAGCCTTTGTAGACCATTGTTCCGTTTTTTGCTAAGGAGGTGTCATATTCTTGTGTACCTTCAGCCTCTAGAGAATACACCGTGGTCCATGATCACTTGAATGTTTCTAGGTGGAGCTGAGCTCTACTTGACATCGTGGCACCAAGAAAATCACTTGGATTGTTTTTTTATATCCTGCTTTAGAGAAACAAATTATATAAATCATACCTCGACTAGACACAAGGTGAAAAATAAAATGTTCAGGTAGCTTATCACAGAGTGGATAAGAAAATGTATCATTATAAAAGCCTGATGCTAGAGAACAAAGGATAATAGACACTACCCAAGAAGATTTGATTGCATACCTTTGCAGTTTAAATGAGGAGCCTGGACTAGTTTTCAATTTGGATTGAAGCCCTCCATTTTCATTTATCTCTCTCTTTTTTTCTTTCTCTTTCTCTCTCTCCTCTCTCTCTCTCTCACACACACACACAGACACAGACACACACACACACACACACATTCTACTCACACACTTTAACACTTAGGACTACTACTCTAAGCCAAATTGTATTTGGCTCTCTCCTGGCTTTCAACACTGGAGGTTGGCAAGTTGGAGAACTGGTATACTTACCAGCCAGGGAATTCTGTAATCCATGGCCGTGGCACCCTGCTGCTAGAAAAGGAATAGGATTGGCTCTCCCAAGTGTAGATAATGGATTATAAAGTATTTGGAAAGGCCTTAGAGTACCTTTCTGTTCTGCCTGAGTTCCTCTTTTTCTCCCTCCAGCTTACTTTATGAATTCTTAGTTTTAACTCTGTAAAGTCAATGTTGATTCTAGTAATTCACATGAATAGTTTATCACTTATGCCTGATTAACATGTACAACTGTAATAATGATTTGTAATCATCAGATACATTATTAAATAAGTGTCAGGTTAATATTTTAAATTTAATATAATATGGTAATTTATCATTCACAGATGCACTTTTAAATAAGTTATTGTGCAACACTGTAACAGGAACATTAATTTAAAAAAATCTAATAACATGATGAAACTATAGTACATACCTTTCCTTATATACAGCTTTTAAAATATGATTCTTAGTGAAGAACAGGAAAAAGAGCCTACTCTGCCTACTACTCTGTTGTCCTCAGGAAGCCAAATGAGTAGAGAGAAGAGGAGATATACACTATTATCGCTTTTGCCCATGAAGAGGCCACCTACTATTCTCATTTTTGTCTATTAATTTTGACATTGAAATACATTCTAGATTTTTTAAAGTGAGTCTTCTTGAAATAATAATCAGTTTGAACACATTTGAAATACGTATTTCAGTGTATAGTTAGAATATTTTAAATAGATTATAAATCTAAAATTTTAATAGATCCCAAACTTAATAGTTTATAAGTCTTTTATGAGTCAAACAAAGTTAAACTTTTATAAGTTAAAGATAACAAAGTTTATATAGTTGGTGTAGTATGGTGGTATCATGGTGGTGATGGTAGGGGTTTTTGTTTTGTTTTAAATGCTGAGAAAACTTTATAAATTTGTGGAATTATTGAATAAACACTAGGTGGTGCAATTGTGCAAGGACCATATAATGAAGTATGCATTTTTTGAAAAAAAGTGTCAGGATGAAATTAAAATTATGGTTTGAAGAAACTCTTTGGAAATAAGAATTCTCAAAATATTAAAATTGAATGAATCTTGCTTTGCTATTAATTGGTCTGGGATTTAAATGGGGACCTATCTTGTGATTTACACTAGAGGTCTCAAGCTATTGGTATATTGTTTGTATTGCATTTTAAGCTCAACTAACCATACCACCCTCCCCAACGTACGAATAAAGTATATAAAATATAAAAGAAAATATGACGAGAAAAAACTGATCCAATTTGGTTTTCTGTCAAATTTAAATATTAAATTGCTCTCTGACTGCAATTAAAGAGCCTTACCTTCTACTATTTCAAATTATTCTAAAATGCCCTAGGATTTGAGTAATTTTCTGTAATATTATATCTCATCGAGTAATTGTTGATCAGTTAAAACTTGAAAAGTAGCTTTCCTTTTGGCATATGTGTCTTCTTTTATTCACTGAAAAAACCCTTGCATTCCTATGTAAGTTCAAGTTGTTAAATTATTAGAGTCAGTTTCTGAAATTAAAAATAATTATTATTGTTTTATTTATATGTTGAAATAAAGTAAAAAAATTTTATATGGAGAATAATTTAAAGCATTAAGTCTTAATTCGGAGAGGTTTTATTTTCCTTTTAAGTTCTTTTCCAATTTGAGATACAATACTTTTTGGGAATTAAAAAGAAAAGCCATCTGTGTTTTCCAGTGATTTTGTGAGTAATGTTTTTGTTACATTTGTATTTAAATATTTTTCAATATTTTTGAAGCACAAAATGAGGCTGTGTTACCATTTCAAAGCATTTGTTGGTAATCACAGAAAATCAGGATCAATTTAAGTACTTCAGTAGGCTATTTATAACAGACAGAATTACACAAACTATATGTGTATTTGTATATGTTATTTTCCTGTGAATAAGATAATGCTCTCTCAGATACAGAGTCATACAAAACTGATTTTTATACTTTACTAATGTAGTGAAACAATATAGGATATAAATGATTTTCTTTTAAAACTTATATTCTATTAACAAACAACTGTACAAAAATTATAGCATTTTTGGAAATCTAGATTTATGTTTTATGAAATTCTTTCCCTATAATGTTTTACTACTTCTCTTCAAAATTACCACCTTTAGTATTTTTCTTTTGAATATTTGACATTTTTATTTTGAGGTAATGTTTCATTGCTTATGAATAAATTATTATGCATTTATTTCAGAATATGTTCAAGTTTCCTTATATGTAAGAATAATTAGATTTTTTACTAGTAATTAGCAGAGGAAGTTTGAAGGGAAGAGTTGTTTTCCTTCTGTTTGTGAAACAGATGTATATGTGCACAGACTCACGGACACACATATGCATCAGAGACTGCTTGGGATTACTGTAAGTCCAGGTGGCTGGGCCATTGCTCATGGCTTATTTGATGATATATATTTTCATTTTAAATTTATTTTAAGTCTCCTTTGAAACTTTTGGAATGAAACATGTAATTAATATTTTAAAAATACATATTTAGTATTTGAGTAATGCAAGCCAGTTTTAGACGAAATGTTATAGAAATAATTTGTGGAATTGAAAAATCACTATTTTTATAATAGTTGGGAGGCTTTATAAAGTGACTTGCTGCTTTACAGATATATCCATTATCGCAATTGCCACTATTTAATGGCACCCATAGTAGCTACATTACCCAGGGGGCTGAATAGCCATGAAAATGGGAGTAACCTCTGACCTCAGAAATTGTTCTTTTAAAAGAGGATTGAAACATTGGTGATAGGAAATTTGAATTGCTCTTGCAGCTGCAGTGTTTGTTCTGTGAATACTTAATTTAGTTTAGAGCTATACTTTCTCTTCCAAATCTGTCAGTCTTTCAGAAGCATCAAATTCACTTCAGGAAGAAAAAAAAAATGCTTCCTTCCCAGGCCTGTATTATTGAATGCAGTATTCAGGCTTCAAATAGTTTCATTTAGGTAATACATATAGTCTCAAGAATGGGAGTCCTCACATTTGACACGCTCTGTTAAATATACATAGTTCATTCAAACCCCGTCCAAGATATTGCTATGCAGTCACTTATTTTGGATAATCCTTTTAATGACTATAACTTAACTTCTTAGCTATGTAAGGAACTGGTAGAGAGAGAGAGTGTGTGTGTGTATGTGTGTATGTATGAATTAATATATAAATATGTATATGTGTATATATACATTGGTAAATATGTTTAGGCTTTATAAAGAATTTGGATTTTTTTAATACATGCAAAAATTATTTAGAGATTTGAAAGATAAACTATGTATAAACTGTGAAGGCTTTAGTTGGGTGCATAGAGAGTTACACATAGAATACTCATAAATGTAATGAGATTACTGTGACTAATTCTCACATGCTGACCGAAAATTTAGCCCAAAGAGATTTGGAAGTGTTGTCAAAAAAGCAAGTTGGTCTGTGGTCTTATTAGTTTGACGTTATTAACTAGTTGGTATGGCACTGGCTTTTATATGACTCTTATCCCCTTACCTTTAACATTAAATAATGCATTTATTGATCAGAGAAGAGGGAAATAAGGACAGAAACCCAGCATTTGCTGGTTTAATAACAAATGGGGGAAAATCGAAACATTTGCTATATATTTTAATATTTGTTATTCTACTTTTCATTATGATAAATGGTTTTGAAAAAACACGAAAGGATGTTATGGTGGAAAAAACAGTATTTATGACAGTAATCTGAAATACACTTCTTTTTCAACATTACACAATTAAGAATAATGTGAAATGAAAAAAATGTATAATTGTAACTTATTTTATTATACACCGTATTGCATTATAAATCTTGATAGTAACAAACCATTTGTTTGCATGCAGTTTTGAAAAAAAAAAAAGTACTACTGAAGCCCATTTGGGCTAAAATGCTTATTAAGCTGGGCATGGTGGCTCATGTCTGTAATACCAGCACTTTGGGAGGCCAAGGTGGGTGGATCACTTGAGGCCAGGAGTTCGAGACTAGCCTGACCAACACGACAAAACCCCATCTCCACTAAAAACACAAAATTAGCCAGATGTGATGGCACATGCCTGTAGTCCCAGCCACTCGAGAGGCTGAGGGAGAAGAATCACTTGAACCTGGGAGGCAAGGTTGCAGTGAGCCGAGATCATGCTACTGCACTCTAGCCTGGGCCACAGAGGGAGATTCTACCAGAAAACAAACAAACAACTAGCCTGGGGAACATGGTAAAACCCCATCTCTACAAAACCAAAAACAAAACACAAAAATTAGCCAGGTATGGTGGTGTGCATGTGTAGTCCCAGCTACTTGGGAGGCTGAGGAGGGAGGATCACTTGAGCCTGAGAGGTTATGGCTGCAGTGAACCGAGATCACCCCACTGCACTCCAGCCTGGGCAACAAAGTGAGACTCTCCAAAAAAAAAAAAAAAAAAACCACCAACCAACCAACCAACCAAACAAAAAAACCACTATATCAAAATGGGTCCAATTAAAAACTGAAATACAGAATTTAATCATGTTTTAATTATGAAAATGTATAGCATAGTTCTAGTTTGCTACTTTTTGCATTTCATATTTAACATAAGCAGTTACAGAGACACGATTATAAGCACATATAAAACAGTCTCATGTATTTTCTGGCACATCATTAGTATCTCCTCATGTCTTAAGGTTTAGAGGTGCTTCTTGGTGAACACTGAGTCCATTCCTTAGACAATCATAAGGGGGGTCTTTTATGTCAACAGGTTGCTCTCATTACTCTCCTTATCCCACCATGAGAGGAGGTCTTTATACCAACAAGCTGCTCTATTTGAACAGTTTGTACATAATTATCTACTCTGAAGGTGAACATTTTGTGTAATGAATTTTCAGAATTCCATAACTCTTAATTCATTAGAATAATTGTGTTTGTACTAATTGTTTATACTCTGACTTTATATGAGTTTAAATAACCTAGTCATAAAACGAAATATTTTGATGTTTTAGAATATTGAGGCCAAATCAATATTTGTCTATTGTTTATAAAAATAATTAGTAAATTAAATACTATTTCTAATGTAGAAAACTTGTTTTTGTCTTGAATGTACTTATACATACCATCTTTAAGTCACCTTTAAATAGTGATACCGAAAAGTTTCTATGTAGTTAACAAAAGTAATTGTTTTTAAAATTTAATTCTCAAGAGACTATTCATTACATAGCTCTTGGAACATAACCTTTTCATAGAATATCCTGCTTTTATTTAACATTCCAATGAGAATGGTGAAATTATTAAATTAAGTACTAAAGAATGCAAAACATGTCCTGAATGACTCAAGAGATGACTAATTGTTATTTATCTACTCATCCATCTATCTATAAATAAATGGCAATACTTAATGGAATTATTGGTTAACATTCTCTAATTATCTATAGATGATAGAATAGTTTACTGGAAAGAAATATAGTACTAAAAACTTAATTTGATACATGATCAAAGTTTTACCTGAGTTTTATTTTTTTATTTTTTATTTTAGACAGAGTCTTGCTGTGTTGCCCAGGCTGGAGTGCAGTGGTGTGATCTGAGCTCACTACAACCTCCTCCTCCCAAGTTGAAATGCTTCTCAAGACTTAGCCTCCTGAGTAGCTGGGATTACAGGCATGCACCACCACACCCGGCTAATTTTTGTATTTTTACTAGAGACAGGGTTTCACCACATTGACCAGGCTGGTTTCAAATTCCTGGCCTCAAGTGATCCACCCTCCTTGGCCTCCCAAAGTTCTGGGATTACAGTCGTGAGCTGAATTTTTTTTAAACTGTCATTTGTGGGACAGATCTTATTCAGTGAATTCGGTTTAGTTTTACTACACGTTACAGAAGCATTGGCAATGCAAAATAATTTCTGTCTACTTTCACCTTGTAATATCTGTACAATTTCTCCTTCAAATGAAACAGGGGCTTTAGCTATTAAAAGCCAGATTACGATGAGATAATGCGGTTTTTCACATAAATGTAAATTATAGGTTAGCTGTCTTAGTAGAAAATAGAAATTTAAAAAAACTAATCTAATTGCATATTGGGGAAAGTTTCACTTTTCATCAAATACTATTTTTGATAAAATATGTTTCCTATAAATATTTGAGCAACAAACATTTAAACAATATTCTTTAATGGGATGTTAAAAGTCTAGGAGACTTGGATTCAAGAATTGCAAAGGAGAAAATTGAGAAAAGTCTGAGAAATAGATACCAGCTGTGAATTTTAATGACTGGCATTATATTGTTTTGAAAATATTTTTACTAACCACAGTTATTTTGCAAGTCACCTTACATAAGTTTTCAGAAGAGAATAAAAGTGACTGATTTCTATTGATAGGATACTGACTCTCAGAGCTATTATACAATGAAATTCTATCAGGCTAGTTTTATCTTTTCTGCTACTTTATTACTCTGAAAAATATAAATCCTTATAACTGCTGAGTTCTTGTCAGTTTGAAAATACATGTCAAAATATATATGCTTTAAAAATATTTTCCTTGAATGATGCATGAATGTTTTTAAAGGAGGTGTTGACACTAGTGATTTTGATGGTTGATATTAAGCTATAAAGAAAATATACAGAGTGATGCAATATATTTAAAGCAGATTTATGTTAGTATATGCTAAAATTGTTAGGATATGGAAATCATCTTTATAGCTGGGCAACCTTGCTTGTATGAATTTCTCTCCCATAGAATGCGCAAAACAATTTGTCAAAGGCAATTTTTTTATTATAAAGTGATGGCTTCAAATATTTTAAAATTATGAAAGCTCTAAACTCAAGTAGATTTCAGCATTCTAATTCAGTGGGATATCCACATTTCTCAGTGTTTCTTCTTTTTCTACGCTAGCATATTATTGAATTCATGTATAGTAAGTTCATTTTTATTTTAATATCATTTGGGATTCTGTACATCTAATTTTGTAATTTTACATGTTATTTTTAATAATATTGCTGACAGTAATTTATAAATACTTGATTAAAGCTGAGGGATTGATTATCTTTTATTTGTTTAAAGGCAGAGGCTTGAATTGTGTTATTCTTGAGATCCCTTTCTCAACCTTATGAGTATACTTTTCTATTGTACATAATGTTCTTTGAAGTTTAAGGTTTATTTTGACCTATCTGAAATTTAAGAAAACCTCCAAAACCTCATTTTTTAGAGCATATTATATGATGATTGCAAATTTGTCAGATTCAGATTTTGTCATGCGGGACTTATGTTCTTGTTCAGCAGAGATGGCATTCGTTTATTCATTCATTGATTAATTTATCTGACAGCAAATATTTATAGAACATTTACTATGTTTAAGAACCTGGGTATAAAATAGTTAAGTTACCTGTTATGGCTCAAGTTGCTTACAGTTTTGTGGAGGAGACGAGTAAATAGGTAGTTAAAATCTAAGTGTGTAAGATGATGTTATGATTGAGGAAAGCACAAGGAACTCTGAAAGTACCTATGGTGAAACTGGGTTTGCCCATCTAACTGAATCCCAGTGGGGTGTGATGTAGGGGAAAGCTCCCTGGAGAAAGTTTTGGCTAATCTGAGGCCTAGCATGTATAAGCATTAGTCAGGTGAAGGGTTGGAAGAGAGAGGAAAGCACGGATAGGTAAGTGCATTTCAGATGAAATGATATGTAAAAAGGCAAAGAGTCTAGGGAACATGGTATGACTCATAGGACCCTAAGACTTTAGTGTTCAGAGGTGAGGCCAGAGCTGTGAGTAAGGAGATCATTTCATGCATGGTCTTGTGTATCATCCCAATTTCATCCTTGGTGCAATGAGTATTCATTAAGGCTTTTCAGAGAAGTGACATAATTGTTTTTTGGAAAAATTGCCCTGGCAACAATGTGGAGAATGGATTGGAAGGAGTCAAATTAGAGACAGGGATACAAAGCAAGGACTTTCTGAGTAATTACTTGAGAGGCATTAGCAGCATAAACTATGATGGTAGCAGTAGCGATGAAAAAAACTAGATGAATTTGTGAAATATTGAACTAGTAACAACAACAGAGTTGATTTACTAGATGTGGAGGTTTGTGGAAGAAACAGTAGTAAAGGTGGCACAAGTTTTTGGCAAAGATAACTACGTGATTGGTGCTTCCATTCAATGTGATTGGAACCATGGAAGGAGTCTGAAAGCAAAAAATGTGAATTCAGCTTTAGAAATGGTGAGCTGGGCTCCATGGCTTGGGCTCCTAATTCCAGCACTATGGGAGGCTGAGGTGGGCAGATCACTTGAGGCCCAGAGTTTGAGGCCAGCCTGGCCAATATGGCAAAACCCCGTCTCTCTTAAAAATACAAAAAAATTGGCTAGGTGTAGTGGTGCACGCCTATAGTCCCAGCTACTTGGGAGGGTGAGGCACAAGAGTCGTTTGAACTTGGGAGGTGAAGGTTGCAGTGAGCCAAGATTGCGTCACTGCACTCTAGCCTGGATAACAGAGAGATTCCATCTTAAAAAAAAAAAAAAAAAGCATGAAGAATCTGAGATTATTACCATGGTTTTTTTGTTTGTTTTTTTAATCTTTCCATTTATCTTCCACCAATCCATTAATCCATCTTATTTTCTGATGCACTTCAGAGTATATTACGGAAAATTTACCTTTGCTTTTTTAAAAAAATTATACGTTAAGTTCTAGGGTACATGTGCACAATGTGCAGGTTTGTTACATATGTATACATGTGCCATGTTGGTGTGCTGTACCCATTAACTCATCATTTACATTAGGTATTTTTCCTCATGCTATCCCTCCCCCCTACCCCCACCCCACGCCAGGTCCTGTTGTGTGATGTTCCCCGCTCTGTGTCCAAGTGTTCTCATTGTTCATTTCCCACCTATGAGTGAGAAACTTGTGATAGTTTGCTGAGAATGATGGTTTCCAGCTTCATCCATGTCCCTACAAAGGACATGAACTCATTCTTTTTTATGGCTGCATAGTATTCCATGGTGTATATGTGCCACATTTTCTTAATCCAGTCTATCATTGATGGACATTTAGGTTGGTTCCAAGTCTTTGCTATTGTGAATAGTGCCACTGTAAACATATGTGTTTATGTGTCTTTATAGCAGCATGATTTATAATCCTTTGGCTATATACCCAGTAATGGGTAATGGTAATGGGATGGCTAGTGGGTCAAATGGTATTTCTAGTTTTAGATCCTTGAGGAATCACCACACCATCTTCCACAATGGTTGAACTAGTTTACAGTGTAAACTAGTGTAAAAGTGTTTCTATTTCTCCACATCCTCTCCAGTTGTTTCCTGACTTTTTAATGATTGCCATTCTAACTGGTGTGAGATGCTATCTCATTGTGGTTTTGATTTGCTTTTCTCTAATGGCCAGTGATAATGAGTATTTTTTCATGTGTCTGTTGGCTGCATAGATGTCTTCTTTTGAGAAGTGTCTGTTCATATCCTTTGCCCACTTTTTGATGGGGTTGTTTGACTTTTTCTTGTAAATTTATTTAGGTTCCTTGTAGATTCTGGATATTAGCCCTTTGTCAGATGGGTAGATTGCAAAAATTTTCTCCCATTCTGTAGGTTGCTTGTTCACTCTGATGGTAGTTTCTTTTGCTGTGCAGAAGCTCTTTAGTTTAATTAGATCCCATTTGTCAATTTTTGCTTTTGTTGCCATTGATTTTGGTGTTTTAGTCATGAAGTCCTTGCCCATGGCTATGTCCTGAATGGTATTGCCTAGGTTTTCTTCTAGAGTTTTCATGGTTTTAGGTCTAACATTTAAGTCTTTAATCCATCTTGCATTAATTTTTGTATAAGCTGTAAGGAAGGTATCCAGTTTCAGCTTTCTACTTATGGCTAGCCAGTTTTCCCAGCACCATTTATTAAATAGGGAATCCTTTCCCCATTGCTTGTTTTTGTCAGGTTTGTCAAAGATCAGATGGCTGTAGATGTGTGGTATTATTTTTGAGGGCTCTGTTCTGTTCCATTGGTCTGTATCTTTGTTTTGGTACCAGTACCATGCTGTTTTGGTGACTGTAGCCTTGTAGTATAGTTTGAAGTCAGGTAGCGTGATGCCTCCAGCTTTGTTCTTTTGACTTAGGATTGTCTTGGCAATGCAGGCTCTTTTTTGGTTCCGTATGAACTTTAAAGTAGCTTTTTCCAATTTTGTGAAGAAAGTCATTGATAGCTTGATGGGGATGGCATTGAATCTGTAAATTACCTTGGGCAGTATGGCCATTTTCACAGTATTGATTTTTCCTATCCATAAGCTTGGAATGTTCTTCCATTTTTTTGTGTCCTCTTTTATTTTGTTGAGCAGTGGTTTGTCATTCTCCTTGAGGTCCTTCACATCCCTTGTAGGTTGGATTCCTAGGTGTTTTATTCTTTTTTTTTTTTTTTTTTTTTGAGACAGAGTCTCGCTATGTCACCCAGGCTGGAGTGCAGTGGCCGGATCTCAGTTCACTGCAAGCTCCGCCTCCCGGGTTTATGCCATTCTCCTGCCTCAGCCTCCCGAGTAGCTGGGACTACAGGCGCCCGCCACCTCACCCGGCTAGTTTTTTGTATTTTTTAATAGAGACGGGGTTTCACGGTGTTAGCCAGGATGGTCTCGATCTGCTGTCCTCGTGATCCGCCCGTCTCGGCCTCCCAAAGTGCTGGGATTACAGGCTTGAGCCACCGCGCCCGGCGGTATTTTATTCTTTTTGAAGCAATTGTGAATGGGAGTTCACTCATGATTTGGCTCCCTGTTTGTCTGTTATTGGTGTATAGGAATGCTTGTGATTTTTGCACATTGATTTTGTATCCTGAGACTTTGCTGAAGTTGCTTATCAGCTTAAGGAGATTTTGTGCTGAGACGATGGGGTTTTCTAAATATACAAACATGTCATCTGCAAACAGGGACAATCTGACTTCCTCTTTTCCTAATTGAATACCCTTTATTTCTTTCTCCTGCCTGATTTCCCTGGCCAGAACTTCCAACACTATGTTGAATAGGAGTGGTACGAGAGGGTATCCCTGTCTTGTGCCAGTTTTCAAAGGAAATGCTTCCCATTTTTGCCCATTCAGTATGATATTGGCTGTGGGTTTATCATAAACGGCTTTTATTATTTTGAGATACGTCCCATCAATACCTAGTGTATTCAGTGTTTTTTAGCATGAAGGGCTGTTGAATTTTGTTGAAGGCCTTTTCTGCATCTATTGAGATAATCACGTGGTTTTTGTCTTTGGTTCTGTTTATATGCTGGATTACGTTTATTGATTTGCGTATGTTGAACCAGCTTTGCATCCCAGGGATGAAGCTGACTTGATCGTGGTGGATGAGCTTTTTGATGTGCTGATGGATTCGGTTTGCCAGTATTTTATTGAGGATTTTGCATCAATGTTCATCACGGATATTGGGCTAAAATTCTCTTTTTCCTGTTGTGTCTCTGCCAGGCTTTGATATCAGGATGATGCTGGCCTCATAAAGTGAGTTAGGGAGGATTCCCTCTTTTTTTATTGATTGGAATAGTTTCAGAAGGTATGGTACCAGCTCCTCTTTGTACCTCTGGTACAATTTGGCTGTAAATCCATCTGGTCCTGGACCTTTTTGGTTGGTAGGCTATTAATTATTGCCTCAATTTCAGAACCTGTTATTAGTCTATTCAGGGATTCAACTTTTTCCTGGTTTAGTCTTGGGAGAGTTCTGTTGATGTCTATTAGGTTTGCTTGGTGCAGAGCTGAGTTCAAGTCCTGGATATCCTTGTTAACTTTCTGTCTCATTCATATGTCTAATGCTGTCAGTGGGGTGTTAAAGTCTCCCATTATTATTATATGGGGGTCTAAGTCTCTTTGTAGGTCTCTAAGGATTTGCTTTATGAATCTAGGTGCTCCTGCATTAGGTGCATATATATTTAAGATAGCTAGCTCTTCTTGTTGAATTGATCCCTTTACCATTATGTAATGGCCTTCTTTGTCTCTTTTGATCTTTGTTGGTTTAAAGTCTGTTTTAGGCCGGGCGCGGTGGCTCAAGCCTGTAATCCCAGCACTTTGGGAGGCCGAGACGGGCGGATCACGAGGTCAGGAGATCGAGACCATCCTGGCTAACACAGTGAAACCCCGTCTCTACTAAAAATACAAAAAATTAGCCGGGCGTGGTGGCGGCGCCTGTAGTCCCAGCTACTCGGGAGGCTGAGGCAGGAGAATGGCGTAAACCCGGGAGGCGGAGCTTGCAGTGAGCCGAGATCGTGCCACTGCACTCCAGCCTGGGCGACAGAGCGAGACTCCGCCTCAAAAAATAAAAAAAAAAAAAATAAAGTCTGTTTTATCAGAGACTGAGATTGCAACCTCTGCTTTTTTGTTTGTTTGTTTTCTGTTTGCTTGGTAGATCTTCCTCCATCCCTTTATTTTGAGCCTGTGTGTGTCTCTGCACGTGAGATGGGTTTCCTGAGTACAGCACACTGATGGGTCTTGACTCTTTATCCAATTTGCCAGTCTGTGTCTTTTAATTGGAGCATTTAGCCCATTTACATTTAAGGTTAATATTTTTATGTGTGAATTCGATCCTGTCCTTATGATATTAGCTGGTTATTTTGCTCATTAGTTGATGCAGTTTCTTCCTGACATTGATGGTCTTTACAATTTGGCATGTTTTTGCAGTTGCTGTTACCATTTGTTCCTTTCCATGTTTAGTGCTTCCTATAGGAGCTCTTGTAGGCAGGCCTGGTGGTGACAAAATCTCTCAGCATTTTCTTCTCTGTAAAGGCTTTTATTTCTCCTTCACTTATGAAGCTTAGTTTGGCTGGATATGAAATTCTGGGTTGAAAGTTCTTTTCTTTGAGAATCGTCAATATGGGCCCTCACTCTCCTCTGGCTTGTAGAGTTTCTGCAGAGAGATCGCTGTTAGTCTGATGGGCTTCCCTTTGTAGGTAACCCCACCTTTCTCTCTGACTACCCTTAACATTTTTTCCTTCGTTTCAACCTTGGTGAATCTGACAATTATGTGTCTTCGGGTTGCTCTTCTCTAGGAGTATCTTTGTAGCATTCTCTGTATTTCCTGAATTTGAATGTTGGCCTGCCTTGCTAGGTTGGGAAAGTTGTCCTGGAATATCCTGAAGAGTGTTGTCCAACTGGATTTCATTCTCCCCTTCACTTTCAGGTACACCAATCAAATGTAGGTTTGGTTTTGTCACATAGTCCCATATTTCTTGGAGGTTTTGTTTGTTTCTTTTTACTCTTTTTTCTCTCAACTTCTCTTCTGGCTTCATTTCATTTATTCAATTTTCAGTCACTGATCTGCTTTCTTCCACTTGATCGAATTGGCTACTGAAACTGGTGCATGCGTCATGTAGTTCTCATGCCATGGTTTTCAGCTCCATCAGGTCATTTAAGGTCTTGTCTACGCTGTTTATTCTAGTTAGCCATTTGTCGAATCTTTTTTCATGGTTTTTAGCTTCCTTGCAATGGGTTTGAACATCCTCCTTTAGCTCAGAGAAGTTTGTTATTACCGATCTTCTGAAGCCTACTTCTGTCACCTCGTGAAAGTCATTCTCCATCCAGCTTTGTTCTGTTACTGACAATGAGCTGCGATCCTTTGGAGGAGAAGAGGCACTCTGATTTTTAGAATTTTTAGCTTTTCTGCTCTGGTTTCTCCCCATCTTTGTGGTTTTATCTACCTGTGGTCTTTGATGATGGTGACATACAGATGGGGTTTTGGTGTGGATGTCCTTTTCGTTGATGTTATTCTTGTTTGTTTGTTAGTTTTCCTTCTACCACTCAGGACCCTGAGCTGCAGGTCTGTTGGAGTTTGCTGGAGGTCCACTCCAGACCCTGTTTGCCTGGGTATGACCAGCGGCGGCTGCAGAACAGCAAATATTGCAGAACAGCAAATGTTGCTGCCTGATCCTTCCTCTGGAAGCTTCGTCTCAGAGGGGCACCCGGCTGTATGAGGTGTCAGTCAGCCCCTACTGGGCGGTGTCTCCCAGTTAGGCTACTCAGAGGTCCGGGACCCACTTGAGGAGGCAGTCTGTCTGTTCTCAGATCTCAAACTCCCTGCTGGGAGAACCACTGCTCCCTTCAAATCTGTCAGACAGGAATGTTTAAGTCTGCAGAAGTTTCTGCTGCCTTTTGTTTAGCTACACCCTGCCCCCCGATGTGGAGTCTATAGAGGCAGGCAGGCCTCGTTGAACTGTGGTAGGCTCCACCCAGTTTGAGCTTCCCAGCTGCTTTATTTACCTAATCAAGCCTCAGCAATCTCCGACGCCCCTCCCCCAGCTTCGCTGCCGCCTCGAAGTTCCATGTCGGACTGCTGTGCTAGCAGTGAGCAAGGCTCCATGGGCGTGGGACCTGGTGAGCTAGGCATGGGATATAATCTCCAGGTGTGCGGTTTGCCAAGACTGTTGGAAAAGCACAGTATGAGGGCAGGATTGTCCCGATTTTCCAGGTACCATCTGTCAGGGCTTCGCTTGGCTAGGAAAGGGAATTCCCCGACCCCTTGTGCTTCCTGGGTGAGGTGATGCATCGGCTTGCTTTGGCTCACACTCTGTGGGCTGCACCCACTGTCCAATAAGTCCCAGTGAGATGAACCCAGTATGTCAGTTGGAAATGCAGGATTCACCTGTCTTCTGCGTCGCTCATGCTGGGAGCTGTAGAGTGGATCTGTTCCTATTCGGCCGTCTTAGAACCGTAACTGACCACGTTTTCAAAATAACAAGTTGGACTGCCAGTTGCATGGATCCTTTTAGAAAATTTGACCTTGGGTCAGAGATGGACAGTTTATTACTCACGGTAACAGAGTAGCTGAGGTATCAACATTTTTGCACTGGCTCTCTGAACCTTAATTACCTTAGGGTGACATGAAGAGGGCCAGATGACACATGTACATACAGTGTGTTGTTGCATTATAGGAGAGGAACTCCAAGCTTAAGAAACCCAAGTCTTTTATACTGGACATAAAGCATGCCTGCCCTTTGCCCCATTAGAGAAACTAGCTTGATTTTCTAAGGCTGCTTGCTATCTTTGAAAAAATAGTCAAGAACAAAGCAGTGCCTTGCTGGCAGAAATGTGAGAGACCTCTAGAGAATTATTGTCCAGCACCTCAAAACATAATTTTTATCCTTATTTCACTCATATTCTAAAAATAACAGTTATTTCTTTTCATGGCTGACACTCCAAGTTTATGAGGAAACCTTATTTCATTAGCTGTGTGTTGTCTTCCCTAATCTGCATTCATTGAATATTTATTGAATACTTTGATACATTGGGGAATATTATAGAGCAAATTTATGTGGCATTCATTCTGGTTCAGGTACTCAAATGAGTAAGCAAAGAAATAATCAGATAATCCCGGACTAGGATAAGCTCAATAAAGTTAAAACCAAAACAGAAAGTGATAAAAAACTGTGATTGAAGTATGGGGGTTATTGGAGAAGACTTTTAGGAAGAAATAACATTTGCATGGAGATCTGAATCATGAGAAGCAGCCAGTCTTGTAAAAAACACAGGGAAGAGATTTCTACCTAAAAGAACATCAGATACAAAGGCTCTGAAGCAGGAATGAGCTTGGTATTTTTTGAGGAATAGAAAGCACAGGTTTCTGGAGGATAGTCAGCTGTGCAGGAAAATGGTAGAAGATGAATTTGGAAAGGTAGGTCATGGCAAGAGGTTTGAAATTTATTCTGATATCTTTAACCTTTGTTACTTCCCTGTATCTTTCTTCTTAACTTACAAATATTTTAAGCATTTTCCCTTTAAAAAATTCCTTTTCAAACAGTTGCCAGCGCTTCTCCTTTTTCCCTCAAATATTTTAAAATAGAGGAGAATAAAAATATAAACATAACAGTAGTGGACAACAAGAAATAGTGCCATCAAAAATTGTGAGGAATTCCTGAGAGACAGAAGTAGAAGGCTGGAAAACAAGTACTCAAAATGGCACACGAGGAAAAACAACTGTGCGTGAAGGTAGAGCCTCAAAAACTTCAAGACTTGGTTGTAGGGATCTGTGCCTTAAATAGAAGGGCTGGTATGTCTTTTTTCCCAATTCCTCCTCTCTTCTCAAGATATGCACGTGCGTGGGAGAGCACATGTATGTTTGTGTGTACACACATACATACACGCATACACACAGTAGCAACAGCAAGCTGCAGAAGCACTTGCCCTTTCCTGAAATTCAAAAGCCGTGCATACATAAGGTAAGCCACTTATCTGGGAAAGGCTTCCATTGTGGCTGTTGCAGCCTGAGGAAAGAGCAGAACCTGAAGTGACTTGGGACTTACCTATGTTACAGACATGGATGGGAGGAAAAAATGAAAAGGAAAGGCAGCCTTGCCCAGGAGGAAAATACATTAAAGTACTCCAGTGTACCTTACCAGTGTAAAGCTCTTCTTTTTTGCGGTTAGGGTGCCCTCAACTTGCCTCCCTGGCCCTACACATCTTAATGTGGCCACGGCCACTAACATAACGGCAGTCAGCCCTTCTCTCTAGGAAAGACACCAGATGGAGGAAACTGAGACATGTGCACTCATCAACTTAGATCTTCATTTATAAATATGAATGATAGGTCAGGATCATCAGACCCTTAAGAAAACCAATAGCCGGAAAAAGAAGAACCAAGATGAACAGACAATGGATTTGGATGAAACATAGAATTTAAAGAATAGAAGAGTATCCTTATTGATTAAAATGTATTTTAATCAGTGATGCCAGAAGTTAATAAAATAAGAACAGATCACTATCCAAAAGAAGCAATGAGAAAAAGAGCCTTTTGTTTGTTTGTTTGTTTAGTTTTTAAAATTTTATTTTAGGTTCAGGAGTACATGTGCGGGTTTGTTGTATAGGTAAATTGTATGTCACAGGGGTTTGGTGTACAGATTATTTTGTCACCTAGGAAATAAGTGTAGTACCCAACAGGTAGTTTTTCTGTCCTCACCCTCTTTCCACCCTCCACCCTCAGGTAGGCCTTGGGTCTGTTGTTCCCTTCTTTGTGTCCGTATGTAGTCAGTGTTTAGCTCCCACTTATAAGCAAGAATATGTGGTATTTGGTTTTCTGTCCCTGTGTTAGTTTGCTTAGGGTAATGACCTCCAGCTTCATCCACATTGCTGCAAAGGACACAACCTTATTCTTTTTTTGGTCTGAGTAGTATTACTTTGTGTATGTATACCACATTTTCTTTATCCAGTCTACTGTTGATGAACTTTTAGGTTGATTCTCTGTCTTTACTATTGTGAATAATGCTGTGATGAAGATAAGCATGCATGTGTCTTTGTGGTAGAATAACTTATATTCCTTTGGGTATATACCCAATTGTGGGATTGCTAGGTTGAATGGTAATTCTGTTTTAAGTTCTTTGAGAAATCATTATCTCCCATTGTGTAGGTTGTCCATTTACTCTGTTGATAGTTTATGTTGCTGTGCAGAAGTTCTTTAGTTTAATTGGATCCCATTTGTTAATTTTTGCTTTTATTGCATTGCTTTTGGCATCTTCATCATGAAATCTTTGCGAAGTCCTATGTCTAGAATGGTATTTCCTAGATTATCTTCTGTGGTTTTCATAGTTTTAAGTTTTACATTTAAATCTTTAATCCATCTTGAGTTGATTTTTGTATGTGGTAAAAGGAAGGGGCCAAGTTTCAATCTTCTGCATATGGCTAGCCAGTTATCCCAACACTATTTATTCAATAGGGAGTCCTTTCCCCATTGCTTGTTTTTGTTGACCTTGTTGAAGATCAGAGAGTTGTGGGTGTATGGCTTTATTTCTGGGTTCTCTGTTCTGTTCTGTTGGTCTCTCTGTTTTTGTGTTAGTACCATGCTGTTTTGGTTACTGTAGCCTTATATTATAGTTGGAGGTCAGGTACTGTGATGCTTCTGCCTTTGTTCTTTTTGCTTAGGATTGCTTTGGCTACTCTTTTTTGGTTCCATATGAATTTTAGAATAGCTTTTCCTAGTTCTGTAAAAAATTGTCATTGGTAGTTTGATAGGAATAGCACTGAATCTGTACATTGCTTATGGGCAGTATGGCCATTTTAACAATATTTCCTATCCATGAGCATGGAATATTTTTTCATTTGTTTCTGTCATCTCTGATTTATTTGAGAAGTGTTTTGCAATTCTCATTGTGGAGGTGTTCCACCTCTCTGTTTAGCTTTATTCCTAGGTATTTTATTTTTTTTGTGGCTATTGTGAATGGGATTGCATTTTTGATTTGGCGCTCAGGTTGGATGTTGTTGCTGTGTAGGAATGCTACTGATTTTTATACATTGCTTTTTTTTTTTTTTTTTTTTTTTTTGAGATGGAGTTTTGCTCTTGTTGCCCAGACTGGAGTGCAATGGTGTGATCTTGGCTCACCACAACCTCTACCTCCTGGGTTCAAGCAATTCTCCTGCATCAGCCTCCCGAGTAGCTGAGATTACAGACCTATCCCACCGTGCCCAGCGAATTTTGTATTTTCAATAGAGATGGCGTTTTGCCATGTTGGCCAAGCTGGTCTTAAACTCTTGACCTCAGGTGATCTGCCCGCCTCGGCCTCTCAAAGTGCTGGGATTACAGGTGTGAGTCACCGCGCACGACCTGTTCATTGCCTTTGTATCCTGAAACTTGCCCAAGTTGTTTATCAGATCAAGGAGCTTTTGGGCAGGGACCACAGAGTTTTCTAGGTATAGAATCATATCATCTGCCAACAGGAATAGTTTGACTTCCTCTCTTCCTATTTGGTTGCATTTTATTTCTTTCTCTTGTCTGATTGCTCTAGCTATGACTTCCATTACTGTGTTTAATAGGAGTGGTGACAGATGACATCCTTGTCTCCTTCTGGTTTTCAAGGAGAATGCTTCCAGCTTTTGCCCATTCAGTATGATGCTGGCTGTGGGTTTGTCATAAATGGCCCTTATTATTGTGAGGTACATTCTTTTGATGCCTAGTTTGTTGAGGGTTTTTAACATGAAGGTATGAGGTATGTTGAATTTTATGGAAAGCCTTTTCTGCATTTATTGAGATGATCGTGTGGTTTTCGTTGTTAGCTGTTCATGTGATTAATCACGTTTAGTGAATTTACATATGTTGAACCAATCTGGCATCCTAGGATAATGCCTACTTGATTGTGGTGGATTAGCTTTATGATGTGCTGCTGGATTTTGTGTGCTGGTATTTTGTTGAGGATTTTTGTGTCTATGTTCATCAAGGATATTGGCCTGAAGTTTTCTTTTTTGTGTGTGGCTCTGCCAGGTGTTGGTATCAGGAGGATGCTGGCCTCATAGAATGACTTAAAGAAGAATCCCTTCTCAGTTTTTGGAGAAATTTCAGTAGGAATAGTACTAGCCCTTTTTTGTACATTTAGTAGAATTTAGCAGTCAATCTGTCTGGTCTAGGGTCTTTTCTGGTGGGTAGGTTTTTTTTTATTACTGATTCAATTTTGGAACTACTTATTGGTCTTTCCAGGAATTTAGTTTCTTCCTGGTTCAGCCTTGAGAAGTTGTATATTCTCAAGAATTTACTCATTTCTTGTAGATTTCCTAGCTGTGTTTATAGAGGTGTTCATAATAGTCTCTGAGGGTTTTTGGTATTTCTGTGGGGCAAGTGGTAACATCCTCTTTGTCATTTGTGATTGTGTTGATTTAGATCTTCTCTCTTTTTCTTTATTAGTCTAGCTAGTGGTCTATCTTATTAATTCTTTCAAGGAACCGGGTCCTGGATTAATTGATCTTTTGTGGGTTGTGTGTGTGTGTGTGTGTGTGTGTGTGTATTTCCTTTAGTTCAGCTCTGATTTTGGTTATTTGTTGTCTTCCGCTAGCTTTGGGGTTTGTTTCTCTTGTTTCTCTAGTTCCTCTAGGTGTGATGTTAGGTTGTTAATTTGAGATCTTTTTAACTTTTTGATGTGGGTGTTTAGTCTTATAAACTTCTCATTTAGCATGTTCTCACTCATAAGTGGAAGTTGAACAATGAGAACACACGGACACAGGGAGGGGAACATCACACACCAGGGCCGGCCGGGGCATAGGAGGCTAGAGGAGGGATAGCATTCAGAGAAATATCTAATGTAGATGACAGGTTGATGGGTGCAGCAAACCGCCATGGCATGTGTGTACCTGTGTAACAAGCCTGCACATTCTGTACATGTATCCCAAAACTTAAAGTATTAAACAAACAAACAAACAAAAAACATTGCTTTGGCTGTATCCCAGAGATTTTTGGTATGTTGTATCTTTGTTCTCATTAGTTTCAAAGACTTCCCCTATTTCTGCGCTAATTTCACTGTTTGCCAAGAAGTCATTCAGGAACAGGTTAATTTACATGTAATTGTATGGTTTTGAGTGATTTTCTTAGCAATAATTTCTATTTTTATTGCACTGTGGCCCGAGAGTATCTTTGCTATAATTTTGGTGTTTTTTTAATTTGCTGAGAGTTGTTTTATGCCCAATTGGGTGGTCAGTTTTAGAGTATATGCTATATCCAGAGGAGAGGAATGTATATTCATTCTATCGGTTTTGGGTGGAGAGTTCTGTAGATGTCTGTTAGGTCCATTTGGTCCAGTGTTGAGTTCAGGTCCCAAATATCTTTGTTAGTTTTCTGCCTTGATGATCTGTCTAATACTGTCAGTGGGGTGTTGAAGTCTTTCAGTATTATTGTGTGGTTATCTAAGTCTCTTTGTAGATTTCTAAGAACTTTACTTTATGAATCTGGGTGCTCCTGTATGGGGTGCGTATTGAGCCTTTTACCATTATGTAATGCCCTTCTTTGTCTTTTTTGATTTTTGTTGGTTTAAAGTTTGTTTTGTCTGAAATTAGAATAGCAACCTCCTGCTTTCTTCTGTTTTCCATTTGCTTGGTAGATTTTTCTCCATTCCTTTACTTTGAGCCTATGGGTCTCTTTGCATGTGAGATGAGTTTCTTGAAGACAGCATATCATTGGGTTTTGCTTCTTATCCAAGCTGCCACTCTGTGCCTTTTAATTAGGGCATTTAGCATGTTTACGTTCAAGTTTGGTATAAATATGTGTGAATTTGATTCTGTCATGTTAGCTGGTTATTATGCAGATTTGTTTGTGTGGTTGCCTTATAGTATCACTGGTCTAACTGTTTAAATGTGGTTTTGTAGTGGCCGGTGACAGTCTTTCCTTTCCATTTTTAGTGCTCCCTTCAGGACCTCTTGTAAGGCAGATCTGGGGGTAACGAATTCCAAATTCCCTTAGTGTTTGCTTGTCTGAAGAGGTTCTTATTTGTCCTTTGAGTATGAAACTTACTTTGGCTGGATATAAAATTCTTGGTTGAATTTTTTTTTTTTTTTTTTTTGAGATAGGGTCTCACCCTATTGCCCAGGCTGATGTGCAGTGGCACAATCATGGCTTACTGCAGCCTCGACCTCCCCAGGCTCACGTGATCCTCCCACCTCAGCCTTCCAAGTAGCTGGGACCCACAGGTGCACCCCACCATATACCTGGCTAATTTTTGTATTTTTTTTTATAGAGATGGGATTTCGCCATGTTGCCCAGGCCGGTCTCAAACTCCTGGGCTAAAGCAATCCATCCATCTTGGCCTCCCAAAGTGCTAGGATTACAGGTGTGAGCCACCACACCTGGATGAAAATTCTTTTTTAAAAAAATGCTTAATGTAGGCATCCAGTCTCTTCTGGCTTGTAGGGCCTTTGCTGACAGATCTGCAGTTAGCCTGAATGCGTTCCCTTTCTAGGTGACCTGCTCCTTCTCTCTAGCTGCCTTTAGCATTTTTTCTTTCATTTTGACCTTGGAGAATCTGATGACTATTTGTCTTTGGGATGATCTTCTTGGGTAGTATTTTGCAGGAGTTCTGTGCATTTCCTGAATTTGAATGTTGGCCTCTCTAGTGAGGCTGGGGAAATTTTCTTGGAGGATATCTTGAAATATGTTTTCCAAATTGCTAGGTTTCTCTTCCTTTCAGAGATACTAGTGAGTTGTAGATTTGGTCTCTTTACGTAATCCCATATTTCTTGGAGGTTTTGTTCATTCTTTTTTATTGCTTTTTTCTTTATTTTTGTCTGCCTGAGTTATTTTGGAGAACCAGTCTTCAAGCTCTGAGATTCTTTCCTCAGCTTGGTTGATTCTTCTGTTAATATTTGTGATTTAATTATGAAATTCCTGTAGTGTGTTTTTTAGCTCTGTCAGATCAGTTTGGTCTTTCTTACAATGGCCATTTCACCCATCAGCTCCTGTATTGTTTTATTGTAATCTTTATATTCCTTGGATTGAGTTTTTACTTTCTCCTGAATGTTGATGATCTTTATTCCTATCCATATTCTGAATTCTGTATCTGTCATTTTAGCTAGTTCAGCTTGGTTAAGAACCATTGCTGGGGAACTAGTACGGTGATTTGGAGGTGAGAAGACACTGTGTTTTTTTGAGTTGCCAGAGTTTTTGTGCTGATTCTTTCTCATCTTTGTGGGCTGATGTTCCTTCAGTCTTTGAAGTTCCTGCCTTTTGATGTTTTTTTTTTCTTTTATCCTCCTTGATGTCCTTAGGGGTTTGTCTTGTGGTGTAAGGTGGGTTCAGTTGACTTATGGATAATTTTAGGGCCCCAAGGCTCAGCTCCTGATGCCTGGGCTGCATGCTCTGACTCTGGGGAGCTGGTATCAGGTCCCCAGATTTGTTCTCTCACCTCTTGAGGTTAGGAAACTTATGTGCTGGAGGGACTGAGCTGTTCCAGACTACTGGTCACTAATGGTGGTGCCAGCCAAAGCTCTTCATTGGGAAGTGGCAGTGGGCTCCATGCCCGTTTGCATTTACCAGCCACATGGCAGAGTGTACTCTCATAGGCTGTGGCAGGGCACTGGCGGGTGTAGGAGTGCCAGCCTCTCTGTGGGCATTTGCAACAGTTGTGGTTTGGCATGGGGGTGGGGCACTGGCAGGTATGGGGTTGGCATTCTCCATGCCCATGTTCATGTGGGTGGCAGTGGCTCTGCAGGGCAGAGGGCAGGGCTACTGGTCTCTGTGTAGGTTTACAGTAATGGTTGGTATGGGGTGGGGCGCTAGTGAAAAAGAGGCTGGTGATCTCTTTGTGCATGAACGTGCTGGGGACAATGATGGTGCAGTTTGGGGGCTGGGGCAACTGGTCTCCTTGTGTGCCTTCAGGTTGGGAATAACGGCATGGAGGGGGAGTGGCAGGATGTGCACATGCTGACAGCAGTGGCACAGTGGGGTGCATGCGTACTGTGCACTGGCAGTGAATGGGAGGTGAGGTTTGCCCAGGTGCATATGCACCAGCAAAGTGATATGGGGGTGGCCACGGGCAAAGGGGAGTCTGTGGTGGGAGGTGGGCATGAGCAGGTTGGTGTGCATTTGTGGGGGCCGCTCTGCTGGAATGCTCTTATGGTCAGATCCAGCTTGTCCCTGCAAGAGCTATGATGCGACCTTATGTGGTACCCTAGTTGGGTATCCAAGGCTGCACTGTAAGCAGGCGTGGTCAGGCTGGGGCCCCAGGAGAGGCCAGGTGAAGGGGGTGCTCAGGTTGGACTGGCCCTGTCTCATGGGCAAGATTGTCCTGCACTGTTCAGATCTGACAGTTCCCCTAAGGCTAAAGTCTCCTAGGGGTGCCTGGTGAGCTTTGCGGGGTATGGGCATCCATGGCCATGCTCCACTACAGATGCTCCCACACCAAACCCTCTGGGCTCCCCACTGGCTTTAGTTCTGCCCCTACCACTCCTCTAAGCAGCTTTCCCTGCCAGCTCAAGTATCTGTGGGGGTTATGAAATCTCCTGTTACCAGAATTCCAGAGGTTCCTGGTGAGAGCAGATGGCCATTCACCTGCTCAACTCACCCTGTCTCTAGGAGTCACTGGGGACCGGGAACAAGTCCTGATGTTTGTAGCCATGTGCAGTGTTCCCAGCTTCCTTCCCCTTCAGGTCAGGATTTGTGTCTTCCCTCTGTCCATTCCCAGTGCTTTCCCTTCATCCACCCAATGCCTTCCCTCTGAAGATCAGAAAGAGGTCTTTGAAATTAAAAATATAATTTTTAAAAATATGAAACTAGGCCAGGCGTGGTGGCTCATACTCATAATCCCAGCACTTTGGGAGGCTGAGGCGGGTGGATCACTTGAGGTCAGGAGTTTCAGACCAGCCTGGCCAATATGGTGAATCCCCATCTCTACTAAAAGTACAAAATTAGCTGGGTGTGGTGGCACATGCCTATAGTCCCAGCTACTTGGGAGGCTGAGACAGGAGAATCGCTTGAACTCGGGAGGCGGAGGTTATAGTGAGCTGAGATCGCACCACTGCACTCCAGCCTGGGCAAGACAGAGTGAGACTCATCTAAAAAAGAAAGAGAGAGAGAGAGAGAAAGAGAAGAGAGAAAGAAAGGAAAAATAATGCTCTGTGTGTGTGTGTGTGTGTGTGTGTGTGTGTACGTAGAGAGCAAAACAATATTACAGATCTAGCTACAGATTGAAATAGTAATATGACATATAAAACAAAGAAAGATTTACAGATTTAAAGCTAAAAGACAAAATGTGACAAGGAAGTTGAGACATAGAAGGGCCATCCTGTAAATGCAATACAACTAGAAATTAAGAAAAAGGATGGCTTCCTGCATCTAACCTCTGGCCTTAGGGAACTATTTATATTAGTGGTTGGAATGGGGCCCTGGACCTTGCTTCAACCAGACTCTACTTGTACAAGTTTTATATATTGGAGTCTTATATAATGTTTTATTATAAGAAAAAGTGTTCTGCCAGAAAAAATGTTTGAAAACTATTCATCTATGGGATACATTCAGACTTGTTGCATTTTATCCTAGATTCTTTATAATTTCACCCCAATTTGTCTTTTTTAGGGTAATAAAGGGAGATTATGTAGAAGAGACAGGCAGAGGCAATCTCACATGTGTATATAAGCCAGTGTAAGAACTTTGAAACATAGGCAATGAAAATCTTTCGAAGGGCATTAGACAAACAAAATGATCTAATTCATATATTTAAAATACACTTTTTATTAATATTACATATAATACATGAACGTCTAAAATAGTGTCATATCTTTATAGGAAATGGGTTATAGGGACTCAAAAGTCAAAATGGGAGTCTAGTCAGAAAGCTATTGAGGTGCTCTAAGCAAGATAAGATGAGAGCATAAACTACAGTGGTAATAGTAGAGATGAAGAAATAGAAAGATTAGGATGTAGTTTAGAAGAAGATGAGCCGAGAAGGGAAAAGAGGACATGAAGTGGTGATGGATAGTGAGATAGACTCAAAAGGCTATGTTTTTATTTTTCTTTTTTTCTCTTTCACTTCTTTCTCCCGCCTTCTTCCCTACCTCCCTGTTTCTCTCCCTGTCCTCATCCCCCTTAATAAAAGAGTGAGCAATTTTATGTGGCCACCATGTTGCTGGGAAAGGAAAAAGAGTTTGTATTAAGAGTGGGAAGGTTGCTCACATTTAAAATGCATTGCTCATATTTTAAAAAAGAATATCAGAACTTAAAAAAAAAACAACGATTATCCTCATAGTTTCTGTGCATCAGATATTTGAGAATGGACCAGATAGGCCATTGTGGCTCATGATTTCCTATGAGGTGGCAGTCATCTGGACGCTGACCTGGAGCTGGTGGATTTCCATCCAAGGTGGCTCATTGACATGGCTGACAAAGATGTGCTGGTCATTGGCAAGAGTCCAGCATCCCCTCCTCTTCACATGGGCTTCTCCACAGGCTCTTTGAGTGTTTTCACAACACAGTGGCTGGCTACCCCTCTCACTCTGGTCAGAGGTGACAGATGTCTGTGAATGAAGGCTCTGAGCCTCGCCGAGGACTGTAGCAGCCCCATCATGAGGCAAAGTAGTCAGAACTTTAAAAATAAAAGTAAATAGAAGAAATAAGACTAGTGTTTAATAAATCAGTAGAGTGACTAAACAATAATCTATTGTATACTTCAAAATAGCTAGTAGAGAATAATTGGAATGTTCTCAGCATAAAGAAAAGATAAATTTTGAGGGTGATGGGTATCCCATTAACCCTGACTTCATTATTACACATTTATGAATGTATTGAAATATCACATGTAACCCAAATATGTCTGTTATATATCAAAAAATTGTTGTAAATACCTTACAATGAAGGAAACATATAGTGACAAAATGATGGGCTTTGGAGTTAGACAGATTTATGTTAAAAATATAGCTACATCACTTTTCCACTTTATAAAGTAGGGAAATACTACCTTATATGGTGATTAGAAAAATCTTTTTTTTTTTTTTTTTGAGATGGAGTCTGGCTCTGTCGCACAGGCTGGAGTGCAGTAGTGTGATCTTGGCTCACTGCAACCTCCACATCCTGGGTTCAAGCGCTTCTCCTGCCTCAGCCTCCCAAGTAGCTGGGATTACAGGCGTGCACTACCACACCCAGCTAATTTTTGTATTTTTAGTAGAGATGAGGTTTCACCATGTTCACCAGGTTGGTCTCCAACTCCTGGCCTCAAGTGATCTGCCTGCCTCGGCGTCCCAAAGTGCTGAGATTATTGAGCCACTGCGCCCAGAGGTGATTATAAAATCTAAATGAGAAAATGCACATAAAGCATTCCGCACATAGTAGGCACTCTATAAATAACTGAGAAGAAAACTTTCTTCTTGATCAAACATAAAATGAGTAACATTAAAACTTTTGGCGATTTTCCAAATTTGCCAAGATTTAGAAACAAATGAATGTAACCACTAAAGGCAAACTGCACTTTTTCTAGCATAATAAGTTATTTAAATTATAAGTGAGAGGTTAATAACGCCTCACACAAATGCAGTTTTTAGGAATTGGCCATTTCTTTGTAACAGCATTAAACCTTTTATTGAGCATCATTAATGGAAAGTACTTTTGAGTGTGCCACATATTGGATAACCTGCAAGTCACACTATGAAGTTTATGTCTGAGATACCTAAATCATGCTCAGATAACAATTTTGTAAATTAGGTACTTTACATAAGTATGAATTGGAATGTTCATCAAAAGAGAATATATAGTTATCAGTGCTTATGCCAAATCTACCACACACTCATGTGTATTAAGCTGTACCAGAAGAAATTAACACTCCTCTGGTATAGCTTACTATAAAGCTTTTAATTTATAAATATGTTAAAATATTTTACAGTTATGTATATCATCTAATTTTCATTAGAAAATAACTGACACACAGTATTTATTACCTATTGAAAAAATGGCAGACCGTCCTTTGAATACCTAGGCATCTTCTTATTGGCTGGAACTGACTGTGATGATTTACAGACACACAGCTGCAGCCTGAATTGGCACCAAAACCAATTACTGATGCTGTGTTATTTGCAGCCCTGGCCCTGGCTAATTTCTTTTGAAAGCAGGGTATGTGAAGAGAGGTTGCAAATACAGGAGTGGTAAGAATAATTGATAGTTCATATCCATTCTGTCTTAAAATATAAACCCTCTCTTTGTCTTGAGAATCCTCTAGCTACCACTCTCTCTCTATCCACATCTGTGGCTTCAATTGCAGGGTTGGCTCCTAAACTTGTATTTTCATTCCAGATCTAACTCCTGAGCTCTATATCTGTATTTAGGTGTTTAACGTCTATCTAGCGCTATAACTTAGCCTGCCATTTTACAGAGCATGTAACTCCTAAATAATAAATGCTAACTGTGGGCAGCCCAGCAGTTTTGTACCTATTTTTAAATGCCAGGTGACATCATGGAATGTTGCAAAGCCAAAGTGCTGAATTATCCTGGAAAAAATCCTAGTTGCACTTATTAGAAAATATTCTTTCATGGAAAGTGCCTGTCAAGGTAATATGATTAGCTGTATCAATGGTGCAACCCATGTAGTTAAACAGACCATCAATTTGAAGGAAGAATAAAGGATGCTCACTAAGACATTAAAGGCATTAGCACAGGAGAGGGCAAAGCACCTGGGATGATGCATTTACTCAATGTTCACTGTTATTCCCATCTTCAAATGTGTTCTGAGTGAACTTGGTAGGAGGTGGGGCACTTAAAAAAATCCATATAGCCCATATATATAGTATAAATAGCCCAGATATATAGTATAAAAGGCCAAAGAATTCTACAAGGCTCATTACTAGCAACAGCATTCATCTTTCCCAGCTCTCTCCAGAGGCAACCTATTTCAATTCTTTAGTTATTTCTTCTGGTATTTGCTTCCATGTTTATAAACAACATGCATGTACTTATTTCATCATTTTTAAAATTTTAATTTTTAACCTATTACTGTCTTACTTTGAAAGAAGAGAACTTAACTCTGGAGGGGTAGCAAGGGGTGATACTTTTCCTCACCCATTGTAAGAGTTACAGCCAACACTCCTTTAACAAAGGACAGGTTAACAAGATAAAAGCATAGTAAATTTATTTAACCAAAAGTCTTATGTGATACAAAAGCTTTCAGAAATGAAGACCCAAAGATTCAGGGAAAACTGTCTATCATGCTTAGGTTCAATGAAGAATGGACAGTTGTGTAGAAATGTGACTGGATATAGTGGGGAATAATGGTAATAGACTGAGAGGGGAAACCCAGCAGGGCTTGTCTGTTCAGATTCATCTTGGCCTCTCTGTGTAGCATTCCTTCCTCAGAAGTATGGGGCAGGACCCCTGTGGAATGAGGGTCTTCAAGAGAAAAAGGAGAGAGTAACCTTGCTAGGTTTTATGGCTTGCTTTGAGGGAGAGGAGTTCTAGTGTCTGTGACACTTGAGGAAGAGGAATTGTGGTTTCTGTGAATCACTTTTGGGGGAAAAAGAGGAGGGAGACAGGAGAGCAGTAGAACATCTGAGATACCTTGCTTCAGAGGCCTTCAAATCCCCTTTAAAGTGCTCTGCATGCCGGAGTGCCATACTCTGAGGTCTAGTGATCTGAGACTCAACAACCCTACTTCAGCACTCATCCTCTCCCCAACGTACTTCCTTTCTCCCGTCCAACATGGTTATACCACCATTTTTGGTTAATCAATATTGTATGTTTACATTTTTCTAATGATGTATTCAAAGCAAAGCCCATATAATCATGTAGCATACTATATTTTTTGTACATCTTTTTTCTCTGCAGTAAATAATTGCCTTTACTTTTTAAATATGCTTCTTTAAATAGACCTATTATTCTTCATTCCCAACTTCCCCAGAAGTATAAGTCTTCTTTAGGTAAGTTCAGAAGCCTCAGGCCTCTATTACTCTATAAATTTTATTTTTCCTTGAAGCTATCCCCCTGAAACTTCTTCATTCTCCTGCTTAAACCTGAATTTACTGTCTTCCTCATGAGACACAGATATCCTTGTAGGATTTCCTTTCATCATTATTCTGGAAATTCTTTTTTCTTTGTTCTTGTGTTGAATCCCTTATTTCCTGGATTCTTTTTTTTTCAAATTTTTAAAAATTATATTTTAAGTTCTGGGATACATGTGCAGAATGTGCGGGTTGTTACATAGGTATACATGTGCCATGGTGGTTTGCTGAACCCATCAACCCAACATCTACATTAGGTATTTCTGCTAATGTTATCCCTTCCCTTTCCCCCCAACTCCCAACAGGCCCCAGTGTGTGACATTCCCCTCCTTGTGCCCATATGTTCTCATTGTTCAACTCCCACTGACGAATGAGAACATGACGTGTTTGGTTTTCTGTTGCTGTGTTAGTTTGCTGAGAATAATGGTTTCCAGTTTCATCCATGCCCCTGCAAAGGATATAAACTCATTCATTTTTTATGACTGCATAGTATTCCATGGTGTATATGTGCCACATTTTCTTTATCCAGTCTCTTTATGGTAGAATGATTTATAATCCTTTGGATATATATCCAGTAATGGGATTGCTGGATCACATTGTATTTCTAGTTCTAGATCCTTGAGGAATCGCCACATTGTCTGACACAATGGCTGAATTAATTTATACTCCCACCAACAGTGTAAAAGCGTTCTTGTTTCTCCACATCCTCTTCAGCATCTGTTGTTTCCTGACTTTTTAATGATCACTATCCTAACTGGCGTGAGATGGTATCTCATTGTGGTTTTGATTTGCGTTTCTCTAATGACCAGTGATGATGAGCTTTTTTTTCATATGTTTGTTGGCTGCATAAATGTCTTCTTTTGAAAAGTGTCTGTTATATCATTTGCCCTCTTTTTGATGGGGTTGTTTCTTTTTTTGTAAATTTAAGTTCTTTGTAGATTCTGGATATTAGCCCTTTGTCAGATGGATAGATTGCAAAATTTTCCCCCCATTCTGTAGGTTGCCTGTTCACTCTGATGACAGTTTCTTTTGCTGTGCAGAAACTCTTCAGTTTAATTAGATGCCATTTGTCAATTTTGACTTTTGTTGCAATTGCTTGTAGTGTTTTAGTCATGAAGTCTTTGCCCATGCCTATGTCCTAAATGGTATTACCTAGGTTTTCTTCTAGGGTTTTTATAGTTTTAGGTCTTACATTTAAATCTTTAATCCATCATGAGTTAATTTTTGTATAAGGTGTAAGGAAGGGGTCCAGTTTCAGTTTTCGGCATGTGGCTAGCCAGTTTTCCCAACACCATTTATTAAATAGGGAATCCTTTCCACGTTGCTCGTTTTTGTCAGGCTTGTCAAAGACCAGATAGTTGTAGATGTGTGGTGTCTTTTCTGAGGCCTGTGTTCTGTTGCCTAGGTCTATATATCTGCTTTGGTACTAGTACCATGCTGTTTTGGTTACTGTAGCCTTGTAGTATAGTTTGAAGTCAGGAAGCGTGATGCCTCCAGCTTTGTTCTTTTTACTTAGGATTGTCTTGGGTATACGGGCTCTTTTTTGGTTCCATATGAAATTTAAAGTACTTTTTTCTAATTCTGTGAAGAAAGTCAGTGGAAGCTTGATGGGAATAGCATTGAATCTATAAATTACTTTGGGAAGTATGACCATTTTCATGATATTGATTCTTTCTATCCACGAGCATGGAATGTTTTTCAATTTGTTTGTGTCCTCTCTGATTTCCTTGAGCAGTGATTTGTAGTTCTCCTTGAGGAGGTCCTTCGCATTCCTTGTAAGTTGTATTCCTAGGTATTTTATTCTCTTTGTAGCAATTGTGAATGGGGTTTTGCTCATGATTTGGCTGTTTGTCTATTGCTGTTGTTTAGGAATGCTTGTGACTTTTGCACATTGATTTTGTATCCTGAGACTTTGCTGAGGTTGCTTATCAGCTTAAGGAGATTTTGGGCTGAGACGATGGGGTTTTATTTATTTATTTATTTTTTCAGATGGAATCTTGCTCTGTTGTCCAGGCTGGAGTGCAGTGGCATGATCTCAGCTCACTGTAACCTCCGCCTCCCAGGTTCAAGGGATTCTCCTGCCTCAGCCTCCCGAGTAGCTGGGACTACAGGCACCACCACCACACCTGGTGAATTTTTTTTGGGTATTTTTTAGTAGAGACAGGGTTTGCCACGTTGGCCAGGCTGGTCTTGAATGCCTGAACTCGTGATCCGCCTGCTTTGGCCTCCCAAAGTGTTGGGAGTACAGGCGTGAGCCACCACGCCAAGCCAGATGATGGGGTTTTCTAAATATACAATCATGTCATCTACCAACAGAGATAATTTGACTTCCTCTCTTCCTATTTGAATACCCTTTATTTCTTTCTCTTTCCTGATTGCCCTGGCCAGAACTTCCAATACTGTGTTGAGTAGGAGTGGTGAGAGAGGGCATCCTTGTCTTGCGCCAGTTTTCAAAGGGAATGCCCATTCAGGATGTACTGGCTGTGGATTTGTCATAAATAGCTCTTGTTATTTTGAGATATGTTCCACCAATACCTAGTTCATTGAGTGTTTTTAGCATGGAGGAGTGTTGAATTTTATCAAAGGCCTTTTCTGCATCTATTGAGATAATCGTGTGGTTTTTGTCATTGGTTTTATTTATGTGATGAATTATGCTTATTGATTTGTGTATGTTGAACCTCCTTGCATCCCAGGGAGGAAGCCGACTTGATCGTGGTAGATAATCTTTTTAATGTGCTGCTGGGTTCGGTTTGCCAGTATTTGTATGAGGATTTTCGCATTGATGTTCATCAGGGATATTGGCCTGAAATTTTCTTTTTTTGTTGTGTCTCTGCCAGGTTTTGGTATGAGGATGATGCTGGCCTCATGAAATGAGTTAGGGAGGAGTTGCTTTTTTTTATGTTGTTTGGAATAGTTTCAGAAGGAATGGTACCAGCTCCTCTTTGTACCTCTGGTAGAATTCGACTGTGAATCCATCTGGTCCTGGACTTTTTTTGGTTAGTAGGCTATTAATTACTGCCTCAATTTCAGACCTTGTTTTTGGTCTATTCAGGGTTCAACTTCTTCCTGGTTTAGTCTTGGGAGGGTATATGTGTCCAGGAATTTATCCATTTCTTCTAGATTTTCTAGTTTATTTGTGTAGAGGTATTTATAGTATTCTCTGATGGTAGTTTGTATTTCTGTAGGATCAGTGGTGATCTCCCTTTATCTTTTTTTATTGTGTCTATTTGATTCGTCTCTCTTTTCTTCTTTATTATTCTCTATAGCCGTCTATTTTGTTAATTCTTTCAAAAAAAAAAACCGGCTCCTGGATTCACTGATTTTTGAAGGGGTTTTTGTGTCTCTATCTACTTCAGTTCTGCTCTGATCTTAGTTATTTCTTGTCTTGTGCTAGCTTTTGAATTTGTTTGCTCTTCTCTAATTATTTTAATTGTGATGGTATCACAATTTTAGATATTTCCTGCTTTCTCCTGTGGGCATTTAGTGCTATAAATTTTCCTCTAAACACTGCTTTAGCTGTGTCCCAGAGATTCTGGTACATTGTGTCTTTGTTCTTATTGGTTTCAAAGAACTTATTTATTTCTGCCTTAACTTTGTTATTTACCCAGCAGTCATTCAGGAGCAGGTTGTTCAGTTTCCATGTAGTTGTGCGGTTTTAAGTGAGTTTCTTAATCCTAAGTTCTAATTTGATTGCACTGTGGTGTGAGAAACTGTTTTGATTTCCATTCTTTTACATTTGCTGAGGAGTGTTTTACTTCCAATTATGTGGTTGATTTTAGAATAAGTGCTTTGTGGTGCTGAGAAGAATGTGTATTCTGTTGACTTGGAGTGGAGAGTTCCGTAGACGTCTATTAGGTCTGCTTGGTCCAGAGCTGTGTTCAAGTCCTGTATATCCTTGTTAATTTTCTGCCTTGTTGATATGCCTAATATTGACAGTGGGATGTTAAAGTCTCTCACTATGATTGTGTGGGAGTCTAAGTCTCTTTGTAGGTCTCTAAGAACTTGCTTTATGAATCTAAGTGCTCCTGTATTGGGTGCATATATATTTAGGATAGTTAGCTCTTCTTGTTGAATTCACCCCTTTACCATTATGTAATGCCCTTCTTTGTCTTTTTTGATCTTTGTTGGTTTAAAGTCTGTTTTGTCAGAGACTAGGATTGCAATCCCTGCTTTTTTTGCTTTCCATTTGCTTGATAAATATTCCTGCATCCCTTTATTTTGAGCCTATGTGTGTGTCTTTGCATGTGAGATGGGTCTCCTGAACACAGCACACTGATGGGTCTTGTCTCTATTCCGTTTGCTCGTCTGTGCCCTTTAGTTGGGGCATTTCACCAGTTTACATTTAAGGGTAATATTGTTATGTGTGAATTTGATCCTGTCATTATGATGTTAGCTAGTTATTTTGCCTGTTAGTTGATGCAGTTTCTTGATAGTGTCGATGGTCTCTAGATTTTGCTTTGTTTTTGCAGTGGCTGGTACTGGTTTTTCCTTTCCATATTTAGTGCTTCCTTCAGGCCTCTTATAAGGCGGGCCTGGTGGTGACACAATCCCTCAGCATTTGCTTGTCTGTAAAGGACTTTATTTCTCCTTCACTTATGAAGCTTCGTTTGGTTGCATATGAAATTCCGGGTTGAAAATTCTTTTCTTTAAGAAAGTTGCTTATTAGCTCCCAGTCTCTTCTGGCTTGTAGGATTTCTGCGGAGAGATCCGCTGTTAGCCTGATGGGCTTTCCTTTGTGGGTAACCCAACCTTTCTCTCTGGCTTCCCTTAACATTTTTTCCCTCATTTCAACCTTGGTGAATCTGATGATCAGTTGTCTTGGGGTTGCTCTTCTTGAGGAGCATCTTTATGGTGTTCTCTGTATTTCCTGAATTTGAATGTTGGCCTGTCTTGCTAGGTTGGGGAAATTCTCCTGGATAATACGCTGAAGAGTGTTTTCCAACTCGGTCCCATTTTCCCCGTCACTTTCAGGTACACCAATCAAATGTAGGCTTGGTCTTTTCACACAGTCCCATATTTCTTGCAGGCTTTGTTTGTTCCTTTTCATTCTTTTTTCTGAAATCTTGTCTTCACACTTTATTTCATTAAGTTGATCTTCAATCTCTGAAATCCTTTCTTCTGCTTGATCAATTCAGCTATTTATACTTGTGTATGCTTCACGAAGTTCTCGTGCTGTGTTTTTCAGCTCCATTAGGTCATTTATGTTCTTCTCTAAACTGGTTATTCTAGTTAGCAATTCCTCTAATTTTTTTTCAAGGTTCTCAGCTTCCTTGCATTGTGTTAGAACATGCTCCTTTAGCTCAGTGGAGTTTGTTAGTACCCACCTTCTGAAGCCTACTTCTGTCAATTCGTCAAACCCATTCTCCATCCAGTTTTGTTCCCTTCCGGGATTCTATATCATCCTCCTTCTTGGGTTTATTTCATCCTTCGGTGAGACACATCTTCCAGTAACTTCCTTAAAAATAATACATGATTGTTAATTTTTGAGACTTTGGCCCTCTGAATGTTTTTTTCTAACCTCACACTCAAGGGACAATTTGGCTAGATATAGAATTATAGGTAGTAAGTAATTTTCTTTCAGAAATTGAAAGCACAACTGCTTTGTCTTCTAACAACTCCCAGTGTTGCAATTGAGAAAGTCTGTTGCCCTGATCCTTTTTATGTGACCTATTTTTTTTCCTTCACTGCAAACTTTTAGTATATTTTATTTATCTCCAGTGTTTTGAGATTTCACAGTAATATGCATAGGGATCGTATCTTTTGTAATTCATTGTATTGGGTACTTAGCGATTTCTTTCAACAGAGAAGGTCATGTACTTCAGTTCTGGGGAATTTTCTTGCATTATTTCTTCATAATTTCTTTTCTTCCATTGTGTCTGTTTTTTGTCTTAGTCTGATGTCTAATAATCACTGGGACTGATGACCCAAACTCCTTCTCTCTCTCTCTTTCTCTGTGTGTTTCTTTTTTTCTTTCTTTTTTTTCTACTTCCTCAAAAGTATCTTTTAAATCTTCTTTTGTTTGATTTTGTTTTGGCTCTCATATTTTTATTTCCAGAAGTTCCTTTTCTCCCTGTTTTCAGCATAGCCTTCCCACTCTCAGCAATGTTTTACTTCTTAAGATGTTGCTTTGATATAATCTCTCAAGAGTCCATTTTCAATTTTCTTCTGTGGTAGGGAGAGATCATTGGCCAACTGTGATGGCAGGGAAGAGCACCTAGAATTCTAAGTATTATATCCATAGACTTTCAAACAGTTCTCTTGTTTTCTGTTCTAAGCACAGCCATTTCTTCAGAAGTACTTGGTGCTTCCAGTTTCTGAGCTTCTCTAGGGTTCCAGTACATGTGCTTTTTGACTTCATGCACCCTGCCATTGGTACTTGCTTTCTGCTTTCTCAGATTTATTGTCAGTTATCTCTTGCCCATCTGCTTTTTACCCTCCAAAATTTTGATGACATCTGTTTTGTGGTTACCTTGCCACTAATTCCTTTGCCTTGTGAGGTTTTTTTTTTTTTTTTTTCTCTCTCCTTTGTCATTTTTGTGAGAATTTGGAAGGGCATGCAGATAACTACATGTGCTCAATCCCCCATCTTTTTTCGGATGGTCCTCTATGTAGGACTTTGTATATGTTGCCAAGTCATTTGGAGCTGGTCTTGCTGCCAAAGGAAATCAAGCACTGGCATATATACTGTGTTTCCTTGTTTCTAATTTACCATTGGTTGTAAGGTACTGTTTATTTAGGTGCAAGTTTGATGAAAACAACACTATATTAAATGTACACATTGATTATAAGATACATAAAATTTCAGAAACTCTCAAGTGTGAATTACAGTGACTTTAGAATTAGTAAATTTTTGTGGATCACATGCTTGATATTCATTTTCTTTAAAGAAGTTTCAGGTTCTGAAAATGAATATATGATTTCTATTTTTATTGCAATAGAGATTTTGTTAGATACTAGAAATTATAACTCTCTTCTTTGTACTAAATTCCTGGACATGTTCTATTTTATTTGCCATACTCTGATGTAATTGTATTCATTATTTTTCTCCTCCATCCCCAAGCTCCCCACTAAGTTTTGATCTCCTCAAGAACAAGTTCTTTGGCTTGTTAACTTCATGTTGTGAATGCCTAGCATGGTGCCGCTCAGTGGTTGCACTTAGTAGATGCTTTGGAAATGTAGGTTGAACCACACTAAAAATAATTGGAAGATAAAATGATATGCAGTGAAACTTCTTTTTTTCACATAGGTATTTTTGAGATCAGACTCATTATTTTAAGGATATTGAATATTCATGAAAGAGAAACATATTTATTGAACAATTATTTGCTACAAATTTTCAAATATGTTTTTCCATTTACTCTTCTATGTCTTAATATAGAACTAAAAAAGCATAGGAAACATTTTTGTTAACCTTAACTTGTTTGGGCTTTAGGGCAAAACAAGATCGTAATCTAGAATCTTCCTTATTTTATTCTACTGATTTTTAAATATCAGGTAATAATTTCCTACTATATTAGGGCATTAACATTTTAAGCTGTGATGATGTATGCCTGTGTTAAATATATTATGGTGAAATTGATCCCTTCTCAGGGGACCTTGGTGGTTTATTCACAGGCTTTCATTTCAATAAGAAAAGGCTGTTCTTTCCTAAGTTATCTACTTTGGTTCTCTATTCAACCATTGAAACAAAATACTAAAAATTTTATATAACTGAGAACACTGTGACAAACTGTTAGTAAAGTTGAAAGCAAACAATCAGGGAAGAAAGTGAAGGAAGATCCAATTACAATATTAAAGAATTCACTGAAGAATTCTTATAAATTGTGACTATTTAGGGCTTGTTTACATTTCATTAAGAACTTGCCATAAAGACTAAGGGGCTGAGAACTTAATGGGTGCCACTACCAAATAAGGGTAGTCAAAATAGAAATAAATCTTCTGCGATATAACACAGTAACTTAACAGGAAGACTTTATTTACCAATCAGCCATAAATATTAATGATTCATATCGGAGTTTACTTTTATATCATCTGTGAAGTTTGCTAGGCAATAGTGGGAAGATTCTTTAGGGCATAAGAAATATCAAATTTAATCCAATATTTAGATACATCAATTTACTTATAAACTATTGATATACTAATTTAAAATACTCCTTAGTCATTCAGTTAACTTTCTCCAAGAGCTTTCTAAGCAAAGTAAATTAAAATAAAAGTTTGTCAGAAGATAGTTTCCATAGATATCCTTTTCCATGGATTAATTATACAAGTCTAAACTGACATTTGTCTCAGGGGTCAAAAGGCTCCATTTAGCTTAGCACTTAGGCAGAGGGAAAGAGAGTTGAAAGAGCACTGCACAGATAATCTGTGGACAGAAATTTTAGTCCTAATTGTTTCTCTAATAAGATGATTGAATTTGTACAAATTACCCTCATAGATTTCATTTTCCATATTTGTAAATTAAGGGGTTTAGGGCCTGTCAGAGTTGATTTATGGGAGAGGAGGCACATGGACTCTTTGGAGAAACTGCTATTCCCTGCCCAGAAAAATAGTTTCAAGAATACATGAAAAAATATGTAACACACACACACACACACAATTTGGTACATAATTTCAGAAGGCTCTTGTGAGGATTAAATGAAGTAATGAATATAAAGTGCATTTAGTAGGTATTTTAAAATGTTATCCACCTTTGTCTTCCCCATGTTAGGAGGGTTCTTTAACTTCTAAGTTTTTCTAGAAGCCATAGAAAACAGTTTTTCAGGTCTCTTTTGGAAAAGAAATATTTAAAAGTATACAACTATCAAGTTGCATGAGATATTTCACTTTTTATAAGAAGCCGTTTCTTTCAGCACTTACTAGAGTTTGTTTTTCAGAGGAGTGGGTAGCAATCTGTCATCAAAGTGTTGACAAGTGAAATCTGACAAGGTAGAGGTGGTATAGCTGCGGGCCACTCCAAAATTTTCCACTATCTTTTCTATGTGTAGATAAAGGATTTCTCTTATTTTTTTCATTCTAGCTCACTTCATAACAGTCTTTGATTTCTATGCTTTTCAAAACAATAACCTTGAATTGACAGATTATTTTGATATTTAAGCATTGGTTTAGATAAGAGCATTTCAGTGTTCTCTTGCCTTTATTTTAGCTATTTAGGAGTTATTCCTGAAATTCAATTTATTTTCTCTTCAAAGTTACATTTTTTTTTCTATTTATTCAAGTGTAGCATAAAATTATACTTACAGAGTTTTAATCTAGAATTAATTATCATTGTTACATTGCTAACATTTATGTTTTCTATGTCCGTTTATTGTTGTGGTTGAGGTACATCCTAAAAAGAATGAAGTTCATATTTTTGAAGGTCAGAAAAGTAGGTATCTGTGTTGAGTGGAGGTGGTAAGAGAGGATGATGATGATTATTGTTATTTGCTTATGTAGGCATACTTCCCCCCAATGCCTGATATAAACTATTGCAATTATTTTTTGAGGTCATGGAAAAAATGCACTTCAACTAGATACAAGTCTCTTTGGGATAATGGAAAATTGTGTGCAGCAAAATATTTAAAATGAGCATTAGCAAACAAGATGTTTGTATTAATAGGAACCTAGAAAATGACTATGCAAAGGTCAGCACTGATCTTTAAATATTAGTGAAATTTAATTTGTTGCATGTAATGAGTAGAAAGAAGAGGAAGCAGACCACAATGAAGAAGCCATTGATAAATTGTCTAAATGTCAAAACTGCTTATAATATGGAAAATGTTAAATTGACAAGATCTATTTGATTAAGTGAATTAAACCATTTGAACAATGCCCTAGAGAAATATTTTCCAAATTTAACTATAACAGAAGATTTTTAAAGATTTTTGCCACAATTTCTTTGAGGAAAGTGAAGTGATTCCTACTTTTCTTTCTAGGCATAGAATTTGTTCTAACCTCTTTTAGTAAGAATGATGCACAGATTATCTTGGAACATAGAAATCTGTCACCTTTTGCTTCATGTTGAAATAGCATCGTCTGACCAGTGGTTAGCAGCTGTGAAGAACCACAGTCTGGCTGGGGTCTAAATCTCTTTGGCACTTTGCATAGCACTAGCTTAATTGAATTTAAAGAGCTTTTTATATTATGCCCAGTTTTTTTTTTAAATCCGTTTCTACATTCTCTTATTTTCTTCATATATAATGTTAGTGAAAAAAATTTTAAATGACTAAACATGCACAAACTTCATAACAAAGAATTAATATTATTCATACACACATAGGGATAAGGAACTTAATAGAAAGATGAGCAAAATATAGGAACAGGTAATTTATAGAGGGAACAAATTGTTTTAAAAATCCATAAAAAGATATTTGGTTTCATTAATGAATGGAAAAATGAAACTTAAAATTACAAGATAAATTTTCACCTACCAGGTTGGCAACAACTTAAAACTTGGATAGTGCTGCATGCTGTTGAGGATATAGGAAAAAGTACAGTCATGTTATGGGTGGAAATGTAAATTTACCAATCATTTTGGAGGCTAATTTGGCAATACCTATCAAAATGTAAAGTGTGCATGTATATTTTCATGGTTATATTATTTGTAAGGCAAAAATTAGAAACAGATTGTTTATTAAGAGAATGGATAAGTCAATTATGGTCACTATTCAATTGAACATATTGTGGCTATTAAAAACTTAGGTAGATCTATCTGTTTATGCTAACAGAGTATCCATGATGTGGTGTTCAGTGAACAAAGCAAATTGTATATCTAAAAAAAATTTTATCTTTATGAAAACACAAAACAAACAAGTCAGTATGGGTGTGCATGTGTTGTAAGTACATTTAGAAAGTCTGGAAGGCCACATGCCACACTGTGCAGTGGCTTCCTTCAGAGTGAGGAGGGCAGCTTGGAGGAGAACACATTAATTTTTACATCAAATACTTCTGTATGTTTGCATTTTTTAAAAAACAATAAGTACGTGTTACTATTGTAATGTTAAAACCTGAAAGAAACAAAAGACCTGTTGGGCCTGGTGGCTCACACCTGTAATTCCAGCACTTTGGGAAACTGAGGCTGGCAGATTACCTGAGGTCAGGAGTTTGAGACCAGCCTGGCCAACATGGTGAAATGCTGTCTCTATTAAAAATACAAAATTAACCTGATGTGGTGGCTCACACCTGTAATCCCAGCTACTTGGGAGACTGAGGCAGGAGAATCGCTTGAAACTGGGAGGTGGAAGTTGCAGTGAGCTGAGATCGCGCCACTGCACTCCTGCCTGACTGACAAGAGTGAAACTCCATCTCCAGAAAAGAAAGAAACAAACAAAAGACCACACAGAGGCCTAATGCATTTAAAAGGTTTTTTTGTTTTTGTTTTTGTTTTTGTTTTTGAGACTTGGTCTTGCTCTGTCACCTAGGCTGGAGTGCAGTGGCAGGATCATAGCTCATTGCACTCTCCAACTCCTAGGCTTGAGCCATCCTCCTCTCTCAACCTCCTGAGTAGCTAGGTATACAAGCAAGTGCCACCATACCTGCCTAATTTTTATTTATTTTTTGTAGAGACAGGGTCTTACTATGTTGCTCAGGCTGATCTTGATCTCCTGACTTAGAGCAATCCTTCTACCTCGGCCTCCTAAAGTCCTTGGATTATAGATGTGAGCCTTTGCACCTGGCCTTCTCTCTTCATTTTTTGCACACTTTGAGGTTATAAAGCTTGTTTTAAAAATAGGGACTTAGATAGTATTTTTAACATAATGCTTTGTGCTTTTGCATTTTGCTTCTATTTAGTTGCTTAGTGTTATTTGTTAAATCTGAAATTTTATAATTAAAAATATTACCTTTGGTATTTATTGAATACTTGCAGTAGTTGCTCATTTTCAAATAAATATGTCCTGAATACTTACACTTAATATTTAGGTTGAAAAAGTGTCCTAGGCTTCTGAACTGATTTAGAACTTTATATACCATGAGATGACACTTGTAAAAGAGATCTAGATACACATTTAATAATAAATTTAATAATAACATTAGAAGGTAAATATCACTAAGGGAGTTAGAACATTTATTTGATAATTGCTATTTGCCTAAAATTAAAGGATAACATTTTTGGTATTATAGACAAGTAGTTATGTAATACTCACTAATAATGCTGAGCACTTTTCATCTTCAAAGCATTATATAATACTAGTTAATCCTTACAACACGCTTACAAATGTAGGTCAATATCATTATCCCTATTTTTGCAGGTGGGGAAATTGAGGTAGAAGTTAAATGATTTGGAGTCAGTTTGTCATAGCAGGATTAGAATGAAGGCATTTTTGGCTTACAGCCCAGCATTCAGAACAATAGAACCACACCTTTAGCAGACTTAATTTGTATGTACTTGATAAAACATTACTTCTCATTAAATCATATTGAGGTCATCTCTACATTAAAATTCAGAACCAACAAGTTTGATCCCTGTATAACCACTTCACACACACACACAGACACAGACACACACACACCCACCCCATTTTCTCTTTCGAGGCTTTCTTGACACTGTATTATCTTAGTCTGCCTTTTAAATTGACTCTTTATTGGAGAATTACCAGACTATCTATCTTTGACTTTATGTTTCTTCTGTGATCTTACTCAATGGCTTTACTCTCTATTTAGAAAATTTCAAAGTAGTTTTTATGTAGTCCAGGCCTCTCTTCTGTATTTCTAGCTACCAGCTAGGCATATCTACCCAGAGCACTTCCTTGTACCTTTATCTCCCACTGAGTCTAAAATTCAACTTATTAACAAAACTTGCTCTTCTTCTAGACTAACCTGTTTCTATGTGTGTTTCAATCCAAGTCCTGCCCTTGAAACTAGGATCAACTAGGTGGGAATAAGTCTGGGTAAGGGGTTCCTGGGAACTAGGTGTGGCGAAAAGAATAGTATTCATGGGTTCTTTGACAGGATGAAGAAGTTGAATCACAGTTTAAGAAGAAGAGCCAGAGTTACAAACTGAGGGGCAAGGTAGAAGTAAAATAGGAGACCACGTAGCCAGGTTAGTAGCTAGGAACATTGAGGTCTGGGGTTGAGTAGTTGAGGCAGTCATTGTGAACAGATGGAATGCACTGGCACCCATTTACTGGGCACATGATGATGCAGGCATGCCTGTTCAGTGAAGGCATGGTCAAGGCAAGGGGCACTATATGGGCAGTAACCAGATCCCCATCCATTGATGGTCACTCCAGATTCTTCTCTCTTACTCCCTTACACTGTCTCTTAGAAATCATCGGTGCCCATATGCTGTTGATTCTTTCTTCAAAAGATCACTTACATCCCTTTCTTTCGTTATATTCCAGCTGCCACCATCCCAATTCAGGTCTTTGTTACTGAATATTAGTGTTATCTGTTCCTTTAATACCTTTCTAACAGGTCACTTGTATCAAACTTGCCTTCACTCCTCCAATATTTTACCTACCAGTTAATCTTCCAACAACAATTCTGATCTATTGGTTATTCTTTTTAAAAATACCTTCCCAGATTAGAAACTTCCTTACTCCTAGTTAGCTACCTAGCAAATATAAAGTCCTAATTCGTGAGCTTGGCAAACACTTCCTTATTATGGCCCTGAGTTATCTCTTCTACCTGTGCACCAAATCAGATTGTTTATTATTCCTCAAATAAGCCTTGCATCTTTCTAATTTATACTTTTGGGTATTGTTCCCTCCTTTTTATCTATCTCCCTCTAGCAAAATCTGACAATCCTCAAATGCCCTTTGAACCCCCCTAGCCCTTTGTTTATGTTACCAAATTAGCACTTACCACACACTTCATATTGTTTTTGTGATTATTTTATCTGCTACCCTGATTATATGGTGTTTGATAGTAGAGGCCCATTCTATAAAACTTTGTATCTGTGACTCAGTAAACATATACATAAAGTGCTCAAAGTGTTTGTGATATTTAATTGGTATTTAAATCTCATAAGGTCCTGTGAGGTACAAATGAGCCATTGTTTCTAGTACTCCATTCTTTGGGTACGATAGGTTAGTCTAAGCTTGAGGTCTCCTTATTTACCTTAGGTTCTTTGCAGTCTTCTGCTGATATACATCCATGTTAAATGTCTTATTGATGCCATGCTATGATTTATCCTTGTTATAACTACAGCAATGTCTTCTATTTCTTAATTCTTTCTTTGCTATCGTGTTTCACATTTGGATTTTCTTTGCCCTCAAGCTTCCTGTCCTTCCCATGGCTACCAAAATAGCTGACTTAAACTGGGGAACTGCATAGCATACTTTACCCTGGGGAGAGTACAGGTATTTTGCAGATTTATTCAGTGGCAAGTAATCTCTACTTCTAAAACATATATTTTATTTTTCAAAAGGAGATTATCAACAGTATACTAGTGAAACTATTTCTATTTTGCATATTACTTTCTCAAAATTTAGTCTATATGGTAAAATTATTCTTAAGACAAATAAACATTAATTTACTCTAATGTAACCCAAATTGGAGTGAAGGTATTAAACACTGAAAATTTTTAAGGATGTAAGTAGAAAGTGAAAAGGGGCTTTCTAGGAGTCTCACATCTCTGTCCTCAAAATTTGGGCAATCATAGATTGCCCCCTGTATAAAAAAGAGCAGCCGTCCTAAACGTACGTGAAGCTTAATTTAAATCATGCTGTTTATTGTCTCATGTAGGAAGCTTGGATTCAAAGTGGCCTTCTGAGACTGTCATCAACAGCCTTATATAATTAAAGAGCAAATTGTAAAAGTTAAAAAGATGTTTAAAAATAAATGAAGTTACATTATGGGTGATTTTTTGTTTGGGTTTTTCATTCTACTATTTTCATTTGGATAATTCTTTTTTCCTATTCAATATTAAATAGTTGGACAACTTGCTATATGTTTTATTCATTCATTCTTTCATTCATTTCTCCCAATACAGCTACTTTTATTACAGTTCTATGCCATGTACATTGGGTTTTATTGATCAGAGAAATGTAAAAGGGCACTAAGTGGGGCAGCATTGCTCAGCTTACTTTGGTAGATGCCCCCTGACTATTTCACTACCTTTTTAATCCCTGCCCACACCCCCTTCTGAAAATGCAGAACTCAGCATTCTTCTGAAATTCTTTTCTTCTCTCCTTCAAAACAACTATTTTTTTTTATTTTTTATTTTTTATTATTATTATACTTTAAGTTCTAGGGTACATGTGCATAACGTGCAGGTTTGTTACATATGTATACTTGTGCCATGTTGGTGTGCTGCACCCATCAACTTGTCAGCACCCATCAACAGGTCATTTATATCAGGTATAACTCCCAATGCAATCCCTCTCCCCTCCCCCCTCCCAATGATAGGCCCCAGTGTGTGATGTTCCCCTTCCCGAGTCCAAGTGATCTCATTGTTCAGTTCCCACCTATGAGTGAGAACATGCAGTGCTTGGTTTTCTGTTCTTGCGATAGTTTGCTGAGAATGATGGTTTCCAGCTGCATCCATGTCCCTACAAAGGACACAAACTCATCCTTTTTTATGGCTGCATAGTATTCCATGGTGTATATGTGCCACATTTTCTTAATCCAGTCTTTCACTGATGGACATTTGGGTTGATTCCAAGTCTTTGCTATTGTGAATAGTGCTGCAAGAAACATACGTGTGCATGTGTCTTTATAGCAGCATAATTTATAATCCTTTGGGTATATATCCAGTAATGGGATGGCTGGGTCAAATGGTACTTCTAGTTCTAGATCCTTGAGGAATCGCCATACTGTTTTCCATAATGGTTGAACTAGTTTACAATCCCACCAACAGTGTAAAAGTGTTCCTATTTCTCCACATCCTCTCCAGAACCTGTTGTTTCCTGTCTTTTTAGTGATTGCCATTCTAACTGGTGTGAGATGGTATCTCATTGTGGTTTTGATTTGCATTTCTCTGATGGCCGGTGATGATGAGCATTTTTTCATGTGTCTGTTGGCTGTATGAATGTCTTCTTTTGAGAAATGTCTGTTCATATCCTTTGCCTACTTTGTGATGGGGTTGCAAAACAACTATTTATACACAAATACAATATTTGAATAATACAAGCTTAGTCTTGACTACTTCCTCCAGGCAGATTTTTCAAACCAGGAAATTACCAGCATTGTTTTTAACTGGTGGCACACTTGAGTAAGATTCAAGATGTTTAGAGGTCTTTAAAAAGCTTGTGTCCTTTAAAAAAACCTGCAGGACATATAAAGCTTGAAGACTAAAAAGGATATTTATTTGGTCCTCTCCCACCTTGCCCATCTACTTATTATTATAGATTTTTACACACTTGTTTTATTTACTCCATTAATTTTCTTTAGTTTTACCTGATCTTCTTGGGAGATATTTGAAGTTAAGGAAAAAAGGAGGATGAATAACCCACATTTGACTGTCTTCTCCCCACTCCCCCGCTAATGCATGACCACTTGCAAAGCTCCCTCGTTAATCACACAGATCTTGGGGAATCCACAAGAGTTGTGACATTTTGTTGATAAACCAGTCCAGTCATCTACTAATGGACATTGGCCATTTTCTTCTCATCCATGAACCCACTACTTGCTAATTATTGCTGCTATTTCTTCAGATGATACAGGCCACTCCTTGACCACCCATGTCTGCTTTTGCTGGATACAGATTCTGCTTTGTCTGGATACCACCACATTCACCATTCCTGCTTACTTTCTGCTGCACACCACTTCCTGCAGCCACTTCTCCATTCTTTTTTTTTTTTTTGAGATGGAGTCTCACTCTGTCGCCTAGGCTGGAGTGCAGTAGCATGATCTTGACTCACTGCAACCTTTGCCTCCCGGGTTCCAGAGATTCTCCTGCCTTAGCCTCCCAAGTAGCTGGGATTACAGGTGTGTGCCACCATGCCCAGCTAATTTTTGTATTTTTAGTAGAGATTGGGTTTTGCCATGTTGGTCAGGCTGGTCTCGAACTCTTGGCCTCAAGTGATCCGTCTGCCTCGGCCTCCCAAAGTGCTGGGATTGCAGGTGTGAGCCTCCGCGCCTGGCCAGCTTCCCCATCCTTATATGATAGGTCCCTTGTGGGGCCACAAAGGGGTCCTTTAATAAGTAGGAGAAGAATGTCTCTCTCCTTCTTTCGTCCTGTGCTTTTTAATGGGAAACTAGAACAGTGTTGTTTGTACATCAGAGCATTTTGAGAAATATCTTGTATATTTTTCTCAGTCTTCCCACCACCATTGGACCTACATATGGATCGTGGGTGCTGAGCTGGAAGACAAGTCCAGGTCATAGACTCTATATGGTACTATGCTCAGGATTTCCCGTGTTCAAATGTAGAGAATTAATGGCTTGACTCTTGGCTTTGAAGCTCTTCACAGATCTCATTTTGCTTATTCTCCTTGAAACACTATAATTTTTGATTAATTTAGGACTTTCAAACTTAATGAAGATATAGGGAGTGGACCTATCAGTTTTTCAAGTAAAAGGTGTTTTTCTGCCTCTTAGAAATAGCCAGTGTAGATTATAATGAAAACTACACTACACTCTCCATTTCTGTTATCAGGAGAAAGTTTTGACAAATTATTACTAAATTGATTTAAACTGAAATACAGAATTTCAAGTGTTATCTTCTTTTGATGTGTAAGTAAAGGTGCAGTCTTTTGGTTTTATCTATAAAATTTTATCTGTATTTAATTTACATGATAAGACTTTTTATATAGCAACAAACAGCTAAACTTCAGCCTTGTCTTATGCAAGTTGTCATAAATTAGTATCACTGGTATCTGAATAAAAACTAAATTGAGGAATATAACTTATTTTTCTAGTATAGTATAGAAGTTGGTGACTTTTGATGCTGAATGTCAGAGGAAGTATACACCTGTTTTACCATCTCTTTTCTTTCTTACTTGCAATGGAATATTAACCCATTTGCATGTCCTAATTCAAATACCTTCTCTTGTATAGTAACTTCTCCACATCTGGATGTTTTTCCTTCATAAACCGCCTATTGTACTTAGTAGTTATTTATTTCATACTGTGAGATTACCACATAAGGTCAGAGATCATATTTATTGTTTTATTTTTTTCCATACAAATTTGCATAGTGATAGATATACTGAGTAACAGCAAGCAGCAACTGCAGTGTTAAGGTAATTGAGTAAGTGTATCTTGAAAGCAGTCCTGATGTAGGTACTTTATTATACCCATTTTATAGCTGGGGACTCTTAGAAATAGAGAAGTTAGGTAATTTGTCCAAGTTAGCTACTAAGCTGAGAAATTAGAATAAGAAAACAGGCAGGCAGATTCTAGAATCTACACATTAAGCTAAATAGATGAAAAATAAATATTTAATTCATTAACTGATATTTTAAAATAAACATTCCAGACCTCACATTTCCAAATGAAAAGGCTGCAGTTTACATATTCTAATACGGTAAGTATTTTAGTTAAGAAAAAAGCTTAACTGTAAGATGACAATTCTAAAATTAGCCTCATAAAACTAACTGAAAGCAATTCCAAAGAACACTGCATTGGAAACATTTTCAGTAATAGTAGGCTCACTAGAGTCACTTCCAAAGTGACAACTCTGAAAGATAATACTCAGTTTAACTGAAAAATTAGTAACTAGCTTAATATCCCTTTTTCTCTACTGCTTGCTGATAATGAACTGCATTCTTTCTCTTAGTAATGCAGTCCACTAGCTTTCCAACTCCAAACCTGTATACAATGGCAGCCAGCATTTAGGCACAGCAGGGCAGATCTGGGGATTGAGGGATTCCTTATTTCATCTCTTACCTTTAAAGGCATTTAATGCATGGAAGAAAGTAAATTCAGATCAACCCCAAATTTACTATTGTAGCCTGTTTCCTCCTTACTCTTTCTAGCTTCACCTTTCTATCACTATCCACTGTGCACCTTAATCTACTTTCATCCTTGGGTCATGCCATCTCTTTTTTTTTTTTGAGATGGAGTCTTTCTCTGTTGCCCAGGCTGGAGTGCAGTGGCGCGATCTCAGCTCACAGCAAGCTCCGCCTCCCGGGTTCTCGCCATTCTCCTGCCTCAGCCTCCCCAGTAGCTGGAACTACAGGCGCCTGCCACCATGCCCGGCTAATTTTTTGTATTTTTAGTAGAGACGGAGTTTTGCCATGTTGACCAGGCTGGTCTTGATCTCCCGACCTCGTGATCCATCCACCTCGGCCTCCCAAAGTGCTGGGATTACAGGCATGAGCCACTGCACCCGACCGGGTCATGCTATATATACTATATATACTCCCTTCCATAACTCTGTCTACCCCAATACAGTAGAATACTGTGGTTGCAAACAGACTCTGGAGCTAGTCTGTGTAGATCCAAAGCCTTCACCACCTGCTTGCTATGTGACCACTCTGTGCCTCAGTTTCCTCATTATAGGAATACTGATGGTACTACCTCAAAGAGTAGCTATGAGGATTAAGAGAGTTAATACATGTAAAATATTCAGAACAAGTAAGTGTTGTCTGTTGTTATCACCATCATTTTCTTCCTCATCTTTTTCTCCATCATCATCATCATCATCATCATCATCATCATCATCATCATCATCTGGTGAAATCCTATCCTTCTTTGAGGACCCACTAACATTTCACAACTTCTCTGAGCTTTCTCACAGCCCAGCTGTTCAGTCAGGATTGGGCCCCTCTTCTGTGCTGCCACATTTTTCACTCTGCTGTTTCAGTCCGTAGCATACTGTATCGCATTAGTTCAACATGCATCTGTTTCTTGATTGTAAGTGCATTGAGGTCACATAAATGTAAGGATGAAGGGCAGGCCAAGGAAGTTTGTACTATGTCTGAAATTATTTCGGATTATCAACCATATGGATACTATGGGAAATATTTTTAGTCACTCCTAATGTTAAAGAAGCTGAAGGATTTTTCCTCCATTAAAATGTCTTAAAATATTTTTCAAACTTCATCATTCAGAAGTTTACTGGAAAGAACATTTCTTTCATGATTCTATAAATAAAATGTCCATAGTTTAAATTATTGTATATATTTCTAATATGTAGGATAACATAAATACAGTGTAGTACTATATGTATTTCCAAGCAAACATTTGAAAATTATATAAATTCCTTTCAAACATTTGTAAAATGTTGACCTTTTTTCTAATGCAGACTAGCCTTCTCCCAATCAGTCTAAATCGATGAGGTAGTATTTGATTAAAAAGAAAAGTATTGATAGTGTCCATCCCTAGCCCCTGCTAGGGCGAATAAAGATGTATATTATTACCATCTTGTTTTTTCAAAAAAAAACCCCACAGAATAAAATATCTGGATCCATCATGACATGCAGATTAACATACTAAGCTGAATGCTAATGTGGTTTCAGAGTTTACTTTTAAGTAATTATGTTTCTTATAATAGTAACTATATACCATTTACCTTGCAAATTTCACTTTAATTAGCCTGTTTGTATGTAGGATATTGTAAATATTTGCTTTATATACCAAAGATGCACCACAAAATGTGCTCGTACTTAATAACTACCAACAGATGTTTCTTTTCCTTAAAAATAAAACTTAAAAAAAATGCTTAAATACTAAATAATTCTAAATATACTCAGAGCCTTAACCAAACATATGCTATTGAAAACCTAAATACTATATATATTCTTCTTACCACATTTCTCAATGTGATGACATACTAAATCCAGGAAAAGGAGTGTATTTTTCCTCTTTCTAGAGTTTATTTCTGGATGGTTAACCAAGGATACACTAGAGCATGTTTATTCTAATAGACCATATTTCAAATAACGGTTGTGGCGAATGATTCTTTTTACTATTTTTAAGGTATCTTGGTTTTATTGGCAATAGAAGATAATTAATTGGCACTTCTTTTTAATTATTTTTTAAACAGGACAGAGATTCCTTCTGCCATCAGATGTCTTTCTGCTTGACTGAACTGCACCTGTGGTCTTTGAAGAATACCTTACACATTGCGGGTAAATGAGCTCTGGATTAATTTCAATATTTTTCAAATATGTTACACCATTATAAATAAGTACTAGCAAAGGTTAGAGTCTGAATTCTCCAGCTGGAGTTGCATTCTTTCTTTATTCTTAATGAAAAACTGGTTAATGGAAAATAATTCCTTTTAATTACTCTTACTAACTTAATATTTATAGCTTGAGTTAGGTTTTCAGTTTTGAAAATTAATCTTATTGGCTTAATGTTTGTTCTCTCAAGATACACACATGTTCAATTTGTTTTCTGGGATTCTTCATATTAACATTTATATTCATAAATATGTACAGGATAGCTAATGGTAAAGGCATTTCTATTTGATATTAAAATAACATTTCAAACTTATAGCTAAGATGTACAATTATTTTCATGTTCTTTGTTTTTCACATTTTTGGGGGGGAGAATAATATGTGTGTTTTAATAATGCTTATTAACATAGGATGTAGTATACTTTATAAGAAATATCTTTTAAAAAATCTTTAATTATACAAAGTAACACTTGTATTTAGGAGAAGAATATTATTTATATCACTTAAGCATCATTATTAAGAAAATGGTTTACCTTACAAAGTATTGTTTCTTCATATCAAATATAGAATTAAGGATGATTGTGATATTTTCATCAAGTTTATCTGCTTTAAAATGTAAATAGATTGAAATTTCAGTTAAAGTAGATTTAACATTCGTTTGCTTCCTCCTAAAACTCTTCTAAAATGCCAATAAAGGAATACAAATAAAGAAAGCATAAACCCTTTCGAGAGAGGGGACAACTGAAATTGGACAAATTTTGGAAGATGGGAGGGAAAGAGGAATTAGCAGAGCTGTAAAACCTGAATATAAATTGCCTGCAGAGGAGAGTTCCGGTGACAGCCAATTTATGACTCAAAATTCTGGAAAGATACAGAAATTTGAGGAGCCAGATATTGTAGAAGATGGTATGTATCATGAGAGCGACAGTAAAGGGACGTGAAAGTTTGCAGAAGAACTTGTGAGATACCTTTCATGCTGTGGAAATATTTAATTAAGGAGGCTCTAAAGTTGGGAACACCAGGGGCAGTGGAAGACCTGCTGAACAGAAAACAGGCATGAAATGGAAGGAAGCCTACATACTTATGGGTGAGGTCTTCTTAATCCCACTTGGTTCTGAGAATGTCATACCTATTTGTACACTTTCCAAGAAAGAAGGGGCTTGAGGTATTCCTCTCTGGAATGACTGAATGACCCTAGAAAGAAGACCTTTGTACCTAGATGTTTGAGGGAATTCTTTGGTGAAATACCCTGGTCCTTGCCTGATCAGTGAAGCTCACCAGTTGGCAAGCTCTATTTGTCTACACAGGGCTTCCAATCAGTTTTTTAGTGCCTCACTTGTAAATACAAACAGAGAACTAAGGATCACCAGATATTTGAGGAATATCTTCAACAGGAAATAAAACAAAATGAATAGGTGAATGGATCTCTGAAGAAACAGAGATAATGTAGGAAGAGGGGAAAAAAGTACAACAGAGACCTAAGGAAAAATACTAAATCCGTGAAGCAAGAAACAAAAACAGAGGCTTCAGAAAACATTTGAAATTATACAAATCTCTTGGAAATTAAAAATACATTGCAGAAAAAATTCAAAATTCAAAAGTGTAAAGAAATCTCAGAAAATAGAAAAAAGAAATCCCAAAGTGAACTTATTTTACTGCTGGTGGAAATCTTTAATTGAAATGTTTTCTTTTCTAATCATAATTCCCCATTTTTCATCTTTTTCCCTTATTCTCATATATCTAGGTTTTATGCTTCTTCAAGATGGTCAGTCTTTTAATCGCTTGACATTCTCCTAGTCCATTGGGACTTCTTCACTTATCTTCCTACCCATCTTGGACCCCATAGTTGGATGTCTGAGCTATTCCATCTTGATCCCCTTTTACCCCTCGTCTTCTGTTTATGCCCAGCAAATGCCTTCCCTACCCCTCCGTGTGTCCTCAAGTTTTCTGTCCCTGTTCCTTCTATTCTGAGTCAGTGAATGGTTTTTAGAGAAGAATCACACAGTGGTGCACAGTAGCCCCATGGGAATAGTCTTCAACCCCAACTGCATTTTTGCAGGGCCTACCCGTTCTCTCTATTGGGACATTCTTCTGTTTAACCATTTGTGAATCCTACTTCTTTAGGGCTCAGCTTTGTTAAGTCATTTAGAGAAGCCTTTCCTGCTATCTAGACTAAATTAGTAACCCTGTTAATGTGCTGTCATTATGCTCGATGTTTATTTTTAAAATGTTTGAAATAATCACAAACTTACAGAAAAATTGTCAGTACAGAGAATTTTTTTTCTTGAACCATTTGAGAGTTGTAGCCTGATGCTTTATCACCCCAAATACATTCATGTATATGTCCTACAAAAAGGATTTTGTCCTGCATTACTGTATAGCCATTGAAATCAGGAAATTAATAATGATGTACTTCAGTCTAAATGGACCAGTTCACCAATTGTCCCATCATTGTTCTTTTTTTAGGAAAAGGATTTTGTTACAGTGACACATTGCATTGTTACCGTGTTTCTTTAGTATCCTTCATTCTGGGTTATCCTTCATCCTTCTTCTCTTTTTTTTTTTTTTTAACTTTCATGACCTTAACATTTTTGAAGATATTAGGCCAGTTATTGTGTAGGATGATCCTAAATTTGGTTGTATTTGAAATTTCCTCACAATTAGATTCAGGTTATACATTTCAGTGCATCCTATCAGGTGGTGCATAATTTCAATTTGTCCCTTTCCTGACGATATTCATGATTACCTGATAAGATAGTGTCTGCAAGGCTTCTCCACTGCGAAGTTACTTTTTTCTTTGTGATAAGTATTTCATAGGGAAGTACCTTGAAATTATGTAAATATTCTGTTCCTCATCACACTTTAAATATATTATTATATATGATCAATTTATTTTATCTCTGTGGATTCAAGTTTTCCACTTTATGCAGTTGTACTAATATAGTCATATCATTATTTTATTTTATTTCATTATTTATTTTGATGTTTAAATTGTCCCTGATGTGGCCAGAGGGACCCTCTTCAGGCTGGCTTCTGTGTCTTTTTGACATGTCCCTGTCAAAATTGGAGCACTTTAATTCTTTCTGGTACAACAAATGTTCCAGACTCATGTTGTAATTTCCTCTTCCTAGCCTAGGAATCGGTCACTTCTCTAAGGAGCTTTATTCCTTTTAGAGGGTAAGGGTGTCTAGAAGCCAAGTTCTGCTTTAGGTGCACTCATTATTGGAGTATTGCTGCTCCCAGGCCCTCTTAGTGGACAGAGCTTGCAGAATGTATGTGTGTATGTATACACACATATTTACATCCACATTTATTTCTATATCTATCTCTCTATATTGAAACCATGAGTTCACACTGGTACATCTCATTCCTATCTACCACCATAGGGTTCATTCTAATTTTCTCCCTTTCCATATTTGTATTTTTCTTCTCAGACAATGGGACACCTGGAGCTCCCCTATTTTTTATTTATTTACTTAATCAGTCATCCTGTTTGCAGTCAATCCACTATCTCTGTGGCTGCTCCCTCCCCTGTATGGATACCCTTCTCACCCCATGTGGATTTGATATACCATGTTGGGCTGCCCCCATATGTAAATGTTCTCCTTACCTTGTTTAGCCTCTAATACCCACACCAGGCCGTTGCTTCATGAGAATGTTCTTACCCTGCTGGAGTTCCAACACACCGTGTCAGGCTGACTCTCTGAATGGACACCTTCCTCATCCAGCTCTGGCACCCATTGTAGGGCAGGTTTTCTTAACTGGATGCTCTCCTTATTCTGCTTGCGTTTTGACAATCCCACTCTGGGCCAGATGCAGTAGGTCAGACTTGTGCAAATAATTCAGGATTCTTTATGATCTTCATAGTTCTATTCTAGAACTTGTGGCATATATTTGGATGTATGGAATGATGGGTATAATTATAGGGTGGAATATTTTAATAGAGATATTGTCTGCATATGTAGTGCCTATGGTTCTTAGATTTTAAAATAGCCTCTTTATTGAAGTATAATATATGTACTGAAAAGTGTAAAGATCATAAGATTATGTTGTGAACCATCAGAATGTGAAAACACCCATAAAATCACCATCCAGGACAACAATTAAAATATCAGTATCCAAGAAGTCCTACTCATGATTTTTCACAATAAATCCTTATTAGATATAGTCAGTCTAACCAGTAGACATAAACTGCATTCTTTAAAATTGTATGCCTCTACTAATGGCATGATGAATAAAATAGAGCTTTAACAAGTACACGCAATTGACTATTTTGAAAGACTATATTTGAAAAGTTAATTATAGCAGTAATACTTTTTTTTTGAAGTTTTATCATTCAGTTTCAGAAAGTCTGGAGCAGTCAGTCACTAGGGGGCAGCCTGTACTGCTTCCACCTATACTCTTTATCCTTATGTTAGTAACAGAATTATTTTGTATGGAAGAAAACAAATGTTCCTTCAATGAAAGAAATATTTTATTATTCATAGATATGAAGAAAATGGACAAAATTATTTTGTTATCTTATATTTAAATTGGAATAATTCCTTGGTTAAATGAATCTTGACATCTGGGAAGCCCAACTTTGCTTCTTAGGTAGCCCCAGCAAAGTGTCCAAATTTAGGTTTAGAAGGGGTTTTCCCTGCCTAAACAAGTTTCAGATAATAATTTATCCAAACCTTCCTCTAATCTTCCCTTTTTCTTCTGTGGATTTCTCCCAAATGCCATAGGATAAGAACTAGACTCTTGAGCTAAATTGGAGAAAAGAAAACCACAGCTCAGAATCCAACAGGGCATTTTCTTCCATCCACTGATTTCATTTGGCATTGCTTAGTGGCAGTTCCTTTTGGTAGCGCCCTGTGAAAAATATCAGAGGATGTGTGAAAGAGAAAACTTGGTCTTTCTTGATTTCAGTTCTTTACTAATCTTTTTCTCATGCCATTCTAGTTTTGTGTAAATCTTTTCTCATTAGATTGATAAACTTTCCAGTTTCTGCATATCCCTAGAATACATGAACTCATCTCCAGATGCTTTTGAGCCATTTTATTTCTAGTAACATAAGGAGACTGTTCCTGCTTTTTTCCCTACCCTTCCCCTAATATAGTATGGCTTGGCTTCTTATTCTCGGGGACTTTTTAATCATAATTTAATGTTATTTCTTCCTTTCTATAGATAGAAACATTGGGATTTACCAGTATTATGACAAGAAAGATCCACCAGGTAAAGTACCTATTCTGTGCAATTAATTTTTATTAACTAAATATTCTAAACCATGAAATACTGACCATTAAAAACGCTCTTCTTATGAGCTTTAGATAAATTCTAAAATTTTAAGAAAAGTCCCTTCAATTCTTTAGAAAAATGCTGAGGTTGATATCTATCTGTTCTATATAAAATAAAGTAGTATCGAAAAAATGCTGTAGAAGGACATGAAAATTTTCATTTTCCTGCTGATCAGGCTGATAACAGGGCAGTCTATTCACGTTTATTTATCAGTGTCCCAGTAGAGGGCATTGTTAATGCATGGGTCCTACTGATGCTGGCCTCCTGGATCCTCACCTGATATCTGAAATAGGCATTTCTGAGTGAATGATCAATTTTCTTTATCTGATTAATCCTGTTAATCCCAGAAGTTTTATGATGGGCCAAAAGGTCTTTCTAGCTAGAGTTACTTCCTGTTTTGGTCTCCGTTGAAGTGGGCTTGTGTGAGCATCCTGTGTGCTTAGCTTAGTGGTTAATAGGCTGACTTCATGGTTCTGATGACAGACTGAAGCAGCTTCTGTTCTGGGCTCTGTTGCAGTTCTCTTTCCTATCTGATGAGATTGGAAGCTCAGGATTTTGGTCCAGCTGTTGTGCCCTTTCACTGCAAATTTAGGAAATATCTCTATGAAATGAAAACATCCAAATTATGGCCTTTTTTTCAACTGTCTTTTTAGAATCTAAGCATAATTTGTTAATCTCAATAATGCATGTAATGTTAATAATACATTATACGTGTACATATTAAAATGTAAGGCATTATAATAAAAATAAATTCTACTTTTGTTTTTTTCTTTCTGTCCCTTCTGCTACAATATCAGCGACAGAGCATGGTAACTTAGAAGAAAAGCAGAAGCTGGCAGAGTGTAAGCTTACTTTATATTTTTTGGAATTATTATAAAACTGGAAAGTTCAGTATTATAAAATATTCATCTGGAACAAAGAGGAAACATTATTCCCTCCAAATTTCTTAAATTCCCATTACTTAGAAATATAAACATATGAGTAACAATTGTATTTGTCAAGCCTTTCTAATTTAGACCATTGAAGTCTCTATTCAGTTTTGATAAAATGTATGTTTATATAAACATAAACTTTCATAATGAACTATATGTTAGTATATTTAAGATAATTATACCAAGCTTAAATTTTGATAGTAACATTTAATTATTCATACTTTGCCTAAATTGTTAACATGTCTTACCCATTTTTAAGAAAATAATATTTGTAATATCAGTATTAGCATTTTATTCACTCTAGTCTTTTCTGATCTCCAGTATATGTTATATATATTATGGCGACAATGTAATACGGTTTTAATGACATAAATTAAATATACATTAAGATTTTTTTGGATTATAGCTAGAGCTGAAAATCCCATTTGTTCTCTTGTTTTTTAAATGGTTGAACTGACATTTAATTTAAAAAATGATTTATTAGTAGCTGCAACACAGATTTAAAAATTTGCATATACGTTCTACATCAAAATTGTTTAGAGACCCAAATTCATTTGCTGAAATAAGATATATAGCAAGTCTACTCTCAAATTTAAGTATCTATGTATACTACATATGTATATGTACATGCAACACACACATAAGCACAAATACACATGTAACTCTTGTTTGGAATTATTAATGAGGAGAATCCAAAGATGAATTCATTTTTCTGATAAAATAGATATGAGTTTAACATTTTTAAATTATTTTAAGCAGAACTATTTTTAATTTATTTTAGGCTAACATGATGACTCTACTAAATAATTTTATCTTTCAATTAAATTTATTTAAAGCAAAACAAAGGCTTATCATTATTCAATTGTGGTGTATACTTTAAAGAGAACTGTTTTAAATTAAAAAGAGCACTATTAGGGCCTAATTTGTTAAAACTTGGATTTCCCTCAGATTTTTCCATAGTTTTAAAATGTGGAGCTTTAATGCCTAACTTCATATATTTTTATGTACAGTTTTATTTTTTATTTCTTTTCATTTTATTTTATTTCTTTGCTCATTATATTCATTTACTCATGATAATTTTTTTTTTTTTTTTAGGTCTGAGTAGGTTACTTGTAGAATTTAGGATTTCTTTTGGATTCAACATTTAATTATTTACATGAAAAAGTTAGCAAAGAGTACATCATTTACCATGAATTACTTGATTCACAAGCCTAGCAAACTTTCCCTGGGATTCTCCAAGCCTTGTTGGTTGTCATCGTAAAATTATGATTAGGGAGATTGTTTTGTGGTAAAAATCCTGTTCCTATGACAAAGCCTTTCAAAAGGCTGTCATTTGATGATGGAAATGAAGCCCACTTCCTCTCAATTATAGAGGTGTTTTATTTTAATCTTCCTAAGGCACACTGCTAAGCAGAATTTCCTTTTTAAATCTTGTTTAACTAACTGTAGTACATGTTTTATTTGCCAGCACGAGATTATCCTTGGACGCTCAAAAACAGACGCCCAGAAAAACTCCGAGACTCACTCAAAGAGTTGGAGGTATCTTTCAAAAAGTTTCAAAAATGGCAACAAACAAATCTGTTTTTAAAACATCTTTCAACAGCTTTAATTTTCATAAAGGATCAACTCTCATGGTGATGATAGCTTTGCTTTTGTCCAGTGATGAGTTCCAAAACAGTTGCATCTTTGTGTGGCATGTTGATCTTTTTTTGCTTGCAAATCAGAGGCACTTTAACTGATAATGACAATGTGTATAGCCAACTATGCTCTCTCTTTTTCTGTTGTACTTCAGGAGCTGATGCAAAACAGTCACTGTGTGCTGAGCAAATGGAAGAACAAATATGTCTGTCAGGTAAAATGGTTTGACAAGCCTTTGTAGTGTTTAACCAATGGAGCTGAAAACTATGTAGTAATTGGTATTCTTGTGTTATGTTAGGTAATAGACAAAAACTTTTTTAGCAGTGGTTATTTCATAGTTTGAGTTCTACTTGTTCTAGAGCTAACATTAGACAGATTGACACAGGCCACCAGGCTCATTAATCAGTATTAATCAGTATAGTTGTACTGACATACAAACACTAATAAAAATCTTTTCATATTGTATTTTTTTGTTTGAAGTTGTCTGAATGCTGTAGTAGATGTTTGCTGGCATAGATTTAATAATATTTTTGAGTGAAGATGAAACCACAGGGCAAAAGACTTTTTGGCATACTATTCTTGTAAGCATTTGTGAATATCATTGCTTACGCAGATCAAGAAGCCAACTACACACAGTTAGACCTATGATAACAAGACATTTGGTCCTACTTTTTGAACCCTCTAAGCTATGATGTTTACTATGGTAGCCACTAGTCATATGTGACTGAATAATTAAATAAAATAAAAAAATTAGTTATTCAGTTGCACTACCCACATTTAAATGTTCGATAGCCACATGTTATCATATTGGACAGTACAGATACAGAACATTTCCATCTCAGACAGTTCTATTGGACAGTAGTGTTAAGGCCTGGACAAATGATCTAAGTATTGAATGGGTAGATTCAGGACATAATAATTAGTGTACACTGATTACAAGATAATGACAAATGCTTTAGCTTTTCTGATAGGCTTAAAAAGTACTATATGTCTAGAAAAATTTAATATACTTGTGATAAAAAGAATAATTATTAGTCATCTATGGAACTGAAGTTGCATTAGTTCGAATAATAATTGTAACTGATATATTGAATCAAATATTCCTATATTAATTTAAATTATTTTTTACAATGTGATTTATTTTGTGTAATCATTCTTGTTTGTAGTTTAGGCCCATAGTTCTATTCATAAAGCTACAACATCAAATTTGTAGCAATTATAAACAGATCTTAATCTACTACTTGAATATATACTATCATTTTTGTGGATTCTAGTTTTTCCTCGTTTTTTGTCTAAACTAGTCTACCTTTACTCATGGAGGCAACTAGTTACCTTCTCAACTGGCATAAATTTTTATTTTTCAGAGATCTTTTACAAGGGTGAATTAGCATTTTTAGAATCATAGTACTTAAATTTGCCTTAGGTTACTATTTAAAAGGATGGAATTTAAAAAAATTATAGCTTATTTGCATAATAGTACATTTCAATCAGATTTTAAAACTTGAATGCAAAATATGCTCTAGAAAGTTTCAAACTTAGTACAACTCAAACTTGTAGTTTTTAATGCCATTACTCGCGTTAAAAACAGGCTCAGAATTATTTGACTGGAGGGCAAGCCTGCCACCTATAGTAAGAGGCATGTCTCATGGCCTCCACCCTTACCCATCACACAGGGTAAATTGCAACATGTTGGGCATCTTAAAATATGCAGTGGAGCATCCCAATAGACAATCCTTTTTAGATAGGGTTTAATGAATTTTAATTTAATAGTAATTTTGTGTGTGTGTCTGATGAAGGGATGTCTGGAGAAGAATGTCCCTCACTATTATATTAATTCAACTCAGAAAGGGAGTTTTCATGATAAAATATATGTAAAATTACTTTTGTAATTTACAGTAATCTAATTGGTTAATTAGGCTGGTGTACTAATGAGTCTGCTTTTTTTTTTTGAGATGGAGTCTTGCTCTGTCACCCAGGCTGGAGTGCAATGGCGCGATCTCTGCTCACTGCAACCTCCGCCTCCTGGGTTGAAGCAATTCTCATGCCTCAGCCTCCCAAGTAGCTGGGATCACAAGTGCGCGTCACCATGCCTGGCTAATTTTTGTATTTTCAGTAGAGACGGAGTTTCACCTTGTTGGTCAGGCTGGTCTCAAACTCCTGACCTCGTGATCTGCCCACTTTGGCCTCCCAAAGGGCTGGGATTACAGGTGTGAGCCACCGCGCCCAGCCCGAGTCTGCTTTTAACATTTCTAACAGGACTTATCTTTTTTGGTTGTTCTATTATATTCTGTGCTTCATTTCTATGATTATAAAGATATTTCTAAAACAGACCTTATACTCTCAGCACATGCTTGATGTGATATATTTTCACAAGATAACTTCACCTCCACACTGCCCACAGGTCTAGTTAGTCTTCACATATTTAAAGTCTTTGAGAGACCTCGTAACATTATCCGTTTACTTCTTCAGTTTCTAGTTAAGACTGTTAGCTAGTTCTTCTAAAAATCTATGTGTGTTCTATTTCAAAAGATCTCTGTTATAACAATAAATTAAAATGTTGATGTTTAAGCTACATTAGTAGCATAAGGAAATGACCCCCTTAGCCCTTTCAGTTAATTTTTTGTTAAATTTTTCTTAGTTATAAAGTAAGTAAACCACTTCAGTAGGCTCCCCAAGGGACCTCCTTTTGTGCACATATCCAGTATGGTGGTTCCGGAGATAACATGTCAGCTGACCGCAACATAATGCTCTATAACTCTTAGAAAAGGAGTGAAAAAGTTCATCAACATCTTCATGCTAACACATTTGGACTCTCAGTCTTTTAATTTGGCTACTCTTCTGCTAATGTACATTATTTCCTCCCAAGAAATGGTAAATTTAGGATTTGCGAATTTATTTTAGTTGTCATCCCTTACTGCTTTAAAAAGTGCAATTGTTTAAAAATGAGCCAGGCAACCACAGCAACGTAAGATTTCAGAGGATGCAATCTGAGGTTGGATCTTTCTGTGTGTCAAACAATGAGGATTTGTAAGTTTTCATCATTTACTGAAGCTTAGTTGATGTTGTCAGTCCAATGATCTGCACATTGTACCATTTAAAAACTAATTCCCCCCACCTATAAATTCAGAATATTTTTCTTTCTTACTTTGGAGGATAGTAGTTTATTTTATTTTTCAAGATCTTTACTTATTTTTTCTCCTGTTTTTATTTTTTAATTTTATTTTTGTTTTTTATTTCCATAGGTTTTTGGGGGAACAGGTGGTGGTTGGTTACATGAATAAGTTCTTTAGTAGTGATTTCTGAGATTTTGGTGCACCCATCACCTGAGCAGTATTCACTGTATCCTATTTGTAGTCTTTTATCCCTCACCCACCTCCCACCCTTTCCTCTGAGTCCCCAAAGTCCATTGTATCATTCTTATGCCTTTGCATCCTCACAGCAAACTCCCACTTATGAGTGAGAACATACAGTGTCTGGTTTTCCATTCCTGAGTTACTTCACTTAGAATAATGGTCTGCAATTCCATCCAAATTGCTGTGAATGCCATTATTTCATTCCTTTTTTTATGGCTAAGTAGTGTTCCATGGTATATATTTACCACAGTTTCTTTATTCACTTGTTGATTGATGGGCATTTGGGCTGGTTCCATATTTTTGCAATTACGAACTGTGCTGCTGCAAACATGCATGGGCAAGTATTTTTTTTCGTATAATGACTTATTTTCATCTGGGTAGATACCCAGTAGTGGGATTGCTGGATCAAATGGTAGTTCTACTTTTAGTTATTTAAGGAATCTCCACACTGCTTTCCATAGTAGTTATACTAGTTTACATTCTCACCAGCAGTGTAAAAGTGTTTCCTTTTCACCACATCCCTGCCAAATCTATTATTTTTTTAATTTTTTGATTATGGCCATTCTTGCAGGAGTAAGGTGGTATCACATTGTGGTTTTGATTTGCATTTCCCTGATCATTAGGGATGTTGAGCATTTTTTCATGTTTGTTGGCCATTTGTATATCTTCTTTTGAAAATTGTCCCTTCATGTCCTTAGCCCACTTTTTTATGGGATTGTTTATTTTTTTCTTACTGATTTGTTTGAGTTCATTGTTGATTCTGGATATTAGTCCTTTGTCACATGTATAGATTGTGAAGATTTTCTCTCACTCTGTGGGTTGTCTGTTTACTCTGCTGACTGTTCCTTTTGCTGTGCAAAAGCTCTTTAGTTTAATTAGGTCCCAGCTATTTATCTGTTTTTATTGCATTTGCTTTTGGGTTCTTGGTCATGAAATCCTTGCCTAAGCCAGTGTCTAGAGGGGTTTTTCCAATGTTGTCTTCTAGAATTTTTATAGTTTCAGATCTTAGGTATAAGTCCTTAATCCATCTTAAGTTGATTTTTGTATAAGGTGAGATATGAGGATCCAGTTTCATTCTACATGTGGCTTGCCAATTATCCCAGTACCATTTGTTGAATAGGATGTCCTTTCCCCACTGTATGTTTTTGTTTGCTTTGTCAGAGATCAGTGGGCTGTAAGTATTTGGGTTTATTTCTAGGCTCTCTATTCTCTTGCATTGGCCTATGTGCCTATTTTTATACCAGCACTATGCTGTTTTGGTAACTATGGCCTTGTACTATGGTTTGAAGTTGGGAAATGTGATGCCCCCAGATTTGTTCTTTTTGCTTAGTCTTGCTTTGGCTATGTGGGCTCTTTCTTGGTTCCATATGAATTTTAGGATTGTTTTTTCTAGTTCTATGAATAATGATGGTGGTATTTGAAGGGAATTACATTGAATTTGTAGACTGCTTTTGGCAGTATGGCCATTTTCACAATATTGATTCTACTCATCTATAAGCATAGGATGTGTTTCCATTTGTTTGTGTGACCTGTGATTTCTTTAAGCAGTGTTTTGTAGTTTTCCTTGTAGAGATCTGTCACCTCCTTGGTTAGGTATATTTCTAAGTATTTTTTTTTCTTTTGCAGCTATTGTAAAAGGGGTTGAATTCTTGATTTTATTTTCAGCTTGGTAGCTGTTAGGCTACTGATAATGGCAGGGCTACTGATTTGTGTACATTAATTTTGTATCCTGAAGCTTTGCTGAATTAGTTTATCAGTTCTAGGAGCTTTTTGGAGGAGCCTTTAGGGTTTTCAAGGTAAACGATTGTATCGTCAGCAAACAGTGACACCTTGACTTCCTCTTTACCCATTTGGATGCCCTTGATGTGTTGCTCTTGTCTGATTGCTCTGACTGGGACTTCCAGTACTATGTTGAATAGAAGTGTTGAGAGTTAGCATCCTTGTCTTGTTCCAGCTCTGACTGGGACTTCCAGTACTATGTTGAATAAAAGTGTTGAGGGTCAGCATCCTTGTCTTGTTCCACTTCTCAGGGGAAATGCTTTCAACCTTTCCCCATTCAGTATTATGTTGGCTGTGGATTTGTCATAGATGGCTTTTATTACATTAAGGTGTGTCCTTTCTATGCCAATTTTGCTGAGGGTTTTGTCAAATGCTTTTTCTGCATCTATTGAGATGATCATGTGATTTTTGTTTTTAATTCTGTTTATGCAGTGTATCACATTTATTGAATTTAGTATGTTAAATTATTCCTGCATCCCTGGTATGAAACCCACTTGATCATGGTGGATTATCTTGTTATATGTTGTTGGATTCAGTTAGCTAGTATTTTGTTAAGCATTTTTGCATCTATATTCATTAGGGATATTGGTCGGTAGTTTTCTTTTTCTCGTTATGTCCTTACCTGGTTTTGGTATTAGGGTGATACTGGCTTCACAGAATGATTTAGGGAGGATTTCCTCTTTATCTTGTGGAATAGTGTCAATAGGATTGGTACCAATTCTCTTTGAATATCTGATAGAATTCAGTTGTGAATTTGTCTGGTCCTGGACTTATTTTGTTGGCAACTTTTTATACTATCATTTCAATCTTGCTGCCTGTTACTGGTCTGTTCAGAGTTTCTATTTCTTCCTGGTTTTACCTAGGAAGGTTGTGTATTTCCAGGAATTTATCCATCTCTTCTAGATTTTCTAGTTTATGGGCATAAAGGTGTTCATAGTAGCTTGAATGGTTTTTTGTTGTTGTTGTTATTTCTGTGGTATTGGTTGTAATATCTCCCTTTTGAACTTATTTTGATCATCTCTCTTCTTTTCTTGGTTAATCTTGCCAACGGTCTGTCAATTTTATTTAACTTTTCAAAGAACTGGCTTTTTGTTTCATTTATCTTGTGTGTTTTTGTTGTTGTTGTTTGTTTCAATTTCATTTAGTTCTGCTCTGATCTTTGTTATTTCTTTTCTTCTGCTGGGTTTGGGTTTGGTTTGTTCTTGTTTCTCTAGTTCCTTGAGGTGTGATCTTAGACTGTCTATGCTCTTTCAGACATTTTGATGTATGCATTTAAGGCTATGAACTTTCCTCTTAGCATCATCTTTGCTGTATCCCAGAGGTTTTGATAGGCTGTGTCACTATTATGGTTCAGTTCAAATAATTTTTACATTTCCAGCTTGATTTCATTGTTGACCCAACAATCATTCAGGAGCAGGTTATTTAATTTCCATGTATTTGCATGGTTCTGAGGGTTCCTTTTGGAGTTTTATTCTACTGTGGTCTGAGAGAGTACTTGATATAATTTCGGTTTTCTTAAATTTACTGAGACTTGTTTTGTGGCCTATCCTATGATCTGTCTTGGAGAAAGTTCCATATGCTGATGAATAGAATGTATATTCTGCAGTTGTTGGATGGAATATTTTGTAAATATCTGTTAAATCCATTTTTTCTAGGGTATAGCTTAAATCCATTGTTTCTTTGTTGACTTGGTCTTGATGACCTGTCTAGTGCTGTCAGTGGAGTATTGAAGTCTCCTGCTATTACTGCGTTGCTGTCTATCTCATTTCTTACGTCTAATAGTAGTTGTTTTATAAATTTGGGAGCTCCAGTGTTAGGTGCATATATGTTTAGGATTGTGATATTTTCCTCTTGGACAAGTCATTTTATCATTATATAATGTCACTCTTTTTCTCTTCTGTGCTGTGTCTGCACTCCCAATTCACCCCCTCCCTTGAGTTCTGTCCAGCAAACTTCACATTCACATTCGGTTGAAATTGTTACAAAGTTGAGCTGGAAGTTTCTTTCTCCCTGTTGTCTTTTCCCAGGGAATGCTTCCCAAGGACCTCTGCAAGACAAAAGTCAGAAATGGCTTCTGTGGGGACTGAGAGCCCATAGTTTCTCTTCCCACTGCTTCTTCTACCCTTGTGTTTCACCTGGCTCTCTAAAATTGTCTGAGCTCCAGGTAAAGTGAGATCCTTCTCCTGTGATCTGGACGTTCAGGTTCCCCATTGAGGGTGTGTGTTCAGGGGTGGATGATCCCCCTTTCCCACTTTCACACTTTGGGCACTCACAGTTTCGGGGCTGTTTCCCAGGGCCTGCAGGAGCAATCTGCTTCATTCAGAGGGTCTGTGGATTCTTTTGGCTTTTCTGTTAAGTTCCTGTGGTAGTTCTTGGAGCAAAAGTTCATGATATGTGTCCCCACGTGCTGCTCTGTCTGTCTGAGTGGGAGCTTTAGTTTAGTCCTGCCTCCTATCCACCATTTTCCTTCTACCTCCCAGAATGGTTTTCAAATCAAGACTTAATCTATACATAGGTTCAGGATAAAGATTATCTTTTAAAGTTTTTTTCAGACAGTGCCTATCTCTAGTTTGGGATACATTAAAAGGTATGAGATATACAGTTTTAGTTTTACCAGCTATTCAATATATTTCTCACTTTTATTTTTTGGTCTCCTAAAATCATTTCACTAAAAGCGTTTAATAATTTTCTGCTTTGAATTTCTTAAACCATTATAAATCTGTTCCTAGAGAATAATAGTTTTAACAGTAATATACTATTAAATTGTTCATCAGTCTGGTGGAATTTTTGAATTTAATAAAGTATTATGGTTTAAGTCACATTCATGTTTGTAGATTATTATGCAATTAGTTTAAAACAGTATTATTATTAACTGTAGATGTGACTTCATATATGTTCATTTTGGATTAAATTATTTGAATTGTGCATGTAAATTTAGCTATAAAAGTATATAACATAATCAGCTGTACCATGGTTTCCATCCATAACAATTCTGCATTTTCAGGCACAACCTTAAAAGGCCAACAAAAGATAGTTTCCTTTTTAAATGCCTGTGGTAAATTATTTGACAGGCTATGTAAAAGTATGAATTATTTTCCAAGCCTATCACAGATAAATTGTGACCTTATGAAACTCATTTGATCACAACTCCCTTAATTGTAGAACTTGATTTTTCTTTTTGTCAAATTATGTGAAACTCAATTTGCTTTTCTCATAAAATAATAATAGACAAACCATGTTTTCAAGTTGTAACTATTAATAGTAGCATATTATTTATACAGAACTCATCACACAGTATTTATTGATTTCAAGCATTGTGGGAAGAACTGTGGGAGTCACTAAAGAAATGTAAGGCATGGGCTGGGTCCACAGCATAACCTAGTCAAGGAAAATAGACACATGAAATCACTAGGACACTAATGAGTGCTAAATTGTATGACACTGAGTAAAAAGATGGTAGAAGTTTAGAGAAAGCATAGCATAAAATAAGAAAAAAGTTGTGGAGAATTTATAACTTTACTTAGACCTGAAAAGCTGTGTAAAATTTGGTTAAGCCAAAAGGAAAAGTATTCCATAAAAAGGGAATTATATTAACTGAGACTTAAATAGGGTGTGTACATAGTAGTGAGGAGGTGAGCCCATTTAGAAATACATGGTTCATGTTGAAGAATGAAAGGGCTAGAAAGGCACCTTGGAACTTCCTTGTTGGGGACTTTGAATGTTATGTTAAGGAATTGGCACATTGTCCTGTAACACTATAAACACTTTCATATTGGGGAGTACCATATTAAAATTAGACTTATAGAAGGATTAGACTGGCAGTGGGATGTAGGGTAACATGTGAGAACCAGAGGCCCTGAAATCATTTCAAATGATAAGTACAGTGAGGTTAAGGTGCAGAGGGTTTTGAAAGCCAGAAACATTTAGAATGACAGGTAAAAAAGCTAGTTTTGACTCTGTTACATGTGAAGTGACCAGAGATAATCAAATGATGGTATTATTGGAAGTATTGAACTGGAGTGAAAGGTTGGAGTTGAAAATTTGGGAGGAGATAACCTCCCAAATCACCTAAGAGGAGGTGATATTAAAATCATCTAAGAGGGTGCCCTCAAGAAGGAGGAGGTGAATATCTTGGGAGAAGAGCTAGAGCCAAGGATCTTCTCATTTGGAGGACAAGAGAGGAAAATTAAGCCAACAGAAGAAACAGAAAGAGCAATTAGAGTAATGAGGAACTGTGGAGAAGTTTATTTCCCTAAAAATTAGAGGGTTTAGAAGTCAGAGGGCTTGAAAAAAGGCTTAACTTATATTTTGATTCCTGTTTTAATATTTAACTACTTACAAGTCTCAATGTTGTTATTATTAAGCTGTCTATCAACAGGCATTTGTTGAGGCTCAACAAGAAACCCATCTTTATGTTAGGGACTAGTGAAAATATTAGATGGAAATTTGAAATATATTTGGGAAATGAAACTAATGTATAAAATATTAAAGGATAATTTGATATTAAATGTTATATTTGTTGATACAGTATCTAAAGTTTAATATCTAAAGTACAGTATCTTAAGTTCAGAGATTGTTGCTGATTAAAGTAGTTGATTAAGGTTTCATAAAGGAGACCGGACATAGCTGGACTTTGAAGGAAGGACATACTTTAGGCAAGTAGAAAGGGAAAGGACAACACTCCTAGTCAGGGGAAATGTACCATCAAAGAAAAACTGTCTTTCAATAAGTACAAATTAAGGGCTAGAAAGGTAGTCTGAAAAGATTGCTCCACAGATGTGTATTTGATTTCCTTTTTTGACGTACTCTAAAACTGTTTTGTTGCAGGGTTGAGCTAGGTTCACTATTATGATAAACAAATAAATAATACTGTCCAGGGGCTACTGAACTTAGCCAGTATGTGGCAGCTTAGCACTTTATATTTTCCCACTTAAAAAAAAAGTATTTACTGGTTTTCTTTAAAATTATAAAAATAACAGACATGCTTAAGGCAGAAAATTTGGAAGACACAGAAAAGCCCAAAGGGACATAAATCATCTAATTCAGCCACTCAGTATTACCCACTTTTCACCATTTGATATTTATCCTTTTACTGTGCAGACATTTACTTACAAGTATTTGCTTAAAAGATTACATACTTGATATACATATAATGTACATATGGCCTAATTATTTTAATACATAGTATTTGAACTTGCATTCGTACATTACATATATTCCTTTTCATGTGTCATAAAATAAACACATGAACCCAACACTGAACTAATGAATTAGATTATTACCAATATTGTTGAATCTGCCTATTATTCTTCCTCCACCCAGTTCCCCCATCCCTCTCAGATACAGATGGTTTTAAAGAGCTTTTCCTACCAAGCATTAAAATGTGCAAATTAAAATAGCAGTGAGATACTATTTTTTCCACTCAGCAGATAAGCAAATATTTAACAGCCTCAGATATTAGTGGTAAGTTTATAGGAAAATGAGCATTTTCATAAATCACTGGTTAGAGTGTACAATTGCCAATTGGAGGGCAATTCTATTGTTATGTATACTAGAGAAACATTCACATAAATGTCCAATTAAAGTAAATGTTTAAAATTGAGAACTATCTTATGTCTGCCAATTAGTGCAGAACCTTTTATGTATACTGTGATTCCATTTATGTAACATAAATTTTCTAATTTGCCATGGATATGTATTTATGTGTGTAAAATTATTCAAAAATGCACTGGAAGACACAATTCTAGTTACCTCTGATATCTTGTAATTGGATATTCTTCAATTCTGTATGTATTTATTTAAGTTCTATATTACCTGAATATACGTTTTTTTATTTAAAATTTATATAGCATTTTCTATGTGCCAGGCAATCTTTAAGTATTTTATAAATATTAACTCATTTTCATTTCTCATAGAACAAATATTAACTCATGGTACTCCTCACAGCCCTATGAGATAGCTATTATATCTCCATTTAATAGATGAGAAAACAGAAATACAGATTAATTACACAACTAGTAAGTCATACCAGGATTCAAACTCAAACAAGGTGGCTTCAAAGTTCATGCCCTTAGTGACTGTATATCATACTGTTTTTCAGCAAACATAATTATAGAAAAAATATTCAAATAAAAATACCTTCAATCACAGTGAGATACGGAACACACATAGGTCTTCCCATTAAACGTGGGTAATTAAAGCTATATGATTATTCTCACTTCCTCTTATAACTTCACTAAATTATAGTAATGGAATGGGAAAAAAGATATAAAGTCATGAGGACAAAGAGAATAAAAAGGCTGTGAAAACAGGAGATATCAGTATTTGGAAGTTGCAAACCAGATGGCTATGTGGTACCTGACTTTGCAGACCACAGGCTTTCCTGAAATATCAGTGGTTGCAGCAAAAGACACCAATGGGGAGTAAAAGCTTTGTACTATAGAACCCCAGAAAGGCACAAATATTGGGATGACCAGGTGCATTAGGAGGTAGAACTTAAAATAAGGGGATATGTTGAAAGTTTGTATAAAGAGAAAATGAGATGGAATAATTTTTGGGAGACACCAACCCACGTGGTTTCTGGACTTGAAAACACTAAGCACATTCAAAAGTAAACATGAGGTGGCTAGACTGAAAATAAGGTGATTAATTGATTCTGTACCCAGAATAGTGAGGTTTTTCCCAACTCCTTTCCTGCTCCAGAAGCTAGGCTTATGTCTCCATGTTACTTGCTTAGAGGATCCTCCTCTGGAAAAATAGATTATGCTTCCCAGAGTAGAACGTAGACATACTGGTACTTGGCAGTTCTCTCTGAAAAGGTAGCTGTGCCAACTAACCTCCTTACAGTGAGGCCCAAGTTAACAAGCCTACCCACGTAAATCAACTTTCTAACCACCTTTAAATATAACCAGAGAGCCAGAGATCACCATACTTTTGTGGAAATTCTCCATCTGTAAATCTCAGATCTATAAGTCTAAGGCTTCAGAAAATAGAATCAGGGACAGTGCCGTAAACGGAACTAAATTCAGAGAATTAAAATGCATATCCACAAAAAAATAAGAGAAGATGTTGCATCCTATAAACAAGAATGGTATGCTGTTTTTAACAAGGAATAATTGGCTGGGCACGACGGCTCATGCCTGTAATCCTAGCACTTTGAGGGGCCGAGGCAGGTGGATCACCTGAGGTCAGGAGTTCCAGACCAGCCTGGCCAACATGGCAAAACCGTGTTTCTACTGAAAATGCAAAAATCAGCCAGGCATGGTGGCATGCACCTGTAATCCCAGCTACTTGGGAGACTGAGGTAGGAGAATTGCTTGAATCCAGGAGGCGAAGGTTGTAGCAAGCCAAGATCGCACCACTGTACTCCAGCCTGGGAGACAGAGCTAGACTACCTCTCAAAAAAAAAAAAAAAAAAAAGTAATAATCAGGAAAAAGGGAAAGGAATTCTTGCCAAGTTAAGAACTTGACAGCATAAATAGAAAAATTAATAAATTTGAAAGATAAAGTTGAAATATCCCTATAATGTGGAACAGAATGACAAAGGTGATAGGAGATAAAACAAAATTAGAGTATTAGGCCAGAAGATTTAATATCTAACTAATAATAGAAAACAGAAGGGAAGAATCAAAGACATAATAAAAGAAAATTTCCCAGAACTGAAGGCATGTCTGTAGTTTGGAAGGACCCAATGATTGAAAAAAGATTAATAGGCATGTTTTGTGAATTTTAGAAAAGGCATTTTTGTTAATTTTAGGAAATCAAAGAGAGATAAAAAGAAGATCCAAAAACTTCTAGTGTTTAAAAAAAAACAAAAGAAAAAACAGCAAGATACATACAAGAGATTGGGAATCAGGATTATGTCAGATTTCTTAACAGCAACATGAGGAGTTAGAATACAATGAGGCCTTCGAAATTCAGAAAGAAAGTGATTTTTAGCCTATAATTCTATATCTAAAATTCTAAATTGTCATTCAAGCCAGACACTTCAGACTTATTAGCTCTCCAAAAAATTTACCTGCCAAGAACTTTTCTCAGGAAGTTATTGAAAGATGTGATGCCCTAAAGCCATAGAGTAAACAAGATTCTTAGGAATCAAGAAACAGTGATTTTCATACAGGAAAGAGGTGAAACAAAGTTTTAGAATGACTGTGCCTTAGTCTCAGAGAGCAGCTAGTCCAAAGTGGGGCAGGGAATGGGAGGTTCCAGGAAGGATGTTGAAGAGATGGAAAGCAACTGATAGATCATTTAATATAAGATAATTAATAAGAGATAATAAGAGATATGAGAAATCCTCATTTATGATAATAGGAAGTCAATAGGTAATGACTAAATCAAGAAATAGCATATATTGAGGACACTACTCATTGCCTGTCCATCATCCATTTTTCCTTATGAACTGACAATATAACCAATTACAATATAACCAATTAAAAATTCTTAGCCTTCCTATTCCCCTTCCAGCTACAGTTGGCCATATGAAAGCACTTCTTGCTTTGCTAAGCAGAGGTCACTGGTGGGACTTCCAAGAATTGGGTTATAACTTCTCAGCTTCTGCTCTTTGCCTTCTTTTAAAAGTCTGAATCTGAGATATGATCCAGAAAGGGTAGGGGCAGCTTGTGACCATTCATTCACTCAATGCGTATTTTTTTAGTACCAACAATATGCCAGATAGTATTCTAGGTGCTGGGGATAGCAGTGAACAAAAGGGACAAAAGTGACCAATATCCCTGTTCTCATGTAGCTTATGTTCTAAAAGAGGAGAGTCAAGAAAAGATGAATAAGGAAAAATATATAGTATGTAAGAGAGTGAAACTGCTAGAGAAAAATAAAAGCAAGAAAGAAAGCGTGTGGGGGATGTAGGGCAGGATGGGCCTCATATTTGGTGGCCAGGAAAGGCCTTACTGAAGTATCCCCAGATTGAGATTAAGATATGAAGGAAGTGAGGGAGTAAGCCATGGAAGATACTGGGGAAGAGCGTTCCAGGTACAGGGAACAACAGGTACAAAGGCCCTGAGATGGGAGTATACCTGGCATGTTTGAAGAATAGCAGGGAGTTGATATGAGTGGGGTGAAATGAGCAAGAAGAGTAGTAGGAACTGAGGTCAGAAAGGAAATATGACACTAGTTATATGTCTTCTAGGCCATCCAGAGGGCTTGGCTTTTACTCTAAATGAGAAGAGAAGCTCTTGAAGACTTTTGAGTGGAGAAATATGATTCAATTTATTTTTTAATTGGATCACTGTAGCTATTGATGGGAATAGATTGAAGAGAGTGAGAAAGCAGGGAGATGACTTAGAAGACTGTTGCCATGGTCCAAGGTAAGGTGTGATGGTGGCTTTGACTGGATGATAGCAGTGGAGTGGTGAGAAATGGCCAGATTCCGAGTATATTTTGAGTGTTGAGGCATCAGAATTTGCTGATGAGTCAAATGTGGAGTATAGAGGAAATTTCTGAGGAACTGGAAGAATGGAGTTGTCATTTACTGATGTGGGGAAGATTGAGAAGAGATATTTTTGAGGGACATATCAGAAGTACAATTTTGGACATGATATGTTTGAAATGCCCATTAGATAGCCAATTGGAGAAGTAAAATAGATTGTTGATTATTGGAATTTGTAGTTCAGGGAAAGATTTGGCCCAGATGTATCAATTTGAGTGGCAGCAGCACAGATAGCATTAAAAGCCAAAAGACTGGTGAAGATCACCAAAGGAGTGGGTGTAGACAGAGAAGCAGAGGAGACTGAAGAGCTGAGCCCTGGATTCCACCAACATTTTAAGATTGGAGAGATGGAGAAAAGGGAAGGTGAAGAAAGGAGACAGAATGGAGTAGCTAGAGAAGTAGAGCACAATGAAGGGAGTGTGGTGTCCTGGAACCAAGTTTCAAGAATAAAGTGGAGTGTTACTAGTATGCCAAGATATCTGTAACAAGATGCTGGTCATTGGCCACTGCATGGAAGAGCATGCAGGTCATTCATGATCTGGATAAAAGTAGTTTCAATGGAAGGTGATGGTAGATGCCTGATTGGAAAGTATTTTTTAAAAAACTTTAATTTTAGGTTCAAGAGTACATGTGCAGGTTTGTTATATAGGTAAACATGTGTCATGGGGATTTGTTGTACAGATTATTTTGTCATCCTGGTACTAAGCTGAGTACCCAGTAGTGATTTCTTTTGCTCCTCTCCCACGTCTCACACTCCATCCTCAGGTAGGCCCCAGTGTCTATTGTTCCCCTCTTTGTGTCCTTGTGTTCTCATCATTTAGCTCCCACTTACAAGTGAGAACATGTGGTATTTGGTTTTCTGTTCCTGCATTAGTTTGCTAAGGATAATGGCCTCCAGCACCATCCATGTTCCTGGAAAGAACATGGTCTTATTACTTTTTTATGGTTGCATAGTGTTCCATGGTGAGTATGTACCATTTTTTCTTTATCCGGTCTCCCACTGATGGGCATCTAGGTTGATTCCATGTCTTTGCTATTATGAATAGTGCTGCAGTGAATATATGCATGCATGTGTCTTTATGATGGAACTATTTATATTCCTTTGGGTATATCCCAGTAATGGGATTGCTGGGTCAAATGGTATTTCTGTCTTTAGGACTTTGAGGAATCTCCATGCTGATTTCCCAGTGGTTGAACTAATTTACACTCCCATCAACAGTGTATAAGCATTCCTTTTCTCTGTAACCTCACCAGCATCTGTTATGTTTTGACTTTTTAGTAATAGCCATTCTGACTGGTGTGGGATGATATCTCATTGTGGTTTTGATTTGCATTTCTCTAGAGCTCAGTGATACTGAGGTTTTTCTCATATGGTTGTTGGCTGCATGTATATCTTTTTTTTTTTTTTTTTTTTTGAAAAGTGTCAGTTCATGTCCTTTGCCCACTTTTTAATGGGGATTTTTTTCCTTGTATTTAAGAGAAAATGGGAGGAGAGAAATTAGGGGCTTATAACAAAGGGTTAATGTTGTAAAGGAAAATGGAGAAATAGGGTAGGAGCTTGACAGAGAAATGGAGTCAAAAGAGGTTTAATTTTTTCTTTCTTTTTTAGATGAGAGAAATAACAGATGTTGGTATGCTAATGGGAATGATCCAATGGAAAGGGGGAAATCAGTGCAGAGAAAGGGGAGCATTAATTGCTGGAGCTGTTAGCAAGAAAGAAGGAGAGAGACAGAAAGAAAGAAAAACATACCTGCTAAGGGGGAGGAGAATAGAAAGTAGGTACCTGGTATCTGATGACATCATGGAGATGCTTTATAGTCCTGGACTGCTCAACTTCATATTTCTTCCTAAGTGAGAATAACAACCCCTATTTGGTTAACTAATGAGTTTTCAGGTTTGTGTTACATATGCAAGAATGCATTTCTAACTAACGTATCATGTTATTTAGAAGTGTGAGGTAGCAACAGAAGAAGCTGCTAAGAGAATTGAAACTGATTATCTTTGAGACTGGGATGACAGGCTGTGGGGTAGAGGTAAGACAGTAAACAGCTGTTCTAATTCTAAGTATTCTCTGACATTTTAACAATTTATACATGCATTCCTTTAATTGAAATCCTTTTCAATAATGCTCAGTGTCAGTTTAGGTCTTCTAAGAAGCAGATGGCAAGATAGTACTAGCCATGTGAGAGATTTGTGGGGAAGATGTGAAAGATGATGAAGAAGGGAGCAGGAGTAGGTGGGGAGAGCTTTTAGACTATGATGCTAGTCTGAAACATGTGAAAGGAGAGAGAAGGAAGGAGGGTTGGATAGAAAGAGGTGCAGGTTGAAGCATGGTGCTGAGAAAGTTTCAGCCAGGCCAAATGTTATTCATTAGAGGAATCCCCTGTTGGACAGGATTGGGCTGTCCCTAGTACCCCGTGATGCTCAGTCGTTGGCTGGTAGCCACCCAGGGAAAGTGTGGCTTCTCTCTGTCAACTATACTGCCAGCCTCAGTTCCTCTTGAAGGAGTTCTGAGTGGTACACAGCCATAGCCATTACACTCACGAAGATGTACGTTAAAATAAAGGATGTGCGTATGTTTGTGTATATACACAACATTGTATCCGAGGAATCTTAAATGTTCAGCTAGTGAGTTTAATATCATGCCCTTGATAATTAGTCTGTCTTGGGCAAAATTTTTTTTTTTTTTTTTTTTTTTTTTTGGGATGGATTCTCGCTCTGTCGCCCAGGCTGGAGTGCAGTGGCGCAATCTCTGCTCAATGCAACCTCTGTCTCCTGGGTTCAAGCAGTTCTCTTGCCTCAGCTGGGAAGGCAAGAGAACTGCTGAGTAGCTGGGACTACAGGCATGCACCACCACGTCTAATTTTTTATTTTTACTAGAGACGGGGTTTCTCCATGTTGGCCAGGGTGGTCTTGAACTCCTGACCTCATGATCCACCTGCCTTGGCCTCCCAAAGTACTGAGATTACAGGCCTGAGCCACCATGCCTGGCATTTTCTTATGTTTGTTTGTTTGTTTTTTTGAGATGGGGTCTGCCTCTGTTGCCCAGGATGGAGTGCAATCTCAGCTCACTGCAACCTCTGCCTCCCGGGTTCAAGTGAGTCTCCTGCCTCAGCCTCCTGAGCAGCTGGGATTATAAGCGTGTGCCACCATGCCCGACTTATTTGTGTATTTTTAGTAGAGATGGGGTTTCACCATGCTGGCCAGGCTGGTCTCGAACTCCTGACCTCAGGTGATCTGTCTGCCTCGGCCTCCCAAAGTGCTGGGATTACGGGTGTGAGCCACCACTGGGCCTTGGGCAAAAATTTTATTCCTTCCCAAGAAAAACAAGAAATTTACATTGTATCTTGACTACTTCAATCCAAAATTCAGTGACCTATGATAATTGACTGATACATTGTTTATGCTTAAGAATACAGTAGAATATTTACCCGATTTTGCAACATGGTTATGACACAAAGAAACACTTGGTCTTCTTTTTAATAATATATCTTTGTATCATCAATCAACATTTCCTTCCTGTTCTCTTCATAAATGGTTCTTTCTTTGCTTTTATTAATTGTTTTCCTTTTAAAACATTTCTTTAAAGAAACTCTTAATTTCCTGGTTCCACTGTTGGCATTCATGACTAATAATGTCTTGGAAGCTTCCATGTATTTTGCTACAAAGGAAGCCAGTTCAGGACTATTAATTTTTCTCCTATTTATTCAGTTATAGTTAATCATATTTGTCAAGCTAAGTGAGTTCAAAATCTGAATAATCTAACTCCTCTCTTGTTGTTTTTCATATGTCTTTTACAAACACATACCAAATACTTATCTAGCTTTTAAAGGGAGGGTAAAGTTGTACTTCCATAGTTAGCTAATGAGAAGACTTTTAATATATTATATTTAAATACTGGTACTGATTTTTTAATGAGGTTTTATCAGTTTTATAGAAACTTAAAAAGTGACTTATTTTAAATTTATAACTTTGTATTAAATGTACAAGTTAGAATGTGATATAAGTGTATGTATAAACTAAGCATCTAAGGTTAAGTAGGAAAACACAGCAAATTTATATTCATGATATTTGAGAATATTATGTTACACATATGTCAATGTAACTAATAGAGAAAACACATTAGGTACTTTTGCCAAATTGTTACTTATATGTCCCTTAGTTTTTTTTAATAAAGTGTTTTTTTAAAATAAAAATATTAACTTAGCAGATAAACTACTTAACAAGTGACTGTGAAATGAAAAGCAGTTATAACTACTCATAAAATAGTATTGTATATAAAATGTTCACAGTGGCTGTCCACAGTGAAGAAGTACCTGTCCTTTGGTAGTCCCATTGGTCTTAGTGGAATCCTAGGTTGAATTGTGAGGCCCCACTAAGCATATAAATTGCTCTAGTTTTGTGTTCATCATTCTCCCATAATAGAACAGTCCCTTGTTTTATCTGATGCCAAGTCTTCCACCTAGACCTAAAGTTCCCAAACTATGCACAGAGGCACCCTGGGTACTATAGTGAATTCATAGGCATGCTGCAGGATATTTTTTAAAGTCTCAAGGAAAACACAGAGACTACTGTCGAAGATACAAACTATTAGCTCCAGATAGTTCAGAGTTTCAATGTTAGTTTATGTTACATTCCTTTTCAGGTTGTCATAGCTATTTGAAGCCGGGCTTTCAGGGCTTGCTGTGATAAAAAGCAACTACTACACAATAATTAGCATAGAACAGGCATTAGGGTGAGGATGTCTAATTTGATTTCAACATATGACAAGTTTTGTGGTGCCTGCCTTCTGTTAGTACATACAACTTGTTAGTAAGTAATTGTAGTTATTTAGGAATGAAATAAAAATCTTTTTAATATATTGACCTCCAGTTCCATCCATGTTGCTACAAAATGGATGATTTCATTCTTTTTTATGGCTGAATAATATTCCATTGGTTATATACACCACATTTTCTTTATTCATTGATCTGTTGATAGGCATTTACATTGATTGATTCCATATCTTTGCTGTTATGAATAGTGCTATGATAAACATGTGAGTGCAGCTATCCCTTTGATATAAATATATTTCTTTTCCTTTGGATAGATACCAAGTAGTAGGATTTCTGGATTGTATGGTAGATCTCCTTTTGTTTTGTTTTTCTTCTTTTTTTTGCAACAGAATCTTGCTCTGTTGCTCAGGCTGGAGTACAGTGGCGTGATCTCACCTCACTGCAACCCCCTCCCCCACCCAAGTTCAAGCCATTCTCTTGCCTCAGCCTCCTGAGTAGCTGGGACTACAGGCGCATGGCACCACTTCTGGCTAATTTTTTGTCTTTTTGTAGACACAGGGTTTCACCATGTTGGCCAAGCTGTTCTCAAACTCCTGACCCCCGGTGATCCGCCCACCTCAGCCTCCCAAAGTGCTGGGATTACAGGCGTAAGCCACCATGCCAGGCCTTTTTTAGGTTTTTGATAAATCTCCATACTATTTTCCATAGTGGTTGTACTAACTTACATTCCAACCAACAGTATGTAAGAGTTTCCTTTGCTTTCTTGCCAGCATGTTATTTTTTTTTCTTTTAAATAATAGCCATTCTAACTGGGGTGAGATGAAATCACATTGTGGTTTTAGTCATATACCTGTTGGCTATATGTGTGTCTTTTGAGAAATGTCTGTTCATGGACTTTGCTCATTTTTTTAAATGAGTTTTTTTTTTTTTAAACTGTTGAGATGTCTGAATTCCTTGTATATGGTAGGTATTTGTCCCCTATTCGATGAGTAATTTGCAAACATTTTTTCCCATGTAAGAGGTTGTTTCTTCACTTTGTTGATTGTTTCTTTTGCTGTGCAGAAGCATTTAAATGTAATATACTCTCATTTGTCTATTTTTGTTTTTGTTTTCTGTGCTTTTGAGGTCTTAGCCATAATACCTTTGCCTAAACCAATGTCCTGAAGAGTTTTCCCTAGAACTACTACTACTTCTAGTAGTTTTACACTTTTGGGTTTAATCCATCTTGAGTTGACTTCTGTATATTGTGAGAGATAGGGGTCCAGTTTCATTCTTCTAGAAGAATAAGTGGTTATCATTTATTGAAGAGGGTTTTCTTTCCCCAGTGTATGTTCTTGAGGGCTTTGGAGAAGATCAATTGGCTATAAATATGTGGATTTATCTCTGTGTCTCTAGTATGTTTCATTGATCTATGTGTCTGTTTTTATATGAATATCATGCTGTTTTGGTTTCTATATCCTTGTAATATGTTTTGAAGTCAGGTAGTGTGATGCCTTCAGTTTTGTTCTTTTTGGTCAGGATTGCTTCAGCTGTTTGGATTCTTTTTTGGTTCCATACAAATTTTAGGATTATTTTTTCTATGTCTGTGAAAAGTGGCATTGGTATTTTGATAGGTATTATATTCAATCTCTTGATTGCTTTGGATAGTATGGTCATTTTAACTATGTTAATTCTTTTAATCCATGAGCATCGTATTTTCTTTTCACTTGTTTGTGTCCTCTTCAATTTCTTTCATCAATGTTTTATAGTTTTTTTTGTTAGAGATCTTTCACTAAATTGGTTAAATTTATTCCTAAGTAGTTTAATTTTTGTAGTTACTGTAAATAAGATTGTCTTCCTGATTTCTTTCTCAGCTAATTCATTATTGTTGTATACTGATTTTTACATGTATGCTGATCAGTGTACTGTTGATTTTTATATACTGATTTTTGTATGCTGCAACTGAATTTGCTTATCAGTTCTAAGAGTTTTCTGGTGGAGTGTTTTGGTTTTTCTAGATATAAAATCATGTCATCTGCAAAGAGGGACAGTTTGAAATTCTGTTTTCCAATTCTAATGCCTTTGATTTTTTTTTTTTCCTTGCCTGACTGCTCTATCTAGGACTTCTAGTACTATGTAAATTAGGAATGGTGAAAATAGGCATTTTTGTCTTATTACAGTTTTTTTTTTTTTTGAGACAGAGTCTCACTCTGTCGCCCAGGCTGGAGTGCAATGGCTGGATCTAAGCTCACTGCAAGCTCCGCCTCCCGGGTTCACGTCATTCTCCTGCCTCAGCCTCCCAAGTAGCTGGGACTACAGGCGCCTGCCACCTCGCCCGGCTAGTTTTTTGTATTTTTTTTAGTAGAGACGGGGTTTCACCGTGTTAGCCAGGATGGTCTCGATCTCCTGACCTCATGATCCGCCCGTCTCGGCCTCCCAAAGTGTTGGGATTACAGGCTTGAGCCACCGCGCCTGGCCTGTTTTTTTTTGTTTGAGAGGGAGTCTCGCACTGTTGCCAGGCTGGAGTGCGGTGGTGCGATCTCGGCTTACTGCAACCTTGGCCTCCTGGGTTCAAGAGATTCTTCTGCCTCAGCTTCGCGAGTAACTGGGACTACAGGTGCACACCCAGCTAATTTTTGTATTTTTAGTAAAGATAGGGTTTCACCATGTTGGCCAGGATGATCTCCATCTCTTGACCTCATGATCTGCCTGCCTTGGCCTCCCAAAGTGCTGGGGTTACAGGCGTGAGCCACCGTATTCCAGTTTTTAGAGTAAAAGCTTTCAACCTTTCCTTATTCAGCGTGATGGATGGTCTTCCTATGCCTAGTTTGTTGAGACTTTTTTTCATGAAGGAGTGTTGAATTTTATTACATGCTTTTTCTGCATCTTTTGAGATGATCATATAATTTTTGTCTTTCATTCTGTTAATGTGATGTATCATGTTTATTGATGTGCACATGCTGAACCATCCTTGCACCCCTGGGATACATTCTTCTTGATCATGTTATATTATCATTTGATGTGCTGTTGGATTTGGTTTGCTAGTATTTTGTTGATGATTTTTGCATCTATTTTTATTTGGGGATATTGGCCTGCAGTTTTATTTTTTTGTTGTATCCTTGTCTGGTTTCGGTATCATGGTAATGCTGGACTCATAGAATGAGTTAGGGAGAATTCACTCCTCTTCAATAGTTTGAGAAGGGTTAGTTCTTTATACATGTGGTAGAATTCTGCAGGGAATCCAGCTGGTCCTTGGCTTTTCTTTGTAGGGAGACTTTTTATACTGATTCAGTCTTGTTATTGGTATGCTCAGGTTTTCTATTTCTTCCTGATTCAGTCTTGGTGGGTTGTATGCATTCAGCAATTTATCCATTTCCTCTATATTTTCTAGTTCATTAGCATATAATTGTACCTATTAGTCCCTGATGATCTTTTCTAGTTCTGTGGCATCAGTTGTAATGTTTCCTTTTTCACTTATAATTTTGTTTATTTGGGTGTTCTCTTTTGTTCTTGGTTATTCTAGCTAGTAGTTTATCCATTTTGTTTGTCTTTTGAAGAACCAACTTTTCTTTTCTTTTTTTTTTTTTGAGATAAGAGTCTTGCTCTGTCACCCAGGTTGGAATACAGTGGAGCAACCTTGGCTTACTGCAACCTCCACCTCCCAGATTTAAATGATTCTCATGCCTCGACCTCCCTAGTAGCTGGGATTACAGGCATGTGCCACCATGCCTGGCAAGTTTTTGTATTTATAGTAGAGATGGGCTTTTGCCATGTTGCCCACGCTGGTCTCAAACTCCTGGCATCAAGTGATCCTCCTGCCTCAGCCTCCCAAAGTGCTGGGATTACAATAGTGAGCCACCGTGCCTGGCCTGAAGAACCAACTTTTCATTTCGTTGATCCTTTATAATTTTTTTAAGTCTATTTTGTTTGGTTTTGCTCTGATCTTTATTATTTTCTTCTTTCTGCTAATTTGAGGTTTGATTTATTCTTGCTTTTCTTGTTCCTTGAGGTGTATCATTAGATTGTTTCTTTGAAATATTTCTGGTTTTTTGATGCAGGTGTTTATTGCTATAAATTTCCCTCTTAGCACTGCTTTCACTGTGTCCCAAAAACACGGCACAGGTTTGGGTATATTGTGTTTCTATTTGCATTTATTTATTTATTTATTATTTATTTTAGATGGTTCTCACGCACTCTGTTGCCCCGGCTGGAGTGCAGTGGCGCGATCTTGGCTCACTGCAACCACTGCCTCCCGGGTTCAAGTGATCCTCCCACCTCAGCCTCCCAAGTAGCTGGGATTACAAGCATGCACCACCATGCCTGGCTAATTTTTGTATTTTTAGTAGAGGTGGGGTTTCACCATGTTGGTCAGTCTGGTCTTGAATTTCTGACCTCAAGTGATCTACCTGCCTTGCCCTCCCAAAGTGCTGAGATTACAGGCATGAGCCACCTCGCCTTGCCTCCATTTGCATTTATTTTGATATATTTTTCAATTTCCACCTTAATTTCTTCATTGATCCAATGGTTGTTTAGGAGTATGTTATTTAATTTCCATGTATTTGCATACTTTTTAAAGTTTCTCTTGGTAATGATTCCTCATTTTATTTCACTGTCTGCGAAGATATGTGATACGATTTCCATTTTTAAAATTTTGTTGAGACTTTTTTTGTGACCTAACATGTCTAGTCCTGGAGACTGTTCCATGTACTGATGAGAAGAATGTGTATTCTGTAGTTTTTGTATAAAATGTTCTGTAAATGTCTGTTAGGTTCATTTGGTCTAAAGTCTGGTTTAAGTCCAATGTTTCTTTGTTGGTTTTCTGTCTAGATGATCTGGCTAATGCTGAGAGTGAACTGTTGAGGCCTCCTACTATTATTGTGTTGGGGTCTGTCTCTTTCTTTAGATCTGGCAATATTTGCTTTATGAATCTGGGTGCACTAGTGTTGGTTGCATATATATTTAGAATTGTTATATCCTCTTGCTGGATTGATTCCTTTATCATCGTATAATGACCTTTGTTTTTATTTTATTTTTTTACTGTTTTTGAATTAAAGTCTGTTTTATCTGATATAAGTGTAACTATTCCTGGTGTGTTTTGTTTTCCATTTGTGTGGAATATCTTTTTCCATCCATTTACTTTCTGGATATATATATAGACACACACACAGACATATATATATCTTTTTAAGTAAAGTGCATTTCTTATAGGCAGAATATTGTTGGACCATGGTTTTAAAAAATCCGTTCAAACAGTCTATATCTTTTTAAGTGGAGAATCTAATCTGTTTACATTCAGGTTTATTGCTGATATGTGAGGTTTTGTTCCTCACATATCAATATTGTCACAAAAGACAATATTGTTAATTGTCTTTTGGTTGCTTTGTATAATCTTCGTTCCTTTGTTTTTTTCCTTACTGAGTGTCTTTGTGGATTGCTGATTTTCTGTGGTGATACCATTTGAGTCTTTCCTTTCTCATTTGTGTATTTGTATTACCAGTGATTTTTATATTTTCATGTGTTTTGATGATGGGAATTATCATTCTTTCACTTCCATGTTTAGGACTCCCTTGAGCCTTTCTTGTAAGGCAGGTCTTGTAGTGATGAATTGCCTCAGCATTTGCTTGTCTGGGAAAGTATTTCTTTCTCATTTATGAAGGGTAATTTTAATAGTATCTTTGGGTGGTGGTATTTTTCTTTCAGCAATTTGACTATATTTTTTCATTCTCTCCTGGCCTGTAAGGTTTCTGCTGAGAAGTTTGCTGTTAGTCTGATAGGGGTTCCTTTATGACTAGATGATTTTCTGTTGCTGTTTTTAGAATTTTCTCTTGTTATTGACTTTAGACAGTTTGCCTAAGTTTGCCTAAGGCCTTTTGGCATTGTATCTGATTGGGGTCACTGGATCGCCAGTGTCTGGATGTCTAAATCTCTTGCTAGACTTGGGAAGTTTTCATCTATTTTTTTAAGTAAGTTTTTGAACTTTTTCATTATCTCCACACCTTTAGGAATACCAATAACTCCTGTATTTGGTTGCTTTATGGTATCCTATTTATCACAGAGACTTTGCTCATTCTTTTTTATTCGTTTTTCTTTATTTTTGTGTGACTGGGTGTTTTAAAAGTCCCGTCTTCAAGTTCTGAGATTGTCTCTTCTGCTTGGTCTAGTTCATTACTGATGCTTTTGACTGTGTTTTGTATTTCATAGAAGGAATTCTTCAGTTTCAGAATTTCTCTTTGGTTCTTTTCTATGGTGTTTCTCTCTTTGGTAAATTTCTCATTCATATCCTGAATTCTTTTTCTTATTTCCTTGTATTATTTTTCAGCATTCTCTTGTATCTTACTGAGCTTCTTTAGTATCATATAGTATCATACTTTTGAAATCTTTTTCTGGAAATTCTTGTGAATTCTTTTTGATCAGAATTTGGTGTTGGGGGATTATTGTATTTCTTCGGAGGTTTTATATTTCCTTGATTTTTCATACTTCCCGTGCTCTTACATTGATATCTGCACATCTGGTGTAATAGTTGTTTCTTCCAGTTTTTTGAATTTGTTTTTGTAGGGGATGACTTTTTCCTGAAGATATATCAATTCTGTTGGATGGAGTCTTTTGGGTTTGATTCTGAGTGTGTTCAGTAGTGTAGTCTCTGTATGATTTCTTCATCTGTAAACAGCATCAGTGGTATCTGTGATTTCCTCAGTGGTTTAGAGTGTGGTTATTTGTGGAGGCTATGGTGAAGTTTTCCTGAGGACAGGGGTGCCAGTTGGGCCAGTCTTCAGGCCTCAGTGGTAGCAGTGGTGGGCTGAGTGTGCCTGGTCTTAGTTCCTGGGGCTGTGTGCCGTGGCACTGGTGTTAGCAGTACCAGGCAGGCCAGTTACTGCACCTTCAGGTGGCTTGTTGAAATGTTAGTAGCGGCAGTTGTGGGTGTGTGAGTGGGTTCGTGAGTCCCTGGGCAGCTGGCATGGTATGGGTGATGCCAGTAGCAGTGGTGTGATGACTCTTTTGGTCCTGGGTGGTGCATACTGTTGTTGACTGCGACTGCAGTGCAGGGTTGCCACCCACAGCCCCAGACAGGCAGCAGCACCACAGTGCTGCTCAGCATTGGAGGAGGAACCCTGCTTCTCACATGTAAGCCTAGGCATGGAGGCCATGCCATTAGTTGGGGCTCAGTCACCACTCATAGCCCCAGACAGGCAGCCCTCCAACTCACTTGCCCTAGCCTCCAGGGGCAGCAGCAGTGGCTATGCCTGCAGTGGTGTGTGGAAAGGAAGAAGGAGTCCTGGTCTCCGTGTGTGAGCCCAGGAGCACAGAGTTTGTGCTACTGCTCGAGGCAGGTTCACTTCTCACATCCCTAGATAGGGGGCTCTGAGGCTCTGGAAAGCATGCACTTTGCTTTCCTTTGTCCTAGAGGCTCCCTTTTTGGTGCACTGCACCGTTCTTTCCCCGAGGATCAGTACTGTCTGTAGGCTAAAGTACTGGAGACCCCATAGCACCTTTGGGACCAACCAGTGCTGTACTGCTGTAGCCTTCTGGGTGGACACTGGGATGTCAGTGGAAGCTCTTAGGATGTGGAGACATGGGGTTGTGGTTTTCAGGGCAGGATGCAGTCCTGTGACAGCTGTGCAATGGTGCCCAGCTGCAGCCACTTAGGTCTCAGGGGTAGGGTCCATGACCCAGTACAAGTTTTCTATCTGGTGTATTGCCCTCTCAGGGTCTCCAAATCACACCCATGCTAGTGTTGGGGTTTGTGTGGGTAGAGGAGGTCTCTCATGGTTTAGATTGCAGCAGTCCATGGTGGGGATGTGGACTGCTGAAGTTCTGTGATTTACTCTTTACTGGCAATACCAAGCCCCTCGGGGCTCCCAGTCAATCTTGGATGAGGTGGGCACTTGCTTTCTTTTTCTTCTGTACCTCAGGTGTTTCCCATGACTTCACTGTTAGACTTTAGTTCTCTCCTAGATTTTCTATCCAAGGTGTAATTATCCATTCATAATTTTGGTCCTTCTTTCTGGAAAGGTGGTGTCTGATGTCACTAATCAGCCATATTGAACTGCATTTCACTATGTACTTCTTGACACTTATTGCAGTTCCAGCTGGACATTTATTGTGTGACCATCTAATTACTAACTACCTCACAGACTTGACTGAAAGTTTCAGAAGAGAGGTTTTCAAATATTTGGGAGGAGAAGTTGTAAAACTCCCTGCAAATATTTTGCGATAGATTTTTTCACTTTTATTCAAGTTTTTAATTGATAAATAATAATTGCATATATTTATGGGGTACAATGTGATATTTTGCTGTATGTATATATAGTGGAGTAATTAAGTCAAACTAGTTAACATACCCATCATCTCACATACCATTTTTTTCTGTGGTGAGAACATTTAAAATCTATAGCAATTTTGAAATATAGAACACATTATTATTAACTTTAGCCACTATGTTGTACTATAGATCTTTAAAATGTATTTCTCCTGTCTAACAAAAACTTTGTACCTTTTGACCAGTATCTCCCCATTTCCCCTACCCCTAGCATGGTAACTACCATCATACTCTCTACTGCTATGGGTTTGACTTTTTTAGATTCCACATATAAGTGAGATCATGCAGTATTGAACATGCAGTATTTGTCTTTCTGTGCCTAGCTTATTTCCCTTAGCATAATGTCCCACAGGTTCATCCATGTTGTCACAAATGACAGAATTTCCATTTTTTAAGGCTGAATAGTATTCCATTGAGTATATACACCACATTTTCTTTCAGTGATCGTTTTTATTCTCAAAGATTTTGGGGTTTCATATTTCTAACTAAACAAAACATAATGGTAACAATTTAACAATACTTACCCTAAGAGATTTCTGCTGTGCTTAAACTCACCATAATACTCTTATGCTGATAAATTAGGAAGCATATCTCATTGCATATTAAGGGGCTGTGTTTGTGTGTGTTGTGTGTGTATATTTAAATTAACTCAGGAAGCATGGTTGTAAGTCTTCGAGAGGGGCCTATTATATGAAAAGTTGCCAAGCTTACTTTCTTGAAACATTATTCAAAGATTATTATTTCATGGACTCTGCTTTGAGAAATGGTCTTTTTTCATTTATGCTACATTATTGTGGATTATGGAGAAGAACTGGAAGTTGTAGAAGGCAACCGTTGAGTTTGGTCTTAGTAAAAGAGAATGGACAAGGAGGTATATTAAAAGTGGTATATCTGAGAAATGGAACAAAGAGAATCAGCAGAATTTACTGGTGAATTTGAAGTTTGTTAGCTAAAGGTGAGAGATTAAAGAGGGCGATCTCATACCAAATGAACTGAAAAGAGATTTAGTGGAGATCTTTATTCCCTCTTTTAATGTTTTTAAATTTAAAATAATAAAATGATTTCTGGTAATCATAAAATGGCATAGTATACAAATAGATATATAGTAAAAACTATATACCTACCCCAAACTCATTCCCTACTCCAGTAGTAACTGTGTTCAGCAATTTAGCTTATATCTTTTTTCAAACACTCACCTGTGTATATGTGTACACACATTTAAAAAAATGGAATCACTGTATACATATTTTTCTCTAACTTTCTTTACATAACAATATATGACACATCTGTCATTGATCTATATCTACCTCCCTATTTTTACTAGATACATAGTAATCCGTAATTTGGATATAACATACTTTACAATTATTAATGTCAATCTTTTTAGTAAATATGGAAATTGGACATAGATGAGTAATCAAGGCAATGTAATAAGAACAAAATGGTCTTAAAATTTTTTAATAAGTTAAATAGCTTACAAGCAGACAAGGCACTCCTTTCAGGTTCCTATTTGATTCTTTTAGTGAGGAACAACTCTTAGTGCATTTTCAGTATTCTGGCTTTTGAGAAACACATTTCTAGCATCTCCTTAAAACCATAAGAAATATATTTGTGGCCAGATATTTTAAGCGTTTCCTTCTTTTGAAAATTTTTATAGAAAAATACTGAATAACATATAAAAGGTTTAAAAAATCATCCCTAATATCATTTTTTAAAAATTTTATAAGGCAAGAAGTTGAAGTTTGTGCCCTCTGGGTACCAATTTTATCTCTGTGAGATGCCTGCTATCAACAGCTTTGGTTTTATTTTTTCTGACATTTTCTTGTGTTTCTACAATTTCTTTTTTTAAAAATTATTATTATTATTATTATTATTATACTTTAAGTTCTAGGGTACATGTGCACAATGTGCAGGTTTGTTACATATGTATGCATGTGCTATTTTGGTGTGCTGCACCTGTTAACTCGTCATTTACATTAGGTATATCTCCTAATGCTATCCCTCCCCACTCCCCCCACCCCATGACAGGCCCCTGTGTGTGATGTTCCCCGCCCTGTGTCCAAGTGTTCTCATTGTTCATTTCCTACCTATGACTGAGAACGTGCGGTGTTTGGTTTTCTGTCCTTGTGACAGTTTGCTGAGAATGATGGTATCTAGCTTCATCCATGTCCCTACAAAGGACATGAACTCATCCTTTTTTATGGCTGCATAGTATTCCATGGTGTATATGTGCCACATTTTCTTAATCCAGTCTATCATTGATGGACATTTGGGTTGGTTCCAAGTCTTTGTTATTGTGAATAGTGCTGCTATAAACATACGTGTGCATGTGTCTTTATAGCAGCATGATTTATGATCCTTTAGGTATATGCCCAGTAATAGGATGGCTGGGTCAAATGGTATTTCTAGTTCTAGATCCTTGAGGAATCACCACACTGTCTTCCACAAAGGTTGAACTAGTTTACAATCCCACCAACAGTGTAAAAGTGTTCCTATTTCTCTACATCCTCTCCAGGACCTGTTGTTTCCTAACTTTTTAATGATCACCATTCTAACTGGTGTGAGATGCTATCTCATTGTGGTTTTGATTTGCATTTCTCTGATGGCGAGTGATGATGAGCATTTTTTCATGTGCCTGTTGGCTGCATAAATGTCTTCTTTTGAGAAGTGTCTGTGCATATCCTTTGCCCACTTTTTGAAGGGGAATTTGATTTTTTCTTGTAAATTTGTTTAAGTTCTTTGTAGATTCTGGATATTAGCCCTTTGTCAGATGGGTAGATTGCAAAAATTTTCTCCCATTCTGTAGGTTGTCTGTTCACTCTGATGGTAGTTTTTTTTTTTGCTGTTCAGAAGCTGTTTAGTTTAATTAGATCCCATTTGTCACTTTTGGCTTTTGTTGCCATTGCTTTTGGTGTTTTAGTCATGAAGTCCTTGCCCATGCCTACATCCTGGATGGTATTGCCTAGGTTTTCTTCTAGGGTTTTTATGGTTTTAGGTGTTACATTTAAGTCTTTAATCCATCTTGAATTAATTTTTGTATAAGATATAAGGAAGGGATCCAGTTTCAGCTTTCTACAGATGGCGAGCCAGTTTTCCCAGCACCATTTATTAAATAGGGAATCCTTTCCCCATTTCTTGTTTTTGTCAGGTTTATCAAAGATCAGATGGTTGTAGATGTGTGATATTATTTCTGAGGGCTCTATTCTGTTCTGTTGGTCTATATATCTGTTTTGGTACCAGTACCATGCTGTTTTGATTACTGTAGCCTTGTAGTATAGTTTGAAGTCAGGTAGCATGATGCCTCCAGCTTTGTTCTTTTGGCTTAGGATTGTCTTGGCAATGCAGGCTCTTTTTTGGTTCCATATGAACTTTAAAGTAGTTTCTTCCAATTCTGTGAAGAAAGTCATTTGTAGTTTGATGGGGATGGCATTGAATCTATAAATTACCTTGGGCAGTATGGTCATATTCACAATATTGATTCTTCCTATCCATGAGCATGGTATGTTCTTCCATTTTTTTGTGTCCTCTTTTATTTCATTGAGCAGTGGTTTGTAGTTCTCCTTGAAGAGGTCCTTCACATCCCTTGTAAGTTGGATTCCTAGGTATTTTATTCTCTTTGAAGCAATTGTGAATGGGAGTTCATTCATGATTTGGCTCTCTGTTTGTCTGTTATTGGTGTATAAGAATGCTTGTGATATTTGCACATTGATTTTATATCCTGAGACTTTGCTGAAGTTGCTTATCAGCTTAAGGAGATTTTGGGCTGAGACGATGGAATTTTCTAAATATACAATCAGGTCACCAGCAAACAGGGAATTTGACTTCCTCTTTTCCTAACTGAATACCCTTTATTTATTTCTCTTACCTGATTGCCCTGGCGAGAACTTCCAACAATATGTTGATTAGGTGTGATAAGAGAGGGCATCCCTGTCTTGTGCCAGTTTTCAAAGGGAATGCTTCCAGTTTTTGCTCATTCAGTATGATATTGGCTGTGAGTTTGTTATAAATAGCTGTTATTATTTTGAGATACATCCTGTCAATACCTAGTTTATTGAGAGTTTTTAGCATGAAGGGCTGTTGAATTTTATTGAAGGCCTTTTCTGCATCTATTGAGATAATCATGTGGTTTTTGTCTTTGGTTCTGTTTATATTGATGGATTGTGTTTATTGATTTGCATATGTGTTTGAACCAGCCTTGCATCCCAGGGATGAAGCCAACTTGATTGTGGTGAATAAGCTTTTTGATGTGCTGCTAGATTTGGTTTGCCAATATTTTATTGAGGATTTTTGCATCGATGTTCATCAGGGATATTGGTCTAAAGTTCTCTTTTTTTGTTGTGTCTCTGCCAGGCTTTGGTATCAAGATGATGTTGGCCTCATAAAATGAATTAGGGAGGATTCTCTCTTTTTCTATTGATTGGAATAGTCTCAGAAGGAATGGTACCAGCTCCTCTTTGTACCTCTGGTAGAATTCGGTTTGAATCCATCTGGTCCTGGACTTCTTTTGGTTGGTAGGCTATTAATTATTGCCTCAATTTCAGAACCTGTTATTGGTCTGTTCAGGGATTCAGCTTCTTCCTGGTTTAATCTTGGGAGGGTGTATGTGTCCAGGAATTTATCCATTTCTTCTAGATTTTCTAGTTTATTTGCATAGAGGTGTTTATAGTATTCTCTGAGGGTAGTTTGTATCTCTGTGGGATTGGTGGTGATGTCCCTTTTATAATTTTTTATTGTGTCTGATTCTTCTCTCTTTTCTTCTTTATTAGTCTTGCTAGCGGTCTATGAATTTTGTTGATCTTTTCAAAAAACCAGCTCCTGGATTCATTGATTTTTTTGGAGGGTTTTTTTGGTGTGTCTGTCTCCTTCAGTTGTGTTCTGATCTTAATTATTTATTGCCTTCTGCTAGCTTTTGAATGTGTTTGCTCTTGCTTCTCTAGTTCTTTTTACTGTGATGTTAGGGTGTTGATTTTAGATCTTTCCTGCTTTCTCTTGTGGGCATTTAGTGCTATTAATTTCCCTCTACACACTGCTTTAAATGTGTCCCAGAGTTTCTGGTATGTTGTATCTTTGTTCTCATTGGTTTCAAAGAACATCTTTATTTCTGCCTTCATTTCATTATTTGCCCAGTAGTCATTCAGGAGCAGGTTGTTCAGTTTCCATGTAGTTGAGTGGTTTTGAGTGAGTTTCTTAATCCTGAGTTCTAGTTTGAATGCACTGTGGTCTGAGAGACAGTTTGTTATAATTTCTGTTCTTTTATATTTGCTGAGGAGTGCTTTACTTCCAACTATGTGGTAATTTTGGAATAAGTGTGATGTGGTGCTGAGTAGAATGTATATTTTGTTGATTTTGGGTGGAGTGTTCTGTAGATGTCTGTTAGGTCTGCTTGGTGCAGAGCTTAGTTCAGTTCCTGGATATCCTTGTTAACTTTCTGTCTTGTTGATCTGTCTAATGTTGACAGTGGGGTGTTAAAGTCTCCCATTATTATTCTGTGGGAGTCTAAGTCTCTTTGTAGGTCTCTACAGACTTGCTTTATGAGTCTAAGTGCTCCTGTATTGGGTGCATATGTATTTAGGATCGTTAGCTCTTCTTGTTGAATTGATCCCTTTACCATTATGTAATAGCCTTCTTTGTATCTTTTTATCTTTGTTGGTTTAAAGTCTGTTTTATCAGAGACTAGGATTGCAATCTCTGCTTTTTTTTGTTGTTTTCCATTTGCTTGGTAGATCTTCCTCCATCCCTTTATTTTTAGCCTGTGTTTGTCTCTGCATTTGAGATGGGTCTCCTGAATACAGCACTCTGATGGGTCTTGACTCTTTATCCGGTTTGCCAGTGTGTGTCTTTTAATTGGAGCATTTAGCCCATTTACATTTAAGGTTAATATTGTAATGTGTGAATTTGATCCTGTCATTATGATGTTAGCTGGCTATTTTGCTTGGTAGTTGATGCAGTTTCTTCCTACCATCAGTGGTCTTTACAATCTGGCATGTTTTTGCAGTGGCTGGTACCAGTTGTTCCTTTGCATGTTTAGTGCTTCCTTCAGGAGCTCTTGTAAGTCAGGCCTGGTGGTGACAAAGTCTCTCAGCATTTGTTTGTCTGTAAAGGATTTTATTTCTCCTTTACTTATGAAGCTTAGTTTGGCTGGATATGAAATTGGGGGTTTAAAATTATTTTCTTTAAGAATGTTGAATATTGGTGCCCACTCTCTTCTGGCTTGTAGAGTTTCTGCAGGGAGATCTGCTGTTAGTCTGATGGGCTTCCCTTTGTGGGTAACCCAACCTTTCTCTCTGGCTGCCCTTAACATTTTTTCCTTTGTTTTAACTTTGGTGAATCTGACAATTATGTGTCTTGGAGTTGCTCTTCTCGAGGAGTATCTTTGTGGCATTCTGTGTATTTCCTGAATTTGAATGTTGACCTGCCTTGCTAGGTTGCGGAAGTTCTCCTGGATAATATCCGGAAGAGTGTTTTCCAACTTGGTTTAATTCTCCCCATCACTCTCAGGTACACCAATCAAACGTAGATTTGGTCTTTTCACATAGTCCTATATTTCTTGGAAGGTTTGTTCATTTCTTTTTACTCTTTTTTCTCTAAACTTCTTGCTTCATTTCATTCATTTGATCTTCAATCACTGATCCCCTTTCTTACACTTGATCGAATCGGCTACTGAAGCTTGTGCATGCATCATGTAGTTCTTGTACCATGGTTTTCAGCTCCCTCGGGTCATTTATGGACTTCTTTAGACTGTTTATTCTAGTTAGCCATTCATGTAATCTTTTTTCAAGGTTTTTAGCTTCTTTACTATGGGTTCAAACATCCTCTAGCTCGGAGAAGTTTGTTATTGCCAATTGTCTGAAGCCTTCTCTCAACTCATCAAAGTCATTCTCCGTCCAGCTTTGTTCTGTTGCTGGCAAGGAGCTGTGTTCCTTTGGAGAAGAAGAGGAACTCCAGTTTTTAGAATTTTCAACTTTTCTGCTCTGGTTTCTCCCCATCTTTGTGGTTTTATCTACCTTTGGTCTTTGATGATGGAGTTTTGTTGTGAATGTCCTTTCTGTTTGGTAGTTTTCCTTCTAACATTCAGGACCCTCAGCTGCAGGACTGTTGGAGTTTGCTGGAGGTCCGTCTACTCCAGATCCTATTTGTCTGGGTATCAGTAGCGGAGGCTGCAGAACAGCAAATATTGCACAATGGCAGATGTTGCTGCCTGATCGTTCCTCTGGAAGCTTTGTCTCAGAGGGGCACCCTACTGTATGAGGTGTCAGTCAGCCCCTACTGGGAGGTGTCTCCCAGTTAGGCTACTCGGAGGTCAGGGACCCACTTGAGGAGGCAGTCTGTCTGTTCTCAGATCTTAAACTCTGTGCTGGGAAAACCACTACTCTCTTAAAAGTTGTCAGACAGGAACATTTAAGTCTGCAGAAGTTTCTGCTGCCTTTTGTTCAGCTATGCCCTGCCCCCAGAGGTGGAGTCTACAGAGGCAGGCAGGCCTCCTTGAGCTGTGGTGGGCTCCACCCAGTTCGAGCTTCCTGGCCGCTTTTTTTTTTACCTACTCAAGCCTCAGCAATGATGGATCCCCCCTCCCCCAGCCTCGCTGCCGCCTTGCAGTTCCATCTCAGACTCTGTGCTTGCAGTGAGGGAGGCTCCATGGGCGTGGGAGCCTCCGAGCCACCCACAGGATATAATCTCCTGGTGTGCCGTTTGCTAAAGTCGTTGGAAAAGTGCAGTATTAGGGTGGGAGCGTCCCGATTTTCCAGGTATCGTCTGTCAAGGCTTCCCTTTGCTAGGAAAGGGAATTCCCTGACCCCTTGCACTTCCTGGATTTGGCGATGCCCCTCCCTGCTGCGTGAGCTGCACCCGCTGTCTGACAAGTCCCAGTGAGATGAACCTGATACCTCAGTTTGAAATGCAGAAATCACCTGTCTTCTGCGTTGCTCACACTGTGAGTGGCAGACTCCAGGTGCTCCTATTTGGCCATCTTGGAACCTCCCCTACAGTTTCTTTATGTGTATATGTATACCCATACTACTCTTGTTTTTTTCCTAGTAAAACGGAATGGTGCTACTTGTGTAGGTCTGTAACTTTTAAAAATGCCTCCCCCTACCTTCAAGAAGGTATCATGCTGTTGGGAAAAAAATTTCTGATTAATTAAACTTATCTATCTTTTATGTTATCTCCATTTATTTTCTTGTACTAACAACATTAACAATAGCTAAATTCAGAAGTGACTGATTTATTACGTGGAATGCCAATTTATTAATTTACTATGTGAGATTTATTTGGCATCATAGACATTGCTCATTTCCTTGGGGCATTACCTCATGGATGAGTTATTCAAGAGACTGACGTATAGATAAGAAGGCTGATTGGTAAGCAGAGAATGAAAGCAACGGCAAGGAGGTGTTCTAACAAGATATTTCTTTCAAGCTAAGGTAGCTCGATTACTTGCTGTGGGGCACTTTCAGTCTTGAAAAGTAGCATTAGTCATCAAAGTGATAGCCCTGAACATGGTTAGAGACTCACAGGGTGGGTTTCCTGTGGACTCCTGACCTGAACTGTGCACTGCCCACCACTCCATTTGAGATATCTGACCAGGGTATAATACATGAGAGAGGGTAGCTTATCACATTACCCTTTCTTTATGTGAGAAGAGGGTTGATTGAAATTTGAGAAGTTTCCAAATCTGCCTAATGAAGACATGGAAAACATCTTTGCTTCCACAGCAACTCATTTACAAGCACTCTTTTAAAGAGAGGCTCTGTGAAGATGGCTAATATATAAAGGTGGTGACAAGTACAGTGTCTCCAGACGTTGCCAGATGTCGTGTCTCCTGGTGGCCAGTTGAGAACTGGGGAGCAGCAGTTTAGAACAGTGGTCCTCTGGTGGCACCAGGGACTGATTTCATGGAAGACAATTTTTTTCACAGATCTCAGATCATCAGGCATTAGATTCTCATAAGGAGCACACAACCTAAATCTCTCACATGCACAGTTCCCAGGAGGGTTTGCCTCCTATGAGAATGTAGTGCTGCAGCTGATCTAACAGGAGGTGGAGCTCAGGTGGTAATGCTTGCCCACCCACCACTTACTTCCTGCTGTGTGGCCTGGTTCCTAACAGGCCACAAATGGGTACTGGTCAGTGGCCTGGGCGTTGGGGACCCCTGGTTTAGAGGGAGACTGGTTTGAGTGAAGAAAAGAGCTGGAGAGAGGAAAACCAGGTGGGATATTGCATGGAAGTCAACTGAGAAGTGAAAGTTAAGGATATTAGTTCCTCAACAGTGGTGAAGAGGTATATAGACCTATATATTAATCGACCTGTCTTGGTCTCTACTTTCCCACGAATTATGAGACCTTTGATTTATTGCCTTACTTTTCTGATTGGGAATTAGTATGAGGATGAGATTAACCATATTACTATTGTTTTTAAAACTTGCATACTTATTTTGTATCAGTTATACTGGCATTTTACATGCATTATGGTGCATGTAAAAGTCTTCTGTAAATTATAAAATACTATAAAAAAAAGTGTTATCTGATTTGCCTTTCTCTTTACTTCTCACCACTGCTTTTAACTCTTTAGATCTTTAAAACTACTGACAAATACAAAATCTACTTTCGGACCTTGTTTTATTTTGAGATGCCTCCCTTTACCACCTTGCCTGCTCTTTATTTTCTGAGCTACCAGAAGCCTCCCTCCAACCCCTTGCAATGGAAAGGACACTGTCTTGTTGCTCTTTTTCCTTTTTGTTCTACCAAATTTGACCATGGTTATAAATACTTTCTAGGAATGATCACTTTTCTTTTATGCAAATATAGTTAGCAGGATTTTAAAGTTACATTAGGGATTAAAATATGGCATCATTTGTTTTGTAATGAGAATAAGTGAGAAAATTAGATTTATTAAATTGAAATAGACTTTGCAGGCAGATTTCTAGGTATGTATGTATTCCATATATTGAATAACACCATACAAATTTTTGGGAAATCTCGCTAGGAGACCCCAGTGAGGAACCTCACTTCTCTATCCAGGAAAATACCTGTTTATTTCTTGTTCTTTTGTTTTTTCTCCTTAAGTCAATTCTCTGTAGTAAATCAACTAATTTTTTTTATCCTTAACTATATTCACTTTGGTCTCCTGACATGTAGGAGGCACTCACATCTTTTTCCTTTTTTAATCTACTGAATGAGCAAAACTCAGATGTTATTTATGTTTTGTTTCAATTAAGGATGTCATCTGATATAATTTTCTCATTCTCCTCAAAGTACCATTTCACTTCCAATTTAATCCTCAATCTAAGTACTGTAGACTTTAGGGTTAAGAGAAGCCAATTTGAAGAGCCATCTGGAGATTGTGGAAATCATTTCTGAGTTTCTTAAAGAGAAAGCTTACCTTTCCAGTATGAGCTTATTGAAGAAAATGAAAAGGAGAAAATGAGAAAGGCAACATAAAGAGACATGGTCAGAGCAGGAATAATAAGGAAGGTACTTTTTGTCTGGAGGGGTGTCAGAGAAAAAGAAGAGTGTCGGTTTCTATTTGCCTCAGCTATCTCCTGCACAACATTTAAACAACATTCAAATTGGGACAGTGTTGGGAGATGCCACTGGCCTTCTCATTGCTTCATCCTGCGGGCCTTTTCAGTTCAGATCTGCCTCAGAGATGCCTCCCTTTACTACTGCCTGCTCTTTTTTATTTTCTGAGCTACCAGAATCCTCCCTCCAATCCCTTGCAATGGAATAGGACGCTGTCTTGGTGCTCTTTTTCCTTTTTGTCCTACCAAATCTTACATAGATCCTTTCCATTTTGGAGGTCTTAAGGACTAACCACTTTGGGGAAACAGGCAGAGGTGAGAACAACACTTTCCTGTCTGGGCTGGAATATTCTTTCCTTGACTATATTTTTCTAACTCTAGTTATCTCCTTTACAATATCCAGGAGTATCTTTGGCACCAGTACTTGGCAACTCTATGCTTCCCCATAGGCTGTTTTATAAAAATGCATTAATTAGCTGATTAATTGATTTATACCTTTTTACTCCAAAATCTGGTGTCAGGGATGCCTCTAGTCCATAGGGCATTTGGAGATATGAAATGGTGGACATACTTGATCTTTCAAGTATCCAAACTTGGTTCAATAAGAGGGCTAAACTGATTTTTTGGGTTAGAATGTCCCAGAGCTCAGACCTTAGATCTCTTTCTGTCTTTCCACTCATTTTTTAAAGGGAGCATGTCCAGTACCATGGCTTTAAATACTACCTTTGTATTGTTGATGACTCCCAAATATACATCTGTAGTCCCCCCTGAAGTTCAGACTCATTTCTGATTATGTACTAGATCTCTCCACTGGTATGTCCATAAATACTTTAAACTTAACGTGTCAAAATCAAACTCTTTATTCTCCATAATCTAAATTTGCTTTTCCTGTAGCATTCCCAATCGCAGTAAACTGTTGCTCAGGCCAAAAATCTTTGAGTCTTTCTCTCATATGCCACATTCAATTTTTCAGCAAGTGCTAATAGATACTTCTAAAAATATGTCTCAAGTCTGCCCACTTACCATTTCCTTCAGCATTACCATTCTAGTCCCAAGCCATCATCTTCTCTCACCTTGACCACTGCAATAGGCTCATAATGGTCTTCTTGCTTCACTTGCCCTGACCCCCTGCTTTAAAACATAAATTATATTATAGTTCTGTGCTGCTTAAAACTCAGTGACTTCCCATCAACAAGGTCTAACCTAACCTGGCCCTTGACTGCCTCTCTGTCTTCATCCTCTATGAATATCCCTTTCACTCACTCCCCTCCAGCCACACTGGCCTAGCTTTCTTCAATCAGCCTAGGAACATTCCCACCTCAGAGTTTTTGCATTTGCTCTTCTGTCTTCCTCGAACTCCTTTTCTCTAGATATTTATGTGGCTTGTTCTTTTACTTCATTTGGGTCTATATTCAAATGTTATTTCCTCAGAGAGGCTTATTTCTTTATTAGTCATCTTCAAGTAGCACCCTCCTAAATTTGCTCTATAGTTCTTATTGCTGTTGTACATTATATTAAAACTATTTGTTTTATTATCTGTGTCCACACTTGAATGCAGTCTCCATGAGGCCAGGGAGGGCAAGGGCATTGTCTGTTTTGTTCACTGCTATATTCTCAGCAGCACTTGGAACAGTGCCTGACTCATATGATATACTATATATATATATATATATGTATGTATGTATATGTATAGTGGTAAATGAGTGAATTTATGAAAAAGTGGCTGCACCTATTCTTTGAGAAGGATTGTGAAGGAATGTCCAACCTCAACAATGGATCCACAGTCTCCAAATCACTGCTCCTGCCTCCATGCATAGATCGGTTATCTAACCAATGTATGCATGCTTTTGGCTCCATGACACTCACCCCTCTGAATCTTTTCTGGCATCAGGTCCCTCATTTACTTAATCTCACAGGCTGTACTTTCCTTCTTCATCCCATAAAAGTAGGTTTTAAAAAGAATTTTATAACCAATGCTCATACATAGAAAAAGCAGTTTTTGTTAGGATATGAGAGTTATTTCATGACAGCAATGGTAAGAACAGAAAACAAGGTAAAAGAAATTAGACACTTGGAAAAATTTCCAGAGTTCTGAAGAAACTTGCAAATATTTTGGAGAGAATATCTTTGTGAAATCATAACAAATGGGAAAGGCAACAAAAGATTGCATTTTTTACTAGTTATAATTCACCTGAATGTCACACGTCTAACATTCAGTCCAACCTGGGTTACAAGGTTTTTAAAAAGACAAAATGTCTTTAAAAAGACAGAGTTCGTTAACAATGTAGTGAGGATATTTGTTATTTGATATAGGATTCAAAGGGGTGAGTGTCATGGAGCCAAGAGCATGCATACGTTGGTTAGATAACTAATCTATGCCTGGAGGCAGGAGCAGTGATTTGGAGACTATAGACAGCATCTTACAATTAATGGTTGAATAATAATAATAACTGCAAATACTATGTGCCAGGCATTATTCTAAATGTTTTTTGTAAAAAGCTATTTAATCCTCATCCTATGAAGTAGATACTATCATGTTTATTTTCAGATGAGGAAATAAAGGGACAGAGAGGTTAAATTACACTGTCAATGTCACACAGCTAGTAACAAGTAGCCAATACTGGTTTTATTCTGATTTCAGAGTCTGTGTTCTTAACCACTGTATTATTATCCTTGAATATTTGAGGTGGGTGCTACTGAAAAATAATTGGGGTGACTGTCAAAGTTGTAGGGAGTCAGTTGTATCCTTAGCCTCAATCTCAAGAGTCACCACCTCCTTCCCAGTCCTCTGAGTCTACCCACTATATATCTCTATCATAGGTCTGGTAAACTGGCACTTTATTAGTTATTTGCTTTGATCTCGATATTTTTCTGTTAACCTACTTTATTTAACCTACTTTAAGAATTATATTTGATTTCTTTTTGAGCCCTTAAATTTAATTTAGTGCTTGCCATATAATGAACATTCAGTTTTTGCTGAATTAAAAAAATGAATGAAGGTTCTTTAAGTTGATTACAACTGACCCATGGTAGAACAGTTTTCCTGTGAAGTAGTGAGCTCCTGATCACTGGCAGTATTCAAGCATGGGCTAGATGCTTGAAGGGATGCTGCAGAAGGAACATCCATGTCATATGGAAATGGAAAATTAGACCAAGTTTTTTTTTTTTTTTTGTAACTCTGAATTATCTGATGTTCCATTGAGTTAGTTGTGATTCTTTCTCCAAACATTTGTTGAGTACCTGCTGTATTCCTGACACTACAAAGATAAATGTGGCCAAGCCAACATACATAAGGAGCTGGTAGTCAATAAGTAATTAGGAAAAGAAGTGCTTAAGGGTATAGGTGTAAAGCTTTAGTAGATAAAAATAAATAGAAAAGGATAGATTTTAGAGATGTTTTGAATAAAGGTGGAAGGGGAGTAGTAGATATTAAAGATGTCCCTAAAATTGCCTGTCTGAGAATGAATTTGGGGAGTTAAGACCACATGCTGTGTTGTTATGGGGGGATTCTTCAAAAGGGAAATATCACTATTTGCCATTAAGGTATGTGGTAGGGCTGGGTGTAATTCAGTAGATGGTAATTTGTGAAGCATTTTAAATTTCTTAAAACAAATGTGCCTTCTCTTAGTAGTCTCCAAGACCCACAAAGATGATTAAGTACTCTTCCCCTAACTCTCTGCCCCTGTAGAGGTATTAATGCAAAATGGAATAATCTGTTAAGTCAAATAAAGGTTAGCTTTCTGGTGACTAGGACAAGAGTTCTAACAGAAATGCAAAGTGATTCTTCAGTTTCTTTTCTGAATCATGTGCCTGGAATCTGTTAGGCAGTGAGGAATGGTGGTCTGTCTTTATATTACCCTGGTCCCTCATGCTGCTTATCTTTCACACATGTCCAAATATGTCTCAACACAGAATCATCCTCTCTAGCTGGGACATGATGCCTAGGTGGGTGGGGGATTCCCCTGTTTTGTTTAAAATCAAAGTTGTCTTTGAATTTGGCTAGCATGTTTGTGATTAGTTTACTGACAATTGGTTTTTTTCTTCTTATACCATATGTTATTCCATGATTCATCAGCTTTGAGTCTGTTGCCTTGAAGGTGAAACAATTTCTTCCAATGTTGATATTTCATAATCTCATAGATAACAAGCATACGCATATGCATAGTCCTTTCAGAAGTTTTAAACATTTGGAGATGAATGAATTATGCTGCCACAAATGGAAAGGAGCAGTATAAAATTATAATGGTGATATCCAGTCATCTTTTGTTGTGTGGTTTTGTAAACACTGATACTGATAAAGCCTGAATGTTCTACTATATTCCTTTATCTCTCCTTGTGAAATTGTTTCTGATATGTATTTGTTTATGATTTTAAAAATTTAACATTTTACTTAATTGCCTTGATTTACATGTATTTTAATATTTTAGACTGACAAGATCTTTATTTTTAGAAGTAGTGTTTAACTTCCAAATAAATGCATAACATTAGCTGTTTATATTGTAATAGTGGCATATCTTCTATATTTAATGTGTAGCAATGACTATTCAAACCTCAAGAAATGTTTTAGTTTATAATAGTAATTTTTCAAAATATCTCAATAGAATACATTACATTTTCTGAATCCAGAACAAAGCAGTTATTTCAGCATATGTGCTTTCTAAGTATTTAGAAGATTAGATTTCTAATAAACATGGACTAAATTAGGTTTCTTCATGTAGCTTTAATCAATGCACTTATTGTGTTGCATCCTTTAGCCACCTTTCTCTTTTTACCACAATGTCAATAATTGTTTTTCAGTGAAGACAATTTTTTATAATTTCATAGTGTAGATGCATGTGTAAAATATCTGTATAAGTTGTACATTTGGAGAGAGGTTTTTTAAAGATTCTAAATCACAGCATGTCTTCCTTCCCATCTCCCCCGCTTACCTGGTTTTAGCTCCTCTTTGGTTCAGGTGTGCTGGTGTCGCTAAGCCTTTCTGGGCCGCAGCTGGAGAAAGTGGTGATTGACAGAAGCCTGGTGGGGAAGCTCATCTCAGACACCATCAGTGATGGTAATTACCCCCATGTGCAAATCAATTGCCTACATTAACAGTGGGACAGGAGAAATAGTGTGTCAACAGGTAGACTAATTATTACCACTGGGGACTTGCAAACAAAACAAGTAATTGCTTGTAATAGCACACTTACCCCCTGGGACCAATACAAGTTTTGACTAATATTTAATATCAAAGTTTTTTTTTCTTCTTGTCAAGTGTTAAGCTTATGTTCTGAGTTGTTTTTTACTTTTTCCTTAAAAGAAGTGAGCATTGTTTTCAAAATAGGGTTTTGTTTTCATTCTTTCAAAGTTAGTTCTCTATAACTGGTACTTCAAATATATATTTCATTTCCAAATGAATTTTGAATAAATAACACAAATATACCAGCACAGCCACCAGTAAACAATTGATGCTTTGGCTCTCATAGGAAGATTCTTTGTTACTAAAATCTTACGAATACTAACTTTTGAGAGATTTTGGGCTATATTTTCTAAATAATAAAGATCAATGCCTAATATACTGGATAATCAGGTCCTATTAAGTGACATCACAATCAGTCTGTAATTGGTACAAAGCACATAAGAAAAAGATATTAAGCCAGTTATTGAATAGGAAGGATACTGATATTTATTGAGCCAAAAGGCTCTGTATGCTGGGTTCCTAACCTACCTATTTAATACAAGAAAACAATTGTATAAGGTATAGTTGTTTCCATTTTTACACATAAGGAAACTGAAGCTGAGCTACTAAGGAACATGTCCAGAGTCATATAGCTAGAAAGTGACTGAGATGAGATTTGAATACAGGTTCTGGCTGCGAAGCCCATTTTCTTTTCACTATACCGTGCTGACTCCTGAATTTTTAAAGATTATATTCTTTTTTTCAAGGTAAAAAGGTTGAGAAACATTGTATTATCATGATAGATTGAAAATGGTCAGTATCTTAAATTTAGTAATCAAAGGAAGTATGTCCTAGTGGAAAGGACAGAGGTGAGAATAAAGAAATCTTCCGTCTGCTGTGTTCTCTCACTAGCTACCTCTGAATAAATCAGACAATCACGTCATCTTGAAGAAAAGAACTCTGCAGGATGGCCATAATTAGCAACATTACTGATAGTAATAAGCTGGGGTAGGATTGTAAGCATGCCATTTCCCCTTCCTTACAGGAGTATGGTGCTGAGGAAGCTTCCCTGTAGAAGAGGTTCCATTTCCATATCTCTAATTATTGACCCCTTCGTTGGTACTGCAAATAAAATACTGGCTGTGATGATTTTGTTATATTGATGCTCCTCAATGAGAAATAAAAGGAGACTTTTCAGCACAATTTGTGTCTCTGAGTTATCCCTTTTCACGTATTTCTTTTATTTGTACCCAAAATAATACACTCTCATGGGAACGTGGTAACAATGTGATTTCTTGGCAGTTCTCCAGATTCTCTTGTAATTGTGTAGATCCACTGTTGGTCACTGTTTGCATGGTCAGGGGTGTGAAAGTAAAGGAAAATGTGTAAAACATTTAATAATTTCTTTATGCTAGGAACAATGCAAAGCATTTCTCAAATTCCTGTAACATGTTCTTATCAATAATTTTATGTAACATCAATAGCCCTTTATATAATCCACAAATATTAGTTATTTACCTACTTGTATGCTTAATGACAAAGCTATAGAAATTGCTAATTTTCATTATTAAATATTAATTTATGTAATGTACATATTGGGTATAATATGCTTTATTTCATCCAGCTTGTATACCCCTAAAAGAAGATTCATTGATGAAAATTTTTTAAATAAAGAGACTGGTTGAGAACACTGATCAGTATCCCCTAATAAATCCACTTTATCCTCAGATGGTTTCTATCATATAAACATAGGATTAAAGTCTTAGCACAAATAAAATGGAATGTTTCCATCTCTACATTCAGGTGTGAAATAGTTTTTTAAAAATATCTTTATAGCCCTGGTTCTAAATACATCTCATCCAGTGGTGGTCCCCAAACATCAGTGTATATTGAAATAGTCACAGGAAAAAAAATCATACATGATTAGATTGATAATTATTGTTTATTCCTAATATCTTTAATATTTTTATAAAATGCTATAATGATATTCAGGAGACTTTAGTGATTTCAATTAATATGTATGTTTGAAAACAGCTTTTTGTAACATTTCAGTGGAAAAAATCTATCCATTATTTTGTTCTAACTTGGTATTATCTAATTATGGTTTTTAGCTCTTCTCACAGACAGTTTTATCATCTTATCATTTTTGGCACAAAACAAGCTATGTTTTATTCAGTTTACCAAGAAGATGGATTCTTCTGATGTAAACAAAAGACTGGAAAAACTCTCGGCCTTGGATTATAAGGTAGATATTTTGATTTATATAGTCATATTATTAATTATTAAGGTATATGAAAGTATCTCATAAGTTGGTATTCTGCTCATTATTCTTAAACATTCTGGATTTCAGAAACACTGGAAATATTACAGGATTAAGCTTAATTAACTGCAAACAGTGGCCATTCTAAGTTTTCTTTTATACTCTCACTATGGGGGGATGTCTAACAATGGCATGTTTGGAGCAATTTATATAGTATTTATAGACGTCAAAGGCAGATAATAGAGGCAAGTTACACTTTGAAAATGGTTTTCGTACTAGTGGTAGTATATATATTCTCATTTTCCCGTAAGACCCCATATCATCTTTCTAGGGTAGGATAGCTGCTCTGGTTTCCACTTCACAAGAAAAGAAAGAAAGAAGAAGGCACTTTCAAAGGTTAATAGAAAAGTGTAATAAATAAGGAGGGGGAAGAACTCTCCCCTTCCAACTATAACTGGACAAAATACAAAAAGAAATCTCCTTCATGTGTTAGTATCTCTCCCTTCACTAACTCCAGGTAATTTGTTTCCTTCCTGTATCAGGGGCTTTACATCTGTTAAGGCAGAATTCTTATTTTAAGTGATGTGTTTAAGTTTTGCCACATTACATTTTAACTGCTGGGAAGGCATATTCTCTGCTAGGATGAGTATCTAATACATTTTCCAGGCTGTTTCAGTTCAAGGCCTCTTTTCAGCAATGACTTGTGTTTGCAAGATTGATCCAACCTCTGTGATGTGGATTTGAGACAGTTCACTGTTCACTGGGAACAGAGCTGATACACAGCTTCCTTAAAAAAGATGCACACTTATGCCATACCTGGAGCATCTACAGCAAGAGCAAAGAGTTTGAGAAGCTAGTCTGTAGCTTGAAATGTGTGTGTGTTTTTGGCAAACTAGTATTTAACCTAACCCTTTGCCCTTTGGGATTATTACTTATGAATGAGGCAGTGGTAGTGTGGGAGGATTTAGTTTTATTTAGTAGAAACATTTATTCTGAAAAAAAGATTTTTAATGTAGAATAAAATAAATGAGTTTTTCATTGTGGTAATAAACTACCATCTAGTTTTGTTTGCCAGCTTTGCGAAACTTCTGTAAAACCTTAATATAGATTTTTTAAAACTGGAAATTAGTGCTACTTATTATATGTGGTTGGTCAAAACAAAAATAGTATTAGCATTCTTAAAAGGATGTTAGTTCTAGAACGGCTAACTCCAGATTTACTTGAAATACTGTTTACTTACTAAAATTGATCGGTCTTTAAAATGCACCAGTGTGTGCATTAACTCGAACCATTTAAAGTAACTGTATATAAAATTTTGAATGACTAGTTTCTTTATCTTAGGTGTGATAGCTTGATAAAATCTTCTCAACTGGAGAGTAGTAGCTACCTGAGAACAGAGAGAAACTGTAAAGATGTCATCTTTTCTTGTGAAAAGATGTGGAAAACAGATCTAGCATTTGGGTCCTTAAACCTTAAGTAAGGAAATTACTTACTTGCTTATTTGAATATGCCTTTGGATTTAGGAAAATAGGAACATTGGCACTCCATGTCATTTCTATACATTAGAGAAGGAATCTGTTTCCCTTCGGAAAGCTCATTAATTTCATTTCCTGGTTTAATATTTTAAAAATATATTTTTAATATTTAGTCAAATCTGCTATTTGTCCATTGGAAGGATATTTTAAGAAATTTGTTTATTTTACGTTCCCTCTTGGTCATCATGACAGAATATTGATAATATTAAACTCATAGGAAACATGAAATTTCCTAACATTTCATAACATAATGATTTGCATTATGTGACAACTGAAAATGTCAGTCACTCATTGTAACTCAATTTTGTCATCTAGAAATTCATAGGTAACATACTTATGCGGCAAATCAGACGTCAAAATAATGTATATGTATTTTTAAGTACTTAGCAATTTCATTGTGGTATTTCTCTCAAATAAGAAGACTTAAAACAATGATATTGAGAGCTTAAATATAAGAAATTATACTTAATAGCATAAAGTACATCTGTGTTGTCTGTCATTGCCCATTTGGATTTTAAAACAAGGAAGTGGTATAGAGTATTGTACTTTTGCTTTTCTTTACAGCTGTACCATAGTTTAATTCTTTCAGATTGACATAATTTTGGCAAAGAAAATTGCAGGGTAAACATCCTTAAACTATTGACCTTTAACAAGTTTTCCTGTCTACATCTGAAAAATCCGATTCAATTTATTTAACAGTGAAGGGACACTGCGAGGAGTTAAATGTTTACCATGAGAGAACAACACTGGTAATTACTTTGATTTCAGTTCCTTTTGATGTGCATTCAGAGGATGAAGAGGTCAATAATATTATGGCCATGCAAATAGAAAAGGGTTCCTTTTGACCATCTTGAAAAAAAATAGCAGAAGATTATTAAAGCATTAACCTTGGTTTTAATGGCCTTGGTTGAGTGGTGAGATCACAATTTGGATGAGCCTGATTATTTACTAAATACAATACATAAATGCAACGGGTTCTTAACACCCATTGCACTCTGGCATTATCGCATTACTGCCATCCTTTGTTGCCTTGCAGACAGGAATATGAAAGCAATCTGTCATGTAGTGAGACTGGCTCCAGAAGCATTTCTCTGATAAGAAGACCCCCTGCCCTTTGCTAGTGTCTGGTCCAGTAGGCTTAGCCATGCGCTTAATCCCCAGAAAGTGGTTCGATTATTGCTGACCAGCAATGGCAAGATAGTTTTTTTTTTTCTTCCAAGCTATCAACCTTCCATTAATTCCTTAAGCAGAAATACGGTGCAATCTATATTTCCTTGGCATGTGTCACACAGATGGTGCCGTGCTTATGTTTTCAAATAACCATGTTCCAAAATAACATAGTTTGAATAATAAATTATACAAATCCTGCCTAAGAAAGAGAAGCATAATTCTCAGAAGCTGCATAAACTTTTATGCATGATGCTATGGCTTATCCCTTTTATGCAGAATATATGTGTATACGTCGCATATATTCTTTAAAGAGATATTTGCCTCAAGTTGTTTTTCCTTTTTTTGTTGTCAGTCATTGTTAACATGTTATGTCTTAAACAGTAGGGAGACACTCTTGGTCAGCAGTACTGAACTTGTCATTTTATACAGCTGGTCCTAAATCCTATGTGTAGGTCGATGCTGTCAAGCAACCATGACTGTACATTTTGGTATTGATTGGAATTGCTACATTCAATTCCTTCCTAACTCACATTTCTTCTCTTCCTTCCTTTGCTAAAAATGGGGAGAATTTTGAACATATGTCTTTTTTATACATGTGTCAGAAGAATTTGGTAAATTCTGACACCTTCTTAAGCACATGTTTAACATGCATATTTATTTGCATGTAACTACATTTCCAGATGCTTTAATTTTTGTAATACTTGAGGATTTTGCATCTTTTAAAGAAACGTTTCATGTATGCTTTTTTTCCTTAATCATTAGATTTTCTATTATGAAATACCTGGCCCAATAAACAAGACAACAGAGCGACATCTAGCTATCAACTATGTTCATGATAGAGTTGTTTGCTGGTGGCCACTGGTCAATGATGATGCTTGGCCTTGGGCCCCCATTTCTTCTGAAAAGGACAGAGCCAATCTACTCCTCCTGGGTTATGCTCAAGGAAGACTAGAGGTAAATCTAAAACAAATATGTACATTTTAATAAAGTGTAAATAAAATAGGATTATTAGATTTTCTGTTCTGAAATAAATGTGAATTATTTTTTACCTATAATTTGTTTTTTCAAATATTCAGAAAAGGAAATTACATATGAAATGAGATCCTAAAAAGTATCATATCTAGAAGATACCCAGACAATTCCAGGGCTGGCTAGAATAGTATAGTAATTAAGAGTCTAGGCTTCCAGGTTCAAATGCTAGCTCTGCCACTATGTAACTTCCTGTCCTTGACCAAGTTACTAATTTGTATGTGCTATAGCTTCATTATTTGAAAAATATGGTTAGTGATGATAAATGAGTTAATACATGCATTTAGAGCAATATCAATATATAGTAAGCCCTGATTCACTGTTCACTATTATGACTCTTGTTATTATCATTATTAGTTCTATTATTACTGTTTACTCATGATATCATGCCTGTGAAAGCTTTTGTTACCAATTACTCTCTTCAAACCTCTGTCAATTAATGAACATTAGTTAAATGCCTATACTGTGTAAGTCCCTGTTGTGCCAGACCACATTTGGGGCAAGGATATTTAAGGAGAGCTATAGATTATAAGGTCAGGACAGTATCCTCTCAATTCATGATAATGGTTTGATCATTCATTCATATATGTGAACCTATGTGTATTTTCAGTTTGTACTAGTACTTTGGTTACAAAATTCTCTGTTTTTGTTGTATTATAACTAAAAAACAAGCTCCCTCTCCCCCACCTTCTTATGTAGGTAAAATAGTATGTTCCTGTGTTTGCCTCTAAATCAATTATGTTTTAGACTTTTAAGGAGTATTTCCCAGAGTCAGCATTTGAGATAAGATGAATAAGTTTAAGTTTTCTCTATCCCTACCTACCTCTCCTGGTTTTATAAACTTTCAGGCTGTCTTTTTAAGACTGAAGAGTCCTAAAATTTGATGTGTAATATATATGTATGTATGTATATACGTCTTCTGTAAAAATCCTCTTAATCACCTGTAGATTTTTTAGTTTCCTTTTTCTGGAACTTTTCTAATTCTGTTACAGTGACTAAAATCACTTGTAGTATCGGTGTGGATTTTATGAGGCTAAATAAGTGCTCTATTCCTACTCACTTCCTGTTCATGACCAATATTTTCTTGATCTTGAGCTCAGAAGTTCATTGAGTAAAAGACTTTGTTAAAATGACTTAATGTAATTAAGCTAATTAGAATTCAATTAAATGGGTGTCTTATAATAAAAGTAAAAATAATTAAATTAGCTTTTAGTTATATATTTTACAAATTACCTTTCTTTGAAATGAGTCCTTATATGAAATTAGGACTGTCCTAAAAGGATATTACATAGTCTACATACCTCATTGCCTGGTGTCATCTAGATCATGGACTTTGGAGTTGAACAAACTTGGGGTTGCCTGTTGGTTGCACCATATACTAACTATGTCACCTTAATCAAGTTTACTACCTCTAAACTTCTGCCTGCTTCTAGCTAATTCTATGTTCCGTGGCTGAGTAGATCACCTACCCTATCTGACTTTAGTTTTCTTACTTTTAAAACAATAGATTTAATTCAGATAGGTCACTTCTAGGTCTTTTACAGCTCTAAAAAGTGCTTCTATGGATCCTGAAGCACAGATCTGATTTAGACATTGCCTGCCCAAAATTCTTCTGTAGATGCTAAAACCAAACTCAGCTTCAGCACTAAAAAACCTACCCTGATTGCCCTTGGCCTACCTTTCCAGTGTTGTTTCCTTCCATGTCTTAGTCAAATGAATTTACTTGCTGACTCATTATTTCCTACCTCTGCATGTGCACATTAATGGTATTTCTACTTGAAATAGCCATATCATTTAGCAATTACTGAGCATGACCATGGGGTAGGCACTGTATTTCATACTAGGGGATATGAATAAGAAACTATCCCTGCCTTCAAGGATCTTAGTGTCTGCCAGTAAGAGACAAATATGAAAATGTGTAAGTGCATTAAAGTGTTAATGATGCTGTGGGTAGAGTATGTGTAAGCTATAGTGAGACCCAATGAAAAGTGGTGGTCGATTCTACTTAGATATTAAGTAGGGAAAATTGAAGAGGCTTCCCAACGTGCTTCAATATGTGCTTGGCACACAGTTTTACTTTTTTTTATTATCCTTTCTTATCTAACCTTTCTAGAGTTGATATCAAAGTTTTACTAGCTCTGTGGAACAATCTGGCTAGCTTTTTCCTTTTCTCCTCTCTGCAACAGTACCAAAAGGAATTGATACTTGAAAGTCTGGTAAAACTTACCTGTAAAATTTCCTGGGTGTGATGTCTTTCAAGGAGGGTAGATTTTTTTCATTATTGATTCCATTTTTAAAGGGTTTTTTTTTCTTTTGTTTCCATAATTGGTGTTTCTAGAAAATTATTCATTTTATGTATTTGAATATTTTTTCATAAAGTTGTATGCAAATTTGTACATGATTCTTTATTCACCACTGATTGTATAATTCCCTCCCTTTTGATCTTATTAAGATATATAATTCATTTTTTGTCAAGAGCTTTTGTTTTAGGAATTGGCCCTTTCAGTTATTCTATCTACTGGTAAAATTTGTAAAGATTTCTTTTTTACAGCTTCATGTGAAATTCATTATGCAAAAAGTATAATCTTGTAGAATAAATGTCTAGGGCACTAATTGTTTTTCTTGTGTGTGTGTGAAGCCATAATCTTTAAATATGAAGTAGAGAATTTTTTTTAGAATATCAGGAACCGAAAGTACCAGTTTATTAAAGTAGTATTCAGGCATATTCCTTTAATTTTTTTTTTTTTCAGTAGCAGCCAAGGGACTTCTTGGACTAATCATCAGAATAAAGATAGAATATGCTCTTAAACCCTAAAATTCAAACTAAAAAATTAGCAGCCTTGTAGAGAAGAAATTTAATCATTGGATCTATTGAACTATAGAATTTTAAAAAAACATTTATCATCTAGGTTCAATCAGAAAAGATAATAGCTTTTATTTGGACAATGGCAGGATCCTAGAGCAGTAGTTCCTAGCTTTGACAACACATTAAAATCACCTACGGGGCTTTTAAAAGAGGCCCACCCAGACCAGTTACATCAGAATCTCTGGAGGGGAGGGAGTATCAGTATCTTTTATGGGTTCCCTAGGCGATTCTCATGTGCATACAAGTTGAGAAACACTGCTATACGCAAACTTAAAAAAATGTTTCTGAGCCATCTTTTTTACATAACAGACCATGAAAAGGATAAAGCCCACATACTGAACCAAATGAGAGTTTTAACAGTAGATTCTAAGTAGAAAATTGGCTTACCAAGCAGCTAAAAACAAAACAAAATAAACAAAGGAAACACAGAAATAAACTCTCTGTGACTGAATTATGTGACTTTCAGAGGAGAAACATTTTAAAATTATTTTATGGATATTAGAAAACTGCTGGTCTAATTTCACACCACAGAACCCTAAGCAACAGTCCATTTTTTTTTTTTTTAAAGATGAGTCTCGCTTTGTCTCCAGGCTGGATCTCAAGATCTTGGCTCGCTGCACTCTCTGCCTCCCAGGTTCAAGTGATTATCCTGCCTCAGCCTCCCAAGTAGCTGAGACTACAGGCACGCACCACCATGCCCAGCTAATTTTTGTATTTTTAGTAGAGGCAGGGTTTCAACATGTTGGCCAGGATGATCTCGATCTCTTGACCTCGTGATCTGCCTGCCTCGGCCTCCCAAAGTGCTGAAATTACAGGTGTGAGCCACTGTGCCCAGCCCAATAGTCCATATCTTAATTAGAAGAACACAACAGAGAGAATTATGTAGTTTAAGAAAAACTTCTTTTGAAAAATATACAGTAAATAGTACAGAAAAAAATTTTTTATCAGTAAATTCATTTAAAATATTAATATATCTTAATGGTCTATATGTAGATTATCACATATAACATGGTAGTTGTTTTCATTTGAATTTCCACATATTCTTTTTGTTTTATTTTTCAACTTATTTTAGAATTGGGAGGTACTTGTGCAGGCTTGTTACAAAGGTATATTGCAGGTGGCTGTGGTTTGGGGTCTGATTGAAACCATCACCCAGGTACTGAGCATAGTACCCAGTAGGTAGTTTTTAGTCTTTGTCCTCCTCCCTCTCTCCCTGCTCTACTATTAGTCCCCACTGTATATTGTTCCCCTCTTTATGTCCGTGTATATAACCAGTGTTTAGCTCCCACTTATAAGTGAGAACTGTTGTGTTTACTTTTCTGTCCCTGCATTAATTCACTTAGGATAATGGCCTCCAGCTGTATCCCTGTTGCTGCAAAGGACATACTTTCGTTCTTTTTTATGGCTGCATTGTATTTCATGGGGGGTGTGTGTGTGTGTGTGTGTGTGTGTGTGTATCACATTTTCTTTAGACAGTCCACCATTCGATGGGCACCTGGGTGGATTCCATGATTTTGCTACTGTGAATAGCACTGCAATGAATTTACAGGTGCATGTGTCCTTTTGGTAGAATGATTTATTTTCTTTTTGGTGTATACCCAGTAATAGGATGGCTGGGTCGAATGGTAGTTCAACTCTTAGTTCTTTGAGAAATTTCCAGACTGCACTCCACAGTGGCTGGACTAATTTACATACCCACCAACAGTGTGTAAGTATCCCTTTTTTTCTGCAGCGTCACCAATTTCTGGTATTTTTTGACTTTTTAATGAAAGCCATTCTAACTGGTGTTAGATGGTATCTCATTTTGGTTTTGATTTCCATTTCTATGATAATTAGTGATTATGAGCATTCTTTCATATGTTTGTTGGTGATTTGTATGTCTTTTGAGAAATTCGTTTCCTTTGCCTACTTTTTATAGAGGTTGTTTTTTGCTTTTTGATTTATGTTCCTTATAGATAGTATGTATTAGACCTTTGTTGGATGCACAGTTTACAAATATTTTCTCTCATTCTGTAGGTTGTCTGTTTACTCTTTTTATAGTTTCTCTTGCTGTGTAGAAGCTCTTTAGTTTAATTAGGCCCCACTTAATTTGTGTTTTTCTTGCATTTGCTTTTGAGGACTTTACCATAAATTCTTTGCTAAGACTGATATTGAGAAGGGTATTTTCCTAGGTTTCCTTGTCGTATATTTATAGTTTGAGGTCTTACATTTAAGTTTTTAAAATGAATTAATTTTTGTTTAATTTAATTTAATCATGAATTAATTTTTGTTTATGCTGATAGGTAGAGTTCCAGTTTCATTCTTCTGCACATGAATAGCCAGCTATTCTAACACTATTTATTGAATAGAGAGTATTTTCCCCATTGCTTATTTTTGTCAAGTTTGTTGAAGATCAAGATGGTTGTAGGTGTGTGACTTTTTTTCTGGGTTCTCTATTCTGTTCCATCTCTAGGTTGCTTTGGGAATTATGGCCATTTTAACAAGAATGATTCTTCCAATTTCTGAGCATGAAATGTTTTTCCATGTATTTGTGTTGTCTCTGATTTCTTTCAACAGTATTTTGTAGTTCTTATTGCAGGTATCTTTTACCTCCCTAGTTAGCTATCTTCCTAGGCATTTTATTCTTTTTGTGGCTATTGTGAATCGGATTGCATTCTTGATTTGGACATTATTGGTGTAGAAAAATCTTGCGTGATTACCCTGGCAAGGACTTCCAGTACTATATTGAATAGGAATGGTGAGAGTGGGCATCCTTGTCTTGTCCCAGTTTTCAAGGAGAATGCTCCCAACTTTTGCTCATTCAGTATGATATTGGCTGTGGGTTTGAAATAGATGGCTTTTATTATGTTGAGGTATGTTCCTTCGACACCTATTTTGTTGGGGGTTGTTAAAGGATGTTGGATTTTACTGGAAGCCTTTTCTGCATCTATTGAGATAATCGTGTGGTTTTTGCCTTTAGTTCTATTTATGTGATAAATCACATTTATTGATTTGTGTATATTGAACCAACCTTGCATCCCATGGATAAAACCTACTTGATTGTGGTGAATTAACTTTTTGACGTGCTGCGGCTTTGGTTTGCTAGGGTTTTGTTAAATATTTTTACATCTATGTTCATCAGGGATATTGGCCTGAAGTTTTCTTTTTTTGTTGTGTCTCTGCCAGATTTTGGTATCGGAATGATGCTGGCTTCGTAGAATGAGTTAGGGAGGAGTCCCTCCTCCTCGATTTTTTTTTGGAATAGTTTCAGTAGGATTGGTACCAGTTCTTCTTTTTACGTCTGGTAGAATTCGGCTGTGAATCCATCTGGTCCAGGGCTCTTTTTGGTTGGTAGGATTTTTATTACTGATTCAATTTCGGAACTCATTATTGGTCTGTTCAGGTTTTCACTTTCTTCCTGGTTCAATCTTGGGGGGGTTGTGTGTTTCCAGGAATGTATCTATTTCCTATAGATTTTCTAAGTTTTGTGCATGGTGATGTTCATAATAGTCTCTAAGGATCTTTTGCATTCCTGTGGAATCAGTTGTAATGTCATCTTCGTCATTTCTGATTGTGCTTATTTGGATCTTCTTTCTGTCTTTGTTAATCTAGCTAGCACTCTATTAATCTTGTTTATTCTCTCAGAAAACAACTTTTGGTCTCATTGATCTTTTGTATGGATTTTTGTGTTTCAATTTTGTTTGGTTCTCTGATTTTGGCTATTTCTTTTCTACTGCTACCTTTGGGGTTCATTTGTTATTTTTTTCCTAGTTCCTTTAGGTGCAATGTTAGATTGTTAATTTGAGAGCTTTCTAACTTCTTGATGTAGGCATTTACTGTGGTAAATTTTCCTCTTAACACTCCTTTCACCCAGAGATTTTGTATGTCTTGTCTCTGTTTTCATTAATTTTAAGAATTTTAAAATTTCTGCCTTAATTTCATTGTTTACTCAACAGTCATTCAGGAATAAGTTGTTTAATTTCCATGTAATGTTGTGGTTTTGGGAGAACTTTTGGTATTGATTTCTTATTTTTATTGCAATGTAGTCCAAGAGTATAGTTGGTATGATTTTGATGTTTTTAAATTTATCGAGACTTGCTCTATGGCCAAGGAGGTTGTCAGTTTTTGAGTGTGTCCCTTGTGCAGATGAGAAGAATGTATATTCTGTGGTTATTGGGTGGAGTATTCTCTTATGTGTCTATCAGGTCCAATTGGTCAAGTGTCGCAATTTAGTCCAGAACTTCATTTTCAGTTTTCTGCCTTGATGATCTGTCACATGCTATCAGTGGGTTGTTGAAGTCTCTCTCTATTATTGTGTGGCTAAGTCTTTCACATAGGTCAAGAAGAACTTGTTTTATGAATGTGGGTGCTCCAGTGTTGGGTACATATATACTTAGGATAGTTAGATCTTCTTGTTGAATTGAATCTTTTTTTATTATGTAATACCCTTCTTTATCCTCGACTATTGTTAAAGTCTGTTTTATCTGATGATGAGAATAGTGGCCCCTGCTCTTTTTTGATTTCTATTTGCATGATAGATCTTTCTCCATCCCTTAGTTTGAGCTTGTGGATGTTGTTAAATGTGAATTGCCTCTCTTAAAGACAATAGACACTTGGACCTTGTCTTATTCAACTTGCAACTCCATGACTTTTAAGTGGGATGTCAGGACCATTTACATTCAAAGTTAATACTGATATGTGAGATTTTGATGCTGTCATTGTGCTATTAGCTGGTTGTTTTGTAGATGATGTGTAGTTGCTTTTGATGTGTAGTTGCTTTATAGTATTTGTGGGCTATGTGCTTACTTGTGTTTTTGTGGTAGCAGGTATTGTTCTTTTGTTTCCATGTTTAGCACTCTCTTAAGGACCACTTGTAAGACTGGTGTACTGGTAATGAATTCCTTTAGCATTATCTGTTTGAAAAGGATTTTATTTCTTCTTCACTTATGAAGCTTAGTTTGGCGAGATATGAAATTCTTGGTTGGAATTTCTTTTCTTTAAAGATACTGAAAATAGGCCCCCCTTTTTTTTTTTGAGACAGAGTCTCACTCTCTCACCTAGTTTGGAGGGCAGTGGTGTGATCTTGGCTGACTGCAACCTCCGCCTCCGGGTTCAAGCGATTCCCCTGCTTCAGCCTCCTGAGTAGCCGGGACCACAGGTGTGCACCACCATGCCCAGCTAATTTTTTTATTTTTTAGTAGAAACGGGGTTTCGTCATATTGGCCAGGCTGGTCTCGAACCCCTGACCTCATGATCCGTCTGCCTCAGCCTCCCAAGAGTGCTGGGATTACAGTCGTGAGCCACCATGTCCGGCCACCATTTTTGCCTTTTAAGTTTCTGCTGAGAGGTCTGCTGCTAGCCTGATGTAGTTCCCTTTTTAAGTGACCTGACCCTTCTGTGTAGCTCCCTTTAAGATTTTTTCTTTGAGGTTGACTTTGGGCAATCTGAAGAGTATGTGCCTTGGGGATGGTTGTCTTTTATAGTATCTTGCATGGGTTCTCTGTATTTCTTGAATTTGCATATCAGTCTCTCTAGGAAGATTGGGAATGTTTTCTTGGACTATATTCTCAAATATGTTTTCCAAGTTGCTTACTCTCTCTTCTTCCCTTTCAGAAATGCCAGTGAGTCATAGGTTTGGTTTCTTTACATAATCCCATATTTTGCAGAGGTTTTACTCATTTTTAAAAATTCTTTAAAAAATTTTTGTCTTACTGAGTTGATTTGAAGAACTGGTCTTTGAGTTCTGAGATTCCTTTCCTAGTTTAGTCTATTATGTTGTTAATGCTTCCAACTGTATTTTGAAATTCTTGTAGTGAATTTTTCAGTTTCAGAAGTTGAGTTTGGTTGTTTCTTAAAATGGCTATTTCATCTTTCTACTCTTGAATCATTTTACTGGATTCACTGCGTTCTGTTGGGTTTCAGCTTTCTGCTGAATCTTGATGAGCTTCATTGCCACCCAGATTCTGAATTCTATGTCTGCCATTTCTGTCGCTTCAATCTGGTAAAGAACCATTGCTAGGGAGCTAGTGCACTTGTTTGGAGGTAAGGGGACACTCTGACTTTTGAATCACCAAAGTTCTTATGCGGATCCTTTCTCATCTGAGCGGGCTGGTATTCTTTTGTGTTTTTGGATTTGCTGTCGTTGAATGGGGCTTTTTGTTTTTATATAATTTGTTTACCTTGAGCTTTTAACTGTGGTGCAAGTTGAGTATAGTCAATAGGCTTTGTTTCTGGATGCTTTCAGAAGGCCAAGCGTCTGCACAGGATCTTCATCTGTGGCTAGATTCTTGCCCTCGGTTTCACAAGCTATGTATACTGGAGTATTTTTGGTGGTGTAATTTAGGCTGCAATCCAGTAGATGGCGCTTAAGAGTAATGACTGGCAGATAAGTTCTTAGCCACGTGGCTCCTGTGTTTCAGCACATTCGCAGCATCTCTCTGTGGTGTAGGAGAAAGATAACCCTCTCACCAGATCCATTCCCGGGCCTTAGGGGATCCCCCTCTGATCACTCGCACCACGCTCAATACCTTTGTTAGGTGTTCTAGGCCTCAGACTTTCTTAGATAGGGGCTGTGGCTGGCAGGCTATACCCTTCCCAGATAACCCTGTGGAGGGAGGCATGCCCCAGGCCCGCACCAGCCCACAAATACCCATGTTTCACTCTTCTGAGTGTTCTGAAAGTGGGAGCTCTTCCCCCGCTTACATGCTGGCCACAGATCTCAGCTTGGCTCCCCTGATCTGTGTGTTGTAACCCTGGGGGACTGGGCCTGGGCCTGCAGCTTTGCTCTCTGGCCCCTGATTTGGGTGCCAGCCCTGCTGGGGCAGTCAGAGTGCTCCAAGGCCACCAGCAAAACACTCAGGCTGGGCAGTGGAAGCTGTGCTATGTACACAATCTTGCAAGAGTGGCCAAGCAGGGGCCTTGGAAGGGGCTGGTGAACAGAGAGGTGTGAAGAACAGTCATGCCTCAGTCCTATGAGAAAGACAGTCCTCTCCTGGCTCAGTGGTCAATTGGGGATAGAACTACTTGGAGGAAAATGGAGAACCTATGACCACATTTTGCTGCAGCTGCCCCACTTGCAATAGCTGACGCACGCGCCCCCGACCCCTGCACCCCCCCACACACCGCGCGCCTCCCTGGGCTCCATGCTGGCTGAATCTCTGTCTCTGCTTACACTCTGGGCAGATACCCCTGCCAATTCAAACGTGTACGGGGGTTGTGGGATCTCTTGTAGCTAGGATCCCAGAGGTAAGCGGCGAGAGAGCCGTTCCCCTGCCGTCACTTCACACACCCTTTCCTTAGGAGATGTTCAGGGCCAGGATCTAGTCCTGGTGCTCAGCAATCCCACGCAGGGTTCCTAGCTTCCTCTATCTTCAGCTTTGTGTCTGTATCCCTCTCTATTGAATGTCAGTGTTTTTTCTCTGAAGATCTGTTCCAAGTACCTTGGCTTACTCAATATTTTGGTCTCTCTTAGTGGTAGAGGTACGTCCTGGCTGTGTCTAGTTGGCCATCTTGTCCCTCATTAATCTCCACATACTTTTAATATTTCTTTTTGGAAAGCTATTACCATCCTCCTAGAACTAGCATTTTATTCATTTGCTTTGTCACATAATTCATTTGTCAACAAATACCTTTAGCTTGAACCAACTTTTATCAGTAATGTGAACCAGTATCAATCATGTGATGACAACCTATTCTGCCCTTACTTTAGTATCTAAGCAAGTACTTTAACTTTTCAGATGTGTAGACTTGATAATGCTTTCTGAGTATGGTGGTAATTTCATGATCTCTTACTCAGAACAGGTCCTTAAATTTGTTTACCAAATTAACCAAAAATATATAAGCAGAGCTATTAAACCTTAAAATATGCTGTCATAAACATATTTTAAATATGGTAAAACATAACATCATGAAAACAATTTTCCCATAAGGAGAAAAAGCTATTTTTCCAAGGATTTTTCAGGAGCAGTAACTGATGGGAAAGTAATAATGTAACCAACTATTAATGTAATTTGATACAGTAGGCATTCAGAAGACATTTTAAATGCATCCAACTGAAAAGACAAAATACTTAAGAAACCTATCTTCCCCCAAAATGCATATACTGTGTTAGCTTTCAACCAGTGACAAAGATATTCTGCTTTAGGGATGGCAATTTTTAAAGAAACCTCTTTATTATAAAATAAAGCACACATAAAACCACACAAAATAAATGCATAGTTTAATGAGCTATTACAAAGGAAACACTCTTGAAACCACCATCCAAGCGAGGAAATAGAACAGTGCAGGCACCCAGAAGTACCTCTACGTGCTCTGTCGTGATCTTAACCTCTTCCCTGTCCCCCAAAGTAACTACTATCATGACTTTTTATCACTTTCTTGTATACCCATATAGCTTTTATCACCGAGTATGCATCCCCAGAAACCACAGTTTAGTATTAGCCATTTAAGACATTTTAATGTATATCTTAAATCTCTTTTAATGTACAAGTCTCCCATCCATCCTTTCTTTTTCTGTAAAATTTGTCTGTTGAAACTGTAGTGTCCCACAGTCTGGATTTTGTTGCTTGCATATTCATGTTTGGTTCAATATGTTTCTCTGTTATTTGAAAATTCCTCAAGTTACTAGTCAGTTTTGGCAAGACTATATGAGATGGTGTGTTTTTCGTCAGGAGGCACATAATTTCATATTTTCTCTCAGTTCTTTCTCTTTTTTGATGTTAGCAGCTATTCGATGTTCAATGCCTAGATCCATTAATTCATTAGGGTTGCAAAATGGTAATATTATAATTATATTATTTATTTTTCATTGATTACTTGGGATACTTTTATAAAGAGACACTTCTACTCAACTCCTATATGTTTCCCAATGGTTGTACTTATATAGGATAAACAGAACAAATGTCTGGTTATTTTCTGTTTACCAGTTTTTGAGATAATGAATTGATTCTTTAGTACTCTCTGAATGTGCCCTGTTAGTGTTTGTTTTTAAAATAGCATTATTAATTCATGAATTTTAATACATTTGATTTGATGGGGTCCTAAATTATAACTGTTATCCTTTGGAAGCTCAGATTGTCCCATCTTAGGCCAGTGGGAGGCTCTTCAGGTTGACTGTTCTTTTTGTATGGCCTCAGTAGTCTTGGGTAGCTTCTTTCTATCTGGTATGACAGTATATTCCTTGTTTATCTTGTATATTTTCTGCCCCACACCTGGAATTAGTCAGTTCTCCAAGACAATGTGGTTTCCTTTTTAATGGAAAATGGTATTTTACGCCCAAGTCAGGGTGTTAGGGATATTAGGCTGTTGTTTTTGGGTTGATCATTGTTTCTAGGTTTCTTCAGTAGAAAGAGTTGGAGATTTTATATATATACATATTCGTAATGAATCCATGCCAATACTTACAACTCAGATTCAGGACTACAGAGTTTTTAGTTTAACCTCTTCTGTATTACATTTATATCTCCTTCTTTCTGTATCAAAAGTCCTAGTTTGTAGGGATACAGGATAAATAAGAATATCCTATAATTTCTCACTTACTTTGACTCACAGTACACACTTAACAGTCTCAGGATAATCATGTTAATACTACCACTACATATAATGTTCTCTTTCTTTTAATCTTCATCTAGTTGTCCATGGGTTTTGGGTTTTGCCCTTTAGTTTAACTGTCTGTTTTATGTGGGGACTTACAGAAATTAAAAATCTGTGGTACCCCCGTGACAGCTCTCCAGGATTAGAGATACCATGTTCATGGTCATGATGAACACCTTTAGTTTGAACCAACTTTTTGTGAAAGCTTAAGGCCTGTGTTTAGATTCACATTTTTGCATGTAGATGTCCAGTTGTTCCAGCACTATTTCTTTAAAAGACTATCCTTTCTCCATTGAACTGCCTTTGCTACTTTGTCAAATATCAGTTGATTATATTTGTGTGGGTCTATTTCTGGTCTTTCTATTCTGTCCCATTGATCTATTTGCCTGTTTTTTAAATGAAATAAAGTTTTTAATATATTGTGTTGACTGTTATGACAAGTAGTTCTGTGGATTGGAGGATTTTATTAATATAAACATAATTTGTAACTTTCACATACCCAAAAATATGCATAAAGAAATGCTTTTACTTACTAGTAAATATGTGTGTTTTTATAAACTTTTCTTTTTATGCTTGTAAAACATTTATATATTTATCCTGTATACAGATGACAGATTTCATTGAAAACTATTACAAATAAGAGGGGCATCCCTTTGAAAACAATTGCTATTATTTTGTTTTTAATTGATAATTTGAATAAGTAAAGATGTAGAGCAATAGGGAAGTCTCATTCACTATTATTGTAGAGTAAATTAGTAAACTCTAAGGCAAGCAATTTAGCAATAGGTAATATAATTGAAGGTGAGTATCCTACACTAAGAAAAACTGGCCCATGTGCACAAAGAGGCATGTACAATAGTGTTCATAGCATCATTGTAGTAGTAAAAATACATTAGAAACAACTTAAATGTCTACCAACAGGAAAATGAAAACATCTTGTGGTGAATTCAGAGGGTGGAATGCTCTACGGAGTTTAAATGACTGAACTAGAGCTATGTGATCATGTGAAATCTGAAAAGAATAAGTTGAGCAAAAAGAAATTACAGTATGACAAAATACAGTAACATTTGCATAAAATTTTAAAACATTCAGAATAATGCTATAACACATTGTTCTTGATTGATGATGAAGTAGTAGTATACATAGGATTAAATACCAAATTCATAATAGTGTTGCATCTGGGGAAGGAGGCAAGGGAATGGGATTTGGCAGGCCTTAAATTTATCTATGACATTCTTTCTTTCTTCTTTTTTTTTTTTGAGATGGAGTTTCGCTCCTGTTGCCCAGGCTGGAATGCAATGGTGCCATATTGGCTCACCACAACCTCCGCCTCTTGGGTTTAAGCGATTCTACTGCCTCAGCCTCCTGAATAGCTGGGATTACAGGCATGTGCCACCAGAGCCGGCTAATTTTTCTGTTTTTTTTTTTTTTTTTAAGTAAAGACAGGGTGTCTCTATGTTGGTCAGGCTGGTCTCGAACTCCTGACCTCAGGTGATCCGCCCACCTTGGCCTCCCAAAGTGTTGGGATTACAGGCGTGAGCCACCGTACCTGGCCAATATTTATTTCTTTAAAAGAAATGAAGCAAAAGGATAGTATTTCATGAAACTGGTTTTCACATTTATCATATTATTCTAATTTTATGTGTTTTTTGAATCCATCATGGTAAAAAAGTAAAAACAAAGTGCCTTTGATCTCCTGTTTCTAAAAATTTCTACAAAGTAAGGAGGGAAATAGAGATTTCAGAAAAAAATTCTGCTGATAAGCTAAGAACTTTTGGTTGCTGCATAATATTGTAAATGATTGTAATAGCAAAAAATAATCGAAACATTGAATGTTTACCTACAGGAAAATGAAACATCTTGGTTACTTGATGGCACTTACCGGTGAAAGTTTTCAGTTCCAGAAAAGGCCACTTTAAGTAATTTTTTTCCTGATTTATGTATCGGGTGACCTTAAAAGGATTATAATAGATATGTTCCATACCTGAAACATGAAACATGAGGATCTTAAGCCTATCTCTGACTATTGTTTTTCTGCTGTTTGTGTTTTCCTGATTTTAAATATCTTCCAGAGATTGGCATTAATCATATTGACTGATTATTTTTCTTCCACCTTTGATGGCATTTGGATCGATTCTATCTACATTTTTCAAATGTAGCTTTTTAAAAATTAAAATGAATCATTTCAGTGATGTATTTTTCAGCAGGTTTCAACCTTAAATAAGATAATGTATGACTGATTTATAGCTGGCTAAAACAATCACTTTAAGATACACTAAAGGGGTTGGGCACAGTGGCTCATGCCTGTAATCCCAGCACTTTGGGAGGCCAAGGCGGGTGGATCACGAGGTCAGGAGTTCAAGACCAGCCTGGCCAAGATGGTGAAACCCCATCTCTACTAAAAATACAAAAATTAGCTGGGCATGCTGGCGGGTTCCTGTATTCCCAGCTACTCGGGAGGCTGAGACAGAGAATTGCTTGAACCCGGGAGGTGGAGGTTGCAGTGAGCCGAGATTGCGCCCCTGCACCCCAGCCTGGATGAGAGAGTGAGACTCCATCTCAAAAAACAAAAACAAAAAAACAAAAGATACACTAACGAATAAACTACTACCTTGTTCATCTTTGAAACTGGGAAATCCCAGGACTTTTAGGGACTCTTTATCTTTTCTACTCTTTCTTAGTTGGAATTTTTCAGTTCTTATCATTTCTTTCTTTACCACACAGTTTTCTTTAAAAGCAAAAAAAAAAAAAAGAAAAGAAAAACAATACACTGGACATTGGCCATCCATTTCTTGTGTAACAGTCTTCCCTCCCTGGCCATTTTTAACACTGCATAGCCTGTGGTTTAGCTAACATACTGCCTGTGTTTCTGTGCATTTCTTCTTTGTACTACCCTATTGCCTTAGAATTAAAACAGAGGTATTTTCCTTTAGATTTTTAGACTTTCATCAGACTTTTCACCTCATAAAAGTTTTTTCTTCATCTCTTAATTATCTGTACTGTTTTTCCCCTTCTCATTGTTTGCCTTTTCACCATGCCTTTGTTAGAACTTTTTACCCTGTTTGTTATCACAGGCATTCCCTTTTGAATTCTAATGACCAGTTCCTGAAATCTCTGACATATATTTTAAGAATCTTTAGTTATTAGATTTCAGAATTCACCAAGTCTAGGAAGTACCTGAAGACAGGATTAAGACCAAGAACCCAGTAAGTGAAGGAATTCTTGATCATGAAGTTTGTTGATAACAATAAGCATGCCTCATGGAAGATGGGAGTAGACTTCAAATTAATCTTGATAGATTACACTAATGTCATCAACCACTATCCTGTCTTTTTGGATTCTTCTGTCTCCTTTGTACTTTTCTTCAGGGCATTGTCATTTAACATTTCTCCCTTCATTACACGCCATATATTTTGTTCTTTTTTCTTAGCATCATATCTTGGACTTGGTCATCTCTTGACTAGTAATTCAACCTAAGCTGATTTTGGGAGAAAAACCAGCTACATGAATATAGGATGAGAGATGTCTTAGTATGGACAAGTTTGGATTTTTAAAAGTCTGTTTTTTTTCTAGGTATTTTCAATAACTACATAATTCTATTTGGTGTTTGCACCTTCTTATTTGCATGAGTCTGCGAACAGAACATCTTATAGGTAGAAAATACATTAACATATTTTTGTCTTTATATTGTTCTTTAGTCAATAGAGTACACTCTAATAACTTTAAAGCTGCTAAAATGCAGGTATTTGCACTTCATCATCTTGGTCTATCACATTAGCATTTTCCTAGAAGAACTGAATGAAATTTTCTTCTACTGATTGCCTTATTTTATCTGAGCCCATTTTTATTAATGATTGTCCATTTCTCCCTACTTTTTAAATACAAAATGTCTTACTTCAAAATTCTAATTGAAATTCCAATCTACTTTTTCTTTCAATTAAAAATATTAATATAACACTTAATGTTGTTTCACTCTTCTTGATCGACTTAAATTTTTGCACTAAGGGTCTGTGCTGTGTGAATCAAATTACTTATAAACATTTCCCTGTGCAGATTTGTTGTCTCTACATGCTTATTCTTGTTTCTTGTTTATTATAGTACATGATACCTTTATCATAGCAGTATACAAATTTATTATTTTCATAGACATTATTTTCATTATTTCATAGACATAGAAACAGAAATGTTTCATTCTAATAATATTGGTTATTTTTAAAAACCACATAACTATGAATAAAAATAATTTAAAATTATGAAATTAAATATGAAATGTATATTTTATTTGAAACATATTCCATCAATAGTGTTTATTGAGCCACTACCATATGCCAACTACAGGGTTAAATTTCATAAATCAATTACATGAGTTGAATATTAACTTCCAAGTGACATCCTCACTATGTTTAAAACAGTTTGCACTATATAAACATCAGCCATAAATTCTAAATAACCAAATATGGATTTTATTTAGTGTCTGTGTTTTTCATTCTTTTTGTTGTTTCATTCTGCTATTCTCGCCAAATGATCCTGGGCTTTCTCATTAGAAACAACAATAACAGGCGCTATTTACTGAGTGCTCCTCTGTCCCCTGCATTTAGTTACATTATTTTTAATTTGTGCAGTAATCCTGTAACACAAGTGAATAAATCCTTATTTTACAGATGAGAAAACTGCAGTTCTAAGAGGTTATCTTGCTCAAGATCTCAGCATTCTCTATTGTCAAAACAAGGGATCAGGCCCTGTTATTTGCCTTTTTAACTGTACAGTGTTGTCTCTGGGTATTAGACAGGGTCAGGTCCAACTCAGAATTATATTCTGAACCCAGGTATTTAAACTACTTTAAACATAAAAGTATTTTGGGCCAGGCGCGGTGGCCCACACCTGTAATCCCAGCACTTTGGGAGGCCAAGGTGGTTGGATCACGAGGTCAGGAGTTCGAGACCAGCCTGGCTAACGTGGTGAAAATCTGTCTCTACTAAAAATACAAAAATTAGCTGGACATGGTAGCGGGGGCCTGTAATCCCAGCTACTCGGGAGGCTGAGACATGAGAATCATTTGAACCCGGGAGGCGGAGGTTGCAGTGAGCTGAGATTGTACCATTGCACTCCAGCCTAGGTGACAGTGAAACTCCGTCTCAAAAAAATATATATTTTGGGTGTTAATGCTAATGTCATATCATTATAAGGGTCATATAAACTTGACCCTGTTTGTTCTTGACATTCTACTACCTTCAAAAGATTCCAGCCAAGTGTGGTGGCTTGTGCCTGTAATCCCAGCACTTTGGGAGGCTGAGGCAGGTGGATCACTTGAGGTCGGGAGTTCGAGACCAGCTGGGTCAACATGGCGAAACCCTGTCTCTATTAAAAATACAAAAATTAGCTGGGTGTGGTGGTGTGCACCTGTAATCCCACCTACTCAGGAGGCTGAGGCAGGAGAATCACTTGAACCCGGGAGGCGGAGGTTGCAGTGAATCGAGATTGTACCACTGCACTCCAGCCTGGGTGACACAGCAAGACTCTATCTCAAAATAAAAAAAAAAAAGAAAAGAAAAAAAGGAAGAAAAGGTTCCATGCAACAGCATAGGAGCAACTTGGTTTTCCTTTTTATCTTCTATATAAACAGATGCAAAACTAGCAATAATGTTTTGTATTTGTATAATTTTTGTTTTGAGGAGATAATTTAGTTTTTATTTGGTTCATTTTAGGATTTTTTTTCATTTACATTTACAAAGCATTATCTTTATTTTTACTGCAAATCAATCAATGAAAGAATGAAGCATCTTTATGAGAAGTCAGCTTATTAAGAACTTCCCCTTCCAAACTTTTTCAACCATTCAGAGCAAAGTTACCTATATTATTAGCTACTTGACAAAAAGCACAAGCTTCTTTCTTTTCCACTCCAAAGTTAACAGGCTGTACTGTCATTTGCCCTCTTCTCAGTCCCTTCACCTTTTTCTCACTCTTCTTTCTTCTGTGGGGTTCCCTCAACCTCACTTAAGGTTCCCAGTGCCCTGTGGTTCCCATTTCCTCTTTCTGATTGTATAAAGGAAAAGCTGATATAGTCATGTAAACTTACTAGTTACCTATGCTTGACAACATGCAGCATGTCTTGCAGAGATCTTGGTTTTTAGAGTCAGACAGACCTGGATTCAAACTGCAACTCTATCACTTATTAGTGGGGACCAAGTGCAATTTATACCATCCTTCTGACCCTCAATTTCCTTATCTTTAGAATGCAGATTACAATACCTAACTTTGGGGTATCGAAAATATTAAATAAGACAATGCATGAAAAGTCACACAGTGTCCTATTGTCTTGCTTACTACTATTATTGATGAGATTACTCTTTATCGAAACTTATGCACACTCAAGTATTTTGCTTTGTTTTGTTATAGACAGTCTTGCTCTGTCACCCAGCCTGGAGTGCAGTGCCATGATACTAGCTCACTGTAGCCTCAAACTCCTGTGCTCAAGTGATCCTCCCACCTCAGCCTCCTGAGTACTAGGATTATAGGCACATGCCATCATGTCTGGCTAATTTTTAAAATTTTTTTGTAGAGACGAGGTCTTGCTAAGTTGCCCAGGTGGGTCTCAAACCCTTGGGCTCAAGTAATCCTCCCGCCTTGGTGTTACAAAGCACTGGGATTATACTAAAGTACTTTTTTTAATCTTCAAACTTTTATGGTATCTTTATACTGTGCAAGACATTTTCCACCCTTAAATGAGTGTTACCCATCTATCATTACGTGGACAGTTAGTTGAGAAGACAGCAAGTGATCCTCTAGCCTTGACTGGCTTTTAAGGGTAATCTGGGATTGGCAGCTGGGGAAAGGGGGTACATATGTCCATGGTCTTACTCCCCTTTTTATTATTTTCCTGTAACTTATTGGGGTAAAGGTGATATTTGGTTATATGAGTAAGTTCTTTAGTGATGATTTGGGAGATTTTGGTGCACACATCACCCAAGCAGTATACACTTCACCATATTTATAGTCTTTTATCCTTTGCCCGCCTCCCACTCTTTCTCCCAAGTCCTTTGTGTCATTCTTAGGCCTTTGCATCTTTATAGCTTAGTTCCCACATATCAGTGAGAACATATGATTTTTGGTTTTCCATTCCTGAGTTGCTTCACTTAGAGTAATAGTCTCCAGTCTCATCCAGGTCACTGCAAATGCTGTTAATTCATTCCTTTTTATGGCTGTGTTGTATTCCATCATATATATATGTGTGTGTGTGTGTGTATGTATGTATATGTATGTGTGTGTGTGTGTGTGTATCTCACAGTTTCTTTATCCACTCGTTGATTGATGGACATTTGTGTTTATTCCATGATTTTATAATTGTGAATTGTGTTGCTATAAACATGCCTATGCAAGTATCTTCTTAATATAATGACTTCTTTTCATCTGGGTAGATACCCAGTAGTGGGATTGCTGGATCAAATGGTATTTCTACTTTTAGTTATTTAAGGAATCTCCATGCTGTTTTCCATAGTGGCTGTACTAGTTTACATTCCGAACAGCATTGTAGAAGTGTTCTCTGATCACTGCATCTACGCCAACATCTAGTGTTTTTAAAATTTTTTTATTATGGCCATTCTTGCAGGAGTAAAGTGGTATTGCATTGTGGTTTTGATTTGCATTTCCCTGATCATTAGTGATGTTGAGCATTTTTTCATATGTTTGTTGGCCATTTCTGTATCTTATTTTGACAACTGTCCATTCCATTCCTGTCCTTAGCCCACTTTTTTTATGGGATTGTTTGTTTTTTCTTATTGGTTTGAGTTCGCTGTAGATTCTAGATACTAATACTTGGTCAGATGTACAGATTGTGAAGATTTTCTCCTACTGGGTCATCTGTTTACTCTGCTGACTGCTCCTTTTGCCTTGCAAAAGCTCTTTAGTTTAAGTTCCAGTTATTTATCTTTGTTTTTTGTTTTGTTTTGTTTTGTTTTGAGATGGAGTCTTGCTCTGTAGCCCAGGCTGGATCTCAGCTCACTGCAAGCTCCACTTCCCAGGTTCACACCATTCTCCTGCCTCAGCCTCCTGAGTAGCTGGGACTACAGGCACCCACCAGCACACCTGGCTAATTTTTTTGTATTTTTAGTAGAGACGGGGTTTCACCATGTTAGCCAGGATGGTCTTGATCTGCTGACCTTGTGATCCACTCGCATCAGCCTCCCAAAGTGCTGGGACTACAGGCTTGAGCCACTGTGCCTGGCCTTATCTTTGTTTTTATTGCATTTGCTTTTGGGTTCTTGGTCATGAAATCTTTGCCTAAACCAATGTCTAGAGGGGTTTTTCCAACGTTACCTTCTAGAATTTTTATAGTTTCAGGTTTTAGCTTTAAGTCCTTAATCCATCTTGCGTTGATTTTTGTATAAGGTGAGAGATGAGGATCGTTTCATTCTTCTACATGTGGCTAGCCAATTATCCCAGCACCATTTGTTGAATAGGGTGTCCTTTCACCACTGTATGTTTTTGTATGCTTTGTCTAAGATCAGTTGGCTGTTAAGTATTTGGGTTTATTTCTGGATTCTTTATTCTGTTCCACTGGCCTGTGTGCCTATTTTTATACCAGTACCATGCTGTTTTGGTGACTATGGCCTTATAGTATAGTTTGAAATCAAGTAGTGTGATGCCTCCAGATTTGTTCTTTTTGCTTAATCTTGCTTTGGCTATGTGGGTTCTTTTTTGGTTCCATATGAATTTTAGAGTTGTTTTTCTAATTCCATGAAGAATGATGGTAGTATTTTGATGGGGATTGGATTTAATTTGTAGATTGCTTTTGGCAGTATGGTCATTTTCACATTGATTCTACCCATCCATGAGCATGAGATGTTTCCATTTGTTTGTGTCATCTATGATTTCTTTCAGCAGTGTTTTATAGTTTTCCTTGTAGAGATCTTTTGACTCCTTGGTTAGGTATATTCCTAAGCTTTTTTTTTTTTTTTTTTGCAGCTATTGTCAAAGGGGTTGAGTTCTTGATTTGATTCTCTGCTTGGATGCTGTTGTATAGAGCTACTGATTTGTGTACATTAATGCAAAAACTTTGCTGAATTCTTTTATCAGTTCTAGGAGCTTTCTGGAGGAGTACTTAGGGTTTTCAAGGTAAACGATCACGTTGTTAGCAAACTGACAGTTTGACTTCCTCTTTACCAATTTGGATGCTTTTTATTTCTTTCTCTTGTCTGACTGCTCTGGCTAGGACTTCCAGTACCGTGTTGAAGAGGAGTGGTGAGAGTGGGCATCCTGTCTTTTTCCAGTTTTCAGAGGGAATACTTTCAACTTTTCCCCATTCAGTATTATGTTGGCTGTGGGATTGTCATAGATGGCATTTATTACATTGAGGTATGTCCCTTATGTGCCAATTTTGCTGAGAGTTTTAATCATAAAGGGATGCTGGATTTTGTCGAATGCTTTTTCTGCATCTATGGAGATGATCATGTGATTTTTGTTTTTAATTCTGTGTATGTGGTATATCACATTTATTGACTTGTGTATGTTAAACCATCCCTGCATCCCTGTTATGAAACCCACTTGATCATGGTGGATTACTTTTTGGATATGTTGTTGGATTCAGTTAGCTAGTATTTTGTTAAGGAGTTTAGCATCAATGTTCATCAAGGATATTGGTCTGTAGTTTTCTTTTTTGGTTATGTCCTTTCCTGGTTTTGGTAAACGGTGATGCTGGCTTCATAGAATGAATTAGGGAAGGTTCTTCCTTTCTCTATCTTGTGGAGTAGTATCAAAAGGATTGGTACCAATTCTTCTTTGAATGTCTGTTAGAATTCTGCTGTGAATCCGTCTGATCCTGGACATTTTTTTGTTGGTAATTTTTAAATTACCATTTCAATCTCACTGCTTGTTATTGGTCTGTTCAGGGTATCTAATGCTTCCTGACTTAAGCTAGAAGGGTTGTATTTTTCCAGGAATTTCCCCCTCTCTTCTAGGTTTTCTAGTTTATGTGTGTAAAGGTGTTCATCGTAGCCTTGAATGATCTTTTGTATTTCAGTGGTGTCAGTTGTAATATCGCCTTTTTTGTTTATTAGTGAGGTTATTTGGATTTTCTGTCTTCTTTTCTTGGTTAATCTGGCTAATGGTCTATCAATTTTATTTATCTTTTCAAAGCACCAGCTTTTTGTTGTATTTATCTTTTGTATTTTTGTTTAAATTTCATTTAGTTCTGCTTTGATCTTGGTTATTTCCTTTCTTCTGCTGGATTTGGGTTTGGTTTGTTCTTGTTTCTGTAATTCCTTGAGGTGACCTTAGAAGGTCAGTTTGTGCTCTTTCAGTCTTTTTGATGTAGGTGTTTAGGGCTATGAACTTTCCTCTTAGCAGCGCCTTTGCTGTATCCAAGAGGTTTTTGTAGGTTATGTCATTGTCATTCAGTTATAAGAATTTTTAAATTTCCATCTTGACTTCATTTTTGACCCAATGCTTATTCAGGAGCAGGTTATCAAATTTCCATGTATTTGCAAGGTTTCAAAGGTTCCTTTTGGAGTTGATTTTAGTTTTATTCTACTGTGGTCTGAGAGAGTGTTTGATACCATTTCAATTTTCTTCAATTTATTGAGGTTCATTTTATGGACTATCATATGGTTTACCTTGGAGAAGGTTCCATGTGCTGTTGAATAGAATGTGTATTCTGCGGTTGTTGGATGAAATGTTCTGTATGTTAAGTCCATTTGTTCCAAGGTGTAGTTTAAATCCATTTTTTCTTTGTTGACTTTCTGTCTTGATGACCTGTCTAGTGCTGTCAGTGGAGTATTGAAGTCCCCCCCTATTATTGTGTTGCTATCTATCTCATTTCTTAGGTCTATTAGTAATTGTTTTATAAATTTGAGAGCTCCAGTGTTAGATGCATATATATGTTTAGGATTGTGATATTTTCCTGTTGCACAAGGCCTTTTACCTTTATATAATGTCTCTCTTTGTCTCTTTTAACTGCTGTTGCTTTAAAGTTTGTTTTGTTTAATACAAGAATAGCTATCCCTACTCGCTTTTGGTGTACATTTGCTTGAAATGCCTTTTTCCACCCCTTTACTTTAAGTATATGTGAGTCCTTATGTGTTAAGTGAGTCTCCTGAAGGCAGCAGGTAGTTGGTAGGTAAGTTCTTACCCATTTTGTAGTTCTGTATCTTTTAAGTGGAGCATTTAGGCCGTTTACATTCAATGTTAGCACTGAAATGTGAGGTGCCCTTGCATTCACAGTGCTATTTGTTGCCTGTGTACTTTTGGTTTTTTGCTTATTGTTTTGCTTTATAAGTTGTATTTTTGTTTTATAGGTCCTGTGTCATTTATGGTTTAAAGGTGTTCTGTTTTGATGTGTTTCCAGGATTTGTGTCAAGATTTAGAGCTCCTTTTAGCAGTTCTTGTAGTGGTTGCTTGGTAGTGGCAAATTCTCTTAAGCATTTGTTTGAAAGCAGTCTGAAAAAGATTGTATCTTTCGTTCGTATATGATGCTTGGTTTCAATGGGTACAAAATTCTTGACTGATAATTGTTTTGTTCAAGGAGGCTAAAGATAGGACCCCAGTCCCTTCTAGCTTATAGGGTTTCTGCTGAGAAATCTGCTGTTAATCTGATAGGTTTTCCTTTTTAGGTTACCTGGTGCTTCTGTCTCACAGCTCTTAAAATTCTTTCCTTTATCTTAACTTTGGATAACCTGATGACAATGTGCCAGGCAATGCTCTTTTTGCGATGAATTTCCAAGGTGTTTTCTGTGCTTCTTGTATTTGAATGTCTAGGTCTCTAGCAAGACTGGGGAAGTTTTCCTTGATTATTCCCCCAATTATGTTTTCCAAACTTTTCGAATTCTCTTCTTCTTCAGGAACACCAATTATTCTTAGGTTTGGTCGTTTAACACGATCCCAGACTTCTTGGAGGCTTTGTTCATATTTTCTTATTCTTTTTTCTTTCTCTTTGTTGGAAGACCTTGTCTTCGAGCTCTGAATTTCTTTCTTCTACTTGTTCAATGCTATTGCTGAGACTTTCCAGAGCATTCTGCATTTCTGTCAGTGTTTCCGATGTTTCCTGAATTTTTCATTGTTTTTTTTCTTTAAGCTATCTATTTCCTGGAATATTTCTGCTTTCACTTCTATCGTTCTTTGAATTTCCTTGCATTGGGATTCACGTTTCTCTGGTCCGTCCCTGATTAGCTGAATAACTAGCTTCCTGAATTCTTTTTCAGCTAAACCGGGGATTTCTTCTTGGTTTGGATCCATTGCTGGTGAACTAGTGTGATCTTTTGGGGGTCCTAAAGAGCCTTGTTTTGTCCTGTTATCAGAGTTCGTTTTCTGGTTTCTTCTCATTTAGGTAGGCTCTGTCAGAGGGAAGGTCTAGGGTTGAAGGCTGTTGTTCAGATTCTTTTGTCCCTCTGGGTGTTCTCTTGATGTAGAACTCTTCCCCTTTTCCTATGGATGTGGCTTCCTGTGAGCCAAACTGCAGTGATTGTTGTCTCTCTTCTGGGTCTAGCCATCCAGGAAGTCTACCTGGCTCCAGTCTGGTAGTGGGGGTTGTCTGCACAGAGTCCTATGATGTGAACTATCTGTGGGTCTCTCAGCTGTGAATACCAGTGCCTGTTCTGGTGGAGGTGATGGGGGATGCAGTGGACTTTGTGAGAGTTCTTAGCTTCGGTGGTTTAATGCTTTATTTTTGTGGTCACTGGCCTCCTGCGGGGAGGTGGCGCTTTCCAGAGAGCATCAGCTGTGGTAGCATGGAGAGGGACCGGCGGTGAGCAGGGCCCTAGAACTCCCAAGATTATATGCCCTTTGTCTTCCACTACCAGGGTGGGTAGGGAAGGACCATCAGGTGGGAGCAGGGCTAGGTGTGTCTGAGCTCAGACTCTCCTTGGGTGGGTGTTGCTGCGGCTGCTGTGGGGGATGGGGGTAAGATTCCCAGGTCACTGGATTTGTGTACCTAGGAGGATTATGACTGCTTCTGCTGAGTCATGCAGGTTGTCAGGGAAGTGGGGGAGAGCCGGCAATCACGGGCCTTACCCAGTTCCCACACAAACCAAAGGGCCCATCTCACTCTCACTGTGCCCCACACAACAGTCCCAAGTCTGTGTCCAGGCAGTGAGCGAGCAGGGCTTGAAAACTTGCCCTAGGCTACCTGCCTCCTAGCTGCGAAAGAAAAGGGCTTGTGTCTTTCCCTTGCCTGTGGAGTTTGCATCCCAGATTTGCACCCTCCCCCAAGTTCTGTCCAGGAGGCTTCTTGTCCCATTCAAATTGTTACACAGTCCAGCTACAGATTTCCTTCTCCCTGTGGAGTTTTACCCCCCTTTCTTCTGGCCACCGCGTCGATGGATCCCTGTGGTGCCAGATAGGAATGGCCTGCTTGGGGACACAGTGAGCTCCCAGGGCCTTTCTGCTGTTTCCACTACCCCTGTATTTTGCTCCGCTCTCTAAATTGTCTCAGCTCCAGTTAAAGTCGGAAACCTTTCCTGCAAACAGACCTTCAGTTTCTCCATTTGGTGGGTGTGTTCAGGAGAGGAGGCTCTCCCTTTCCCACTTCCGCAATTGGGGCACTCACAGTATTTGGGGTGTCTCCTGGGTCCTGCAGGAACAGTCTGCTTCCTTCAGAGAGTCTGTGGCTCTTCTTGGGATTACTGGTTTGTTCTTGCAGTCTCTCTGTGCTAAAATTCACAGTGCGAGCCTCCACACACTGCTTTGTCTGGAGCTGCACTCTAGACCTGCCTCCCATCCACCTCCACTTTTTACCTTTTTTCTTGGTGAAATTACAGAGCCTAGTAGAGAGCGTCTCACAAACTGGAAACAAGGAGGCCTAGGACCCTTTTTTCTGGATCATGAACATAACTTGTTCAAGTCCAAGACTGCCATCTGTTTGTGCCCCTTTTTTTAGGCTGCCCCTTTGTGAGTACAGGCCCTACTCAGCATCACCTGGCCTCTCAATCATCTGCCCTAAGGCTTTCTTTGCAAATCTTTAAGCTTTCTGGAAGTATGATATTTCAACCAGCATTACAGTTTTCTTTTAATCCATAGTATAAGAAACTTCCTACCAGCACAGTTTTTGGCTAGCTGCTACGCAGGTACAAAAAAGTGTAAAATATGTAAGACAGATTTTTTTTTTTTAAAGATGCCATCAAGCTAGAAGGAATCCAAGAAACGAGGATACTTTTGGTGTAGCATATATGTAAGTATGGTTAGTTAAGTATGGTTGGTAGGACAGAGTGTGTAGGTGAAGATTGTGGAATTCAGGCAAAAGACATGAATGAACTTATATAGCAGGGAAAATTGGGACAGGTTTTAGTTTGAACTTGGAGTAGGAGTCCCGGAGGGGAGACTGTAGGAGATAATATTGGAATTTGCAAAACAGATCATGTCTCTCCTTTGTTCAAAACTTACAGCTTCTCATCTTATTTAGAGAAAAAGTCAAAGTCCCTAGTGGCCTACAAGCTACCACACAATATCCTCCCTGTGCCTCAATTCCCATTTCCCATGACTTTCTTCCTTGCTTCTCCTTCTCTAGCTATATTAGTCTCCTTGATCTGGCCAATATAGATTCCACCTCAGAGCTTGTTTCCTCTGCTTGAAGCTCTCCTTTCCCACATGGCTGCATGGCTCACGCCTCTTTCAGGTCACCTTTATCAGAGAGGTCTTTCTTGATCTCTCTGTATCACACCCTGAGCCCCACTCCTGCCACTCCCTATTCCCTGTACTTTGCTTTATTTTATTATATAGTGTTTAGGTTATCTATATGCTTTTATTATTATTGCCTTTGTTTTTGCTATTAGGGTATGATGGTATGTGGAAAGTGCTACCCCCAAATACGGCATTTTTGGCATAGTGAATATTTAAAGCTGAAGGAAATTGAGAAAACCACAGGAGCAGAAAGGTCCCTTTGTCTTTGTCATTCTCTTTCTCTGACCTCCTTCCACCTTTCTCCCCTGAAGCCATGAAAATAATTCTCTGACCTAAAAGTAGATCATAAGAGCCTCATGTGATAAGTGTCTGCCCTATACCTGGTGGAAAGGAATGAGTACACAGAGACCCAGAGAAAAATCTGAACAAATAGGACTTGCTAAGTTCCCCTCAGTACATTAGGTCATACCTGCTTTTTGTCCACTCATACTTCTACATGACTATCCATTCTTCATCAAACCTAAGCATAAAATAGACAGTTTTCCCTGGTCTTTGGGTCTTCATTTCTGAAGGCACTTGTGTTGCGTAAAACTTTGGTTACATAAAATTGTTAAGCTTTTCTTTTATTAATCTGTCTTTAGAGATAGGGGTGTCAGCTATGAACCTTGTGACAGGAGGAAAATATATTACTTTTTCTCCCTTACAAGTGTATGCCCCTGATTGAGGGGATTTTATGTACTGCTGTATCCCTAGCCCCCAGAACCAGTGCCTGGCACATGGCTCGTATTCAAATATTTATTGGACAAAAAAGAAAATGACTGCAGCAAAAAGAGAGTGAGGGAGGGAAGGAGTTGGATATGGATCCTATGGTGGTTTAGTTCCAGGCAAAGGAATACAAATTTAACATACTAGTCAGTGGGTAACCATTGAAGGATTTGAAGATGGGAGTAAAGGCAAAAGCATTTTGTTTAGGAAGATTAATTTGGTGAAAAGGTGTAGGATGGATTTTTTTTAAGTCACATCAACTCCCCGCCCCTTCCCAATCCAGCACTCTGCCACACAGCTGTATGTGCTTTTTTAAGAAATGACTTTTAATCTTGAAATAGTTTGACTCACATGAAATTTCTAAACAGTACAGTAAATGCTCTTTCTGTTCTTTCCCCGCAGTTTCCCCAGTGACATTTACATTACTGCAATACACTGTCAAATACAGGAAAATGACCTTGTTACTATTCTGTTAATTCAGGTGCAGGCCTTAGACAGATTTCATCAGATTTTAGTGTACCTTTTTTGGGGGATATACAGTTCTATAAAATTTTAACATGTGTAGATATATGTTATTTAATATTTCTGGGTCTGACCTTCTTTAATACCACTCTCCTGGTTCTTGCACTCCCATCATTTACATATGAATAAAGTGAACGGCCTATTGTTTTCTTTGATGTTCTTCTGCACTGTGTTCCATGTTGGTAGATAGGTTCCAGGACCAACCCCCAACACACACACACACACACACACACACACACACACACACACACACAACCAAAATCTGCATTGTTTGAAAAACATCCACTTGTAAGTGGACCCTACAGTTCAAACTCATGTTGTTCAAGGACCGACTATATATACTAGGTCTTAATTTTTTAATGTTTATTTTAAAACTAGTACATTACATTATTTCTTTCTATTGGTCACTTGTCTACTTAGAATTCCTTTATATCCTTTCTGATAGTAAAATATTTCTACAAGATTGTTAACAGGGTTCTAAAGTTTTTTCCTTTGTCTAAAGTTTTTTCCTTTGTCTACCCAGCCCTACTAATTAGAAATATATTTCTTATTAGTAATTTACCAATAATTTCAGAATTGACAAGGGTGGTAGGTTGAAGGAGATTAATCATTTTAAAGTTCAACTTTGTGTTGGTAAGTTCTTGTTCATTCTTTTCAAGATATTCTGCTAACCATATTATTTTACTAAAAGCTGACTTTCTTAGTTTTTATATACTGTGGGACATATTTAAAGTGATTTACAGGCCTTCCAAAACAAATTGTTAAAGTTAAAATCTTATAGTTTAATTCTTGCAACTGTGCTATATGTATTTTTTTATTTTTTTAAGACAGCATCTCACTGTGTCACTATATATACATGCTGTATATGAGATAGACGTGCTATATATACTTTATATATTTATATGTTGCTGATGTTTAAGATAGTAATTTATGTTCTTTATAGGTTTCTGAATAAATATGCAGGCCTAGGTGTGAAGTTGAAGAAAAACCAAAGTCTATCTGAATGTACTTGATTTCTTAACAGGTTCTGAGTTCTGTCCGCACAGAATGGGACCCACTGGATGTTCACTTTGGCACCAAACAGCCTTATCAGCTGTTCACAGTGGAGCACTCCATCAGTGTAGACAAAGAGCCCATGGCTGACAGCTGCATCTATGAATGCATTCGGAATAAAATCCAGTGTGTGTCAGTCACCAGAATACCACTGAAATCAAAGGCCATCAGCTGCTGCAGGAATGTTACTGAAGACAAACTGATTCTGGGCTGTGAAGATTCTTCACTAATTCTGTATGAAACTCACCGCAGAGTGACTCTCTTAGCACAGACTGAACTTTTGCCTTCATTAATAAGCTGCCACCCAAGTGGTGCCATTCTACTAGCTGGCAGCAACCAAGGGGAGTTGCAAATTTTTGATATGGCTCTATCCCCTATTAACATCCAACTATTGGCTGAAGACCGCTTACCCAGGGAGACTCTGCAATTCAATAAATTATTTGATGCCTCCAGCAGTCTTGTTCAAATGCAATGGATAGCTCCTCAGGTTGCTTCTCAGAAGGGTGAAGGTAGTGATATCTATGATCTCCTCTTCCTCAGGTTTGAAAGAGGACCTTTGGGTGTGCTGTTGTTTAAACTAGGTAAGTCAAGGAAAGTGATGAGTAAGTAAAGTGTTTATGATAGTGACATAATTAAGGCAATAAAACTATTCTTAGAATGTAGATTTTTCTATTTGTCATCCCATAAATATGGTTGCCTTTCAAATATCCCTATAGTTTCCTTTTGTGGATGACTTTCTAACTGCCAAAGGAACAATGGATATTGAATAATTTGGAAATTGCACTAATTGTCAATCATGATGCTTCAAAAGCCCCTTTACATTTGATACTCTCTAAAATAAACTACACTACTAAATAATTCCTTAAGAAACAGACATGTGAATATTTTTAAAAGGACTTACTTTGTCCATTGAAAAATTCTGTGTTTGTAGGAATGGAATAATTTTTCTATAAAAATTATTTTAGATTATTGGTGTCTGTTGCTTCCCAGACTGGAATTGTGTGAAGCAAGTGTTTTAAAAGAAAAGAAACCAGATATTTAGTTAGAATTTGCTGAAGATACCTGTATAATTTTGTTTTAGTTTCTCTTTTGGATAAAAATATTCAAAAGGATAGATATTTTTATAGATATTGATAAGTTAATATCTATAAAATTATATATTAATGTAGCCCGTTTCAACCAAGAGACTTTTTTTTTAACTTTTATTTAGGTTTGTGGGTACACATGCAGGTTTGTTATATAGGTAAATGTGTCATGGGGGTTTGTTGTACATATTATTTCATCACACAGGTATTAAGCCCAGTACCCAATAGTTATCTTTTCTGCTCCTCTCCCTCCTCCCATCCTCCTCCCTCAAGTAGACCCCAGTGTCTGTTTTTTTTCTTCTTTGTGTTCATAAGTTCTTATCATTTAGCTCCCACTTACAAGTGAGAACACGCAGTATTTGGTTTTCTGTTTCTGCGTTAGTTTGCTAAGGATAACGGCCTTCAGCGCCATCCATGTTCCTGCAAAAGACATTATCTCATTCTTTTTAATGGCTGCATAGTATTCCACAGTGTACCACATTTTCTTTATCCAATCTGTGATTGATGGGCATTTAGGTTGATTCCATGTCTTTACTATTGTGAATGGTGCTGCAACAAACATTTGTGTACATGTATCTTTATGGCAGAATGATTTATATTCCTCTAGGTATACATCCAATAATGGGATTCCTAGGTCAAGTAATAGTTCTGCTTTTAGCTCTTTGAGGAATTGCTGTATTGCTTTCCACAATGATTGAACTAATTTACACTCCCCCCTCACAGTGCATAAGCGTTCCCTTTTCTCCACAACCTTGCCAGCATCTGTTATTTTTTTTACTCTTTAATAATAGCCATTCTGACTGGTGTGAGATGGTATCTCATTGTGGTTTTGGTTTGCATTTCTCTAATAATCACTGAGCTTTTTTTCATATGCTTCTTGGCTGCATATATGTCTTCTTTTGAGAAGTGTCTGTTCATGTCCTTTGCCCACTTTTATTTTTATTTTTATTTTACTTTAAGTTTCAGGATACATGTGCAGAACGTGTAAGTTTGTTACGTAGGTATATATGTGCCATGGCGGTCTGCTACACCTATCAACCTGTCATCTAGGTTGTAAGCCTTGTGTGCATTAGGTATTTGTCCTAATGCTCTCCCTCTCCTTGCCCCCCACCCCCAGCAGGCCCTTGTGTGTGTTGTTCCCCTCCCTGTGTCCATGTATTCTCATTGTTCAACTCACACTTATGAATGAGAAAATGTGATGTTTGGTTTTGTGTTCCTGTGTTAGTTTGCTGAGGATGATGGCTTCCAGCTTCATCCATGTCCTGGCAAAGGACATGATCTCATTCTTTTTTATGGCTGCATAGTATTCCGTGGTATATATGTACCACATTTTCTTTATTCAGTCTATTATTGATGGGCATTTTGTTGGTTCCATGTCTTTGCTATCATAAATAGTTCTCTAATAAACATACGTGTACATGTGTCTTTATAGTAGAATGATTTATATTCCTCTGGGTATATACTCAGTAATGGGATTGCTGGGTAAAATGGTATTTCTGGTTCTAGATCCTTGAGGAATGGCCACACTGTCTTCCACAATGGTTGAATTAATTTACATGCCCACCAACAGTGTAAAAGTGTTCCTATTTCTCCACAGCCTCACCAGAATCTATTGTTTCTTGTTTTTTTTGTTTGTTTGTTTGGTTTTTTTTTAGGCGGAGTCTCACTCTGTCACCCAGGCTGGAGTGCAGTGGCATCATCTCAGCTCATGGCAACCTCCATCTCCTGGGTTCAAGCGATTCTCCTGCCTCAGCCCCCTGAGTAGCTGGTTTTATAGGCATGTGCCACCATGCCCGGCTAATTTTTGTATTTTTAGCAGAGACAGAGTTTCACCATGTTGCCCAGGCTGGTCTCAAACCAACCTCAAGTGGTCTTGAGCTAGTCTCAAATCCTGACCTCAAGTGATCTGCTTGCCTCAGTCTCCCAAAGTACTGGGATTATAGGTGTGAGCCACCACACCTGGCCTCTTGACTTTCTAAATAATCGCCATTCTGACTGGTGTGAGATGTATCTCATTGTGGTTTTGATTTGCATTTCTCTAATGATCAGTGATGATGAGCTTTTTTTCATACGTTTGTTGGCTGCATAAATGTCTTCTTTTGAGAAGTGTCTGTTCTTTGCCCACTTTTTGATGGGGTTGTTTGTTTTGTTCTTGTAAATTTGTTTAAGTTCCTTATAGATTCTGGATATTAGCCCTTTGTCAGATGGGTAGATTTCAAAAATTTTCTCCCATTCTGTAGGTTGCCTGTTCACTCTGATGGTAGTTTTTTTTTTGCTGTGCAAAGGCTCTTTAGTTTAATTAGATCCCAATTGTCAAATTTGGCTTTTGTTGCAATTGCTTTTGGTGTTTTCATCATGAAGTCTTTGCTTATGCCTGTGTCCTGAATGGTATTACCTAGGTTTTCTTCTTGGATTTTTATGATTTTGGGTTTTACATTTAAGTCCTTTATCCATCTTGAGTTAATTTTTGTGTAAGGTGTAAGAAAGGGGTCAGTTTCAGTTTTCTGCATACGGCTAGCCAGTTTTCCCAGCACCATGTATTAAATAGGGGATCCTTTCCCCATTGCTTGTTTTTGTGTCAGGTTTGTTGAAGGTCAGATGGTTGTAGACGTGTGGTGTTATTTCTGAGGTGTCTGTTCTTTCTGTTCCATTGGTCTATATATCTGTTTTGGTACCAGTACCATGCTATTATGGTTACTGTAGCCTTGTAGTATAGTTTGAAGTCAGGTAGTGTGATGCCTACAGTGTGTTCTTTTTGCTTAAGATTGTCTTGGCTATATAGGTTGCTTTTGGGTTCCATATGAAATTTAAAGTAATTTTTTCTAATTCTGTGAAGAATGTCAATGGTAGTTTTATGGGAATAGCATTAACTCTATAAATTACTTTGGCTTTGCCCACTTTTTAATGGGTTTGTTTGTTTTTCTCTTGTAAATTTGTTTAAGTTCCTTATTGATGCTGGATATTAGACCTTTGTCAGATACACAGTTTGCAAATATTTTCTCACGTTCTGTAGGTTGTCTGTTTACCCTCTTCAGTTTCTTTTGTTGCAATTACTTTTGGCATCCTTGTCATGAAATCTTTGCCTATTGTCCAGGATGGTATTGCCTAGTTGTCTTCCAGGGTTTCTATACTTTTGGGTTTTACATTTAAGTCTTTAATCCATTTCAAGTTGATTTTTATGTATCAACCAAGAGACTTTAAAATAAAATTTTATTATGATGATTCACTTGCCTATTATAGCTTTGCATTAGTAGCTACGCCCTGAAATATATGATATACTTTAGGTAGATTTCTACAATTTAACATTCTTGAGAGAACCGCATTTAGGTGTAAAAAAAAAATTTTAATTAATGTACATTATGGCTACTTGAAAACATAGAAAGGTAAATACATTTTAAAATCTTTTATGGAATTTGGCTCTGTGGTACAAAGTTAGGTTTTTAAAGACATTGTAGTGTTTGTTAAATAGCTTTCAATTTACTTTGTTTTTTCATGAATCTGCTTGTCTCTGAAGTTCAATACATGAAATAAATCTAGTGAACATGATTTGATTAACCTGAAAGATACAATGCATACAACGTGAGACCTATGTTCTTTTCACATAATAAAAATGCAGCTAAATCTATTCATAATGTTAATATTGTTTAAGAAAAAAATGTTTGGAGTCTCATTTATTATGAGATAATCCAGTTATACTTTGCCCAACTACATGTTTAACAGTTGTATGTCTCCATACACAACACTAATTAAAGTGGATGTTTGATGTTTTGCGTGTCTGTTAAAACACACACACACGCATGCACTCATGCTCTCTCTTTCTCACGCACTCTCTCTCTCTTCCTGCCCCCCGCCCTTCTTCCTCTCTCTCTCTCAATCTCTCCTTTCACCCTCTAAATTACCCAGTTACCTGTCAAACAGAAGGCTTTCTGCCCATGTACACCTAGCTTTTCTTCAGCCCTCCCTTGTGGGCCTACTCACAACAGCTTTGCAAAAAGCACAGCTTTCTCTTCCTATCTCTAGCACATTTGCCTTCTTACTAAAGTAAACAGGCTCTCAGTGTAGGGATTTAGAGGGCTTCCTGCTAATTGCCAGCTTGTAAACTTAATTGGACTGTCTCCCTGGGCACTGTTCCTAAATCAATTAGGCAATGAGTTGGCTGTCACCTCTTTTTCCCAAGAAGGTCTCTTGGAAGAGAATTATCCAATAGAAGTCAAGCATTCAAATGAAAAGGTGATAACTTTTGCAACTGACATTTATCATTTAAATTTTACTTTCAATATGATTCTTAAGTTTTATAGAATAGGGAAAAATTGTACAGTCTTATAGGCTCTTTAAAAGATCAAAATGTGGAATTTCCAAGGATTTTTTAAAGTTTTGTTTCTCATTTTTAATTTATAAGATTAATATTTATTACAAATTATTTTTCCTGGGAAGAGTAGATTCCTTGAAATAGAAGATTCCAACTAGCAGATTTTTTAAAGAAAACCCAGTATAAAGAACAGATTTTTCTTATGATCTGCTACTAAATACATCCAAAAAAATTAATATACTTCTTGAATTTGTCAGTGCTGATTCTGGGCATCCATGTGGAGTTTTCATGTATAATTCAAGTTACTGCATATATAAACAGGTAGTTGCATGTGCAGTTTCCCCACTAGGGAGCATTTATGAGATTTTTTTTTCAGATGCTTGTTATGCAAGCCTTTGGAAAATTTGACACGAAAGGTGTAGCTTACAATTTAAAATTGTAAAGATAGATCATGGATCGTAGTTTAAAATAGAATGCTTTCATATGTAAACGTGACAGTGCCTAATGCCAATATGCTAAGATATTTGGAGTTAGACTCTTAGATTAGGTCAGTTAGTGTAATGTTGAAGGAACACTGCTCGAAGGCTAGAGCTTCCATTTCTTAATCCTTACAATGATCACACAAATGTGTTGGGCATTAAAAGTCCATCATTCTTGTTATTAGAAGAATTCAAAGATTATGTCTTCCTTAGGAGGTAATTAGAAGTGTCATTACAAGGAAGCCAAGAAATGTTGTTTTATAGAAAGAATATGTATTCAGAATCTCTTTATGTGACAATAATTATAACATATGTCTTCATATATAGACTGAGATTAATTTTAAAAAGTGGAGGCCCTAATTATACTATTAAGATATTAAAGCTTTTCCATTCTCATCAGTACCTTTTCCAAGCTTCACTGCTCTCCTTAAACTCACATTATCAGCTCCCTATTCCTCTCAACAGAGCATCTCACCAAAATTTTGTCAGTTCATTAAGTTTATCTGCTTCTTACCATGTACCCACCCAACCATTTATCAATATGCACATGAATCTTTCCCTCTCAGTTCAGTGAAAAAGGATCCCTTCCTCTTGTCCAAGACTAGTGTCACCACTATTTTCTCTGTAGATCCCATAACATTCCCTTTGACACCTTTACTTTGTCACCCTCCCCGGCCCCATCTATCTTGGAACAGCAGCAGATAAACAGGCCCAAGCTACACCATAAAAACAGACTGACAAAACTCTTCCTTAAAATGGTTTCCCCTCTGTTACTGATCTAATATTCACCTTTGTTTCATAGCCAAACTCACTGAAATAATACTGAACATTGCCTTTTCTCTGCTTCTTCACTTCTCACTCCTCAGAACACTGCGCTCTGGCTGTATCTTCAGCGGTCTCTTGGAACTGCTCTTGGAAAAGTCCCCAGTGACTTCATACTTGATAAATACATTTGTCTTACGTTGTTTGATGACTTTGCAGCATTTGATGGTTGCTGACCACTTCCACTATCACAGAACCCTCATCAAACAGCCTTCTATGACCCCAAATGCAACTTTCTGTCACTTTTTTATACTCTTCTTCTGCTTACTTACGAAAATGTTGGGGCCATCCAGGGTTCCATTTTTAGCCTTCACTTTGTGCAGGTTGAGACTCTGTTTTCAGTTTTGTTATCTGATCTCTGACTCCAGCCCAGACCATTCCTGACTCCACATCCACATATTCATCTGGCTTACTGAATACCTTCTCTTGGATGTGCATGTGTGCCTCAGACTCATTATGTGCAGACATGAAGTCATCTTTTTTCTCTCCAGACCTGCTTTTCCTCTTGTATTCTTCTTTTTGGTGAATGGTACAATTATTCAGATGGAATGTACAAGTCAAAAGTCATTCTAGAATCCTCCCTCACTCCTAATGCCACATCCAATTAGTGACCAAATCCTATCAATTTGGCCTTCTAAATATAGCCGAAATATCTCATTCAATTCAGCCTCACTGTCATTGCTTTAATCTAGACCTTCTCTATTTTACCATGATCAAGCAGAGGCCCTGTATCTATATTCTTCTGCCTTCCAGTCTTCTCATCCTACTCCCCAATTAATCCCCTGAGTGCTATCCTAGTGATCCTTCTAACAGTACAGATTTGGTCATGGATTCTCCAGTTTGAAATACTTAATGTCTTTTGTGGGAACATGGATGGAGCTGGAGGCTGTTATACTTAGCAAACAAATGCAGGAACAGGAAACCAAATACTGCACGTTCTTACTTATAAGTAGGAGCTAAATGCTGATAACTGATGAGCACAAACAAATGAACAGCAAACACTGGGGTCTACTTGAGGGTGGAGTTTGGGAGGAGGGAGAGAAGCAGAAAAGGTAACTAGTGGGTACTGAACCTAATACCTGGGTGATGAAATAGTCTGTCCAACAAGCCCCCATGATATGAGTTTACCTATGTAGCAAACCTACACATGTAGCCCAAAGCTAAAATAAAAGTTAAAAAAAGAAAAAAAAAAAATACTTCAGTGGTTGATAAGCCCTTTCCTGCCACTTGGTCTTTATCTCCCCAGCTGAGTTGCACTGCTGTAGCGTCCCAGCCATGGTGTGTGCTCTCACATTCACTCCTTCCATGTTGTGATGATAGTATTCCATTTGCCTGGAGTATCCCCACGATGCCCTCATAGAGTCTGCAAAGTTGGGAAAAGGTTAAATGTTCAAGTGATGATGTTAAACAAGAGGTAAAGCTAACATCTTCACTCTCATAGAACTTTGAAAATTACAGGCAACCTGTGTATGTGTGTGTATGTCTGTCTGTCTCTCTTTCTAAAAAATAAACAGTATGATTTTTCTCTTAGAAATTTTGTACAAAGCAATTTTCCTCAAGAGTTATTTTCAAATAGTTATTTTAACATTATACTTTACCCAAGTGGTATTAGGTAATTTATTGCTGAAAGTGCTAGACACTTTGTTAGATGCCTAGTCATCTTAAAATTGGATCTCATATCATTTAAAATGAACTTTTATTCTAGACAACATTCTACTTTCTTCAAACTAGAGTGATGATGAATTTTTAAATCAAGTTTATTGAGGTATAATTTACATAAATAAAATGCAAACATTTAAAATGTACAGTTAAGGCCAGGCGCGGTGGCTCACACCTGTAATCCCAGCACTTTAGGAGGCCGAGGTGGGTGGATCACCTGAGGTCAGGAGTTCGAGACCAGACTTACCAACATGGTGAAACCCCGTCACTACTAAAAATACAAAAAAATTACCTGGGTACGGTGGCACATGCCTGTAATCCCAGCTACTCAGAAGGCTGAGACAGGGAGAACCGTTTGAACCCAGGAGGCAGAGGATGCAGTGAGCCAAAATTGCACCATTGCACTCCAGCCTGGGCAGCAAGAGCGTAACTCCTTCTCAAAACAACAACAACAACAACAACAACAAACTACGGTTCAATGAGTTTTAGCAAATGTATATATCCTCATGATTACCACCACAATCATAATATAGAACATTTCCATTATCCCAAAAAATTCTCTCAAGGCCCTTTTCAGTTAATTCCCACCTCTCTGGAAGCTGATAAGTATTGATATGCTTTCCATTATTATAGATTATATTTGCTCATGTCCTTTGCAGCAACATGGATGGATCTAGAGGCCATTATCCTAAGTGAAATGGCCTGTAAAACAAAGTCAAAAACTGCACATTCTCATTTATAGGTGGGAGCTAAACAGTGGGTACACATGGACATACAGAGTGGCATAATAGACACTGGAGACTCCAAAAGGTGGGAGGGTGGGAGAGGGGTGGGGGATGAAATACTGCCTATTGAGTACAATGTTCACTATTTGGGTGATCGGTACAGTAAAAGCCTCAACTTCATCAATGCAATATATCCATGTAACACAACTGCACTTGTATCCCTAAATCTATAAAAAACATTTTTTTAGATAAAAAAATAGATTAGATTTGCCTTTTCTAGAGTTTCATAGAAATGGGATCATGTAGTAGGTACTCTTGTGTCTTGGTACTTTCACTCGGCATTATTCTGTGAGAATCTTCGATGTTAGTGTGTATTTTTGTATTTTGTTTGTTTGTTTGTTTATCTTACTGAGAGGTAGTTCATTATGTCAATACACCACAATTTTTTTAACTTTTATTTTTAGGTTCAGAGGTACATGTACAGGTTTATTTTATAGGTACATTTCATGTCTTGGGGGTTTGGTGTTTTGATTATTTCATCACCCAGGTAATAAGTACAGTATTCGATAGGCAGTTTTTCGATACTTACCATCCTCCCACCCTCCACCCTCAACTAGGCCCTGTCTATTGTTCCCTTCTTAGTGTCTGTAAGTACTCAATGTTTAGCTCCCACTTATAAGTGAGAAATGTGGCATTTGGTTTTCTATTCCTGTGTTATTTCATTTAGGATAATGGCCTCCAGCTGCATCCATCTTGCTGCAAAGCATACGATCTCATTCTGTTTTATGGCTATGTAGTATTACATGGTGTATATGTACCACATTTTCTTTATCCAATCTACTGTTGATGGGTATTTGGTTTGATTCCAAGTTTTTGCTATTGTGAATAATGCTGTGACAAACATACGTGTGCATGTGTCTTTATAGTAGAACAATTTATATTTCTTTGAGTATATACCCCTGTAATGAGATTGTTGGGTTGAATGGCAACTCTGTTTCAAGTTCTTTGAGAAATGACTAAACTGCTTTCCATGATGTCTGAACTAATTTACATTCCCACTAGCAGTGTATAAGCGTTCTCTTTTCTCTGCACCCTCACCAGCATCTGGTTTTTGTTTTTTTTTTTAAACTTAGTAACAGCCATTCTGACTGATATGAGATGGTATCTCATTGTGGTTTTGATTTGCATTTCTCTGATAATTAGTGATGTTGAGCATTTTTTTCATATGGTTGTAGTCTGCATGTGTGTCTTCTTTTGAACTGTCTATGTTCTTTGCCTACTTGTTAATGGGGTTGTTTGTGTTTTGGTTGTTCATTTGTTTAAGTTACTTATAGATTCTGGATACTAAACCTTTGTCAGATGCATAATTTGCAAATATCTTCTCCCATTCTGTAGGTTGTCTCTTTACTCTGTTGATTGTTTCTTTTGCTGTGCAGAAGCTCTTTAGTTTAATTAGGTCTCATTTGTCAATTTTTGGTTTTGTTGCAATTGTTTGTGGCGCCTTTGTCATGAAATCTTTGCCAGGGCCTCTGCCCAAATGGTATTTCCTAGGTTACCTTTCAGGGTTTTCATAGTGTTAGGTTTTACATTTAAGTCTTTAATCCATCTTGATTTGATTTTTGTATATGGTGTAAAGACGGGGTCCAGTTTCAATCTTCTGTGTATGGCTAGCCAGTTATCTCAGTACAATATTGAAAAAGAAGTCCTTTCCCTGCTTGTTTTTGTTGACTTTGTCAAAGATCAGATGGTTGTAGGTGTGTAGCATTATTTCTGGGCTCTCTATTCTGTTTCACTGGTCTCTGTGTCTGTTTTTGTACCAGTGCCATGGTGTTTTGGTCACTGTAGCATTGTGGTATAGTTTGAAGTTGGGTATGTTGTTATGCCTCCAGATTTGTTCTTTTTGTTTAGGATTGCATTAGCTATTCAGGCTCTTTTTTTGGTTCCATATGAATTTTAAATTAGTTTATCTTTTTTTCTCTTATTTATTTATTTATTTTTATTATGCTTTAAGTTCTAGGGTACATGTGCACAATCAGGTTTGATAAATAGGTATACATGTGATATGTTGGTTTGCTGCACCCATCAACTAGTCATTTACATTAGGTATTTCTCGTAATGCTATCCCTTCCCCAAACCCCCACCCCCGACAGGCCACAGTGTGTGATGTTCCCTGCCCTATGTCCAAGTGTTCTCATTGTTCGATTCCCACCTATGAGTGAGAACATGCGGGGTTTGGTTTTCTGTCTCTGTGATAGTTTGCTGAGAATGATGGTTTCCAACTTCATCCATGTCCTTGCAAAGGACATGAACTCATCCTTTTTTATGGCTGCATAGTATTCTATGGTGTATATGTGCCACATTTTCTTAATCCAGTCTATCACTGGTGGATATTTGGGTTGGTTCCAAGTATTTGCTATTGTGAATAGTGCCGCAATAAACATACGTGTGCATGTGTCTTTATAGTAGCATGATTTATAATCCTTTGAGTATATACCAAGTAATGGGATTGCTGGGTCAAATGGTATTTCTAGTTCTAGATCCTTGAGGAATCACCACACTGTCTTCCACAATGGTCGAACCAGTTTACAGTCTCACCAACAGTGTAAAAGTGTTCCTATTTCTCCACATCTTCTCCAGCATCTGTTGTTTCCTGACTTTTTAATGATCGCCATTCTAACTGGCGTGAGATGGTATCTCATTGTGGTTTTGATTTGCATTTCTCTGATGACCAGTGACGATGAGCATTTTTTCATGTGTCTGTTGGCTGCATAGATGTCTTCTTTTGAGAAGTGTCTGTTCATATCCTTTGCCCACTTTTTGATGGGGTTGTTTTTTTTCTTGTAAATTTAGGTTCTTTGTAGATTCTGGATATTAGCCCTTTGTCAGATGGGTAGATTGCAAAAATTTTCTTCCATTCTGTAGGTTACCTATTCACTCTGATGGTAGTTTCTTTAGCTGTGCAGAAGCTCTTTAGTTTAATTAGATCCTATTTGTCAATTTTGGCTTTTGTTGCCATTGCTTTTGGTGTTTTAGTCATGAAGTCCTTGCCCATGCCTATGACCTAAATGGTATTGCCTAGGTTTTCTTCTAAGGTGTTTCATGGTTTTAGGCCTAACATTTAAGTCTTTAATCCATCTTGAATTAATTTTTATATAAGGTGTAAGGAAGGGATCCAGTTTCAGCTTTCTACATACAGCTAGCCAGTTTTCCCAGCACCATTTCTTAAATAGGGAATCCTTTCCCCATTTCTTGTTTTTGTCAGGTTTGCCAAAGATCAGATTGTTATAGATGTGTGGTGTTATTTCTGAGGCCTCTGTTCTGTTCCGTAGGTGTATATATCTGTTTTGGTACCAGTACCATGCTGTTTTGGTTACTGTAGCTTTGTAGTATAGTTTGAAGTCAGGTAGCATGATGCCTCCAGCTTTGCTCTTTTAGCTTAGGATTGTCTTGGCCATGCAAGCTCTTTTTTGATTCCATATGAACTTTAAAGTAGTTTTTTCCAATTTTGTGAAGAAAGTCATTGGTAGCTTGATGGGGATGGCATTGAATCTATAAATTACCTTAGGCAGTATAGCCATTTTCACGATATTGAATCTTCCTATTCATGAGCATGGAATGTTCTTCCATTTGTTTGTGTCCTCTTTTATTTTATTGAGCAGTGGTTTGTAGTTTGCCTTGAAGAGGTCCTTCATGTCCCTTGTAAGTTGGATTCCTAGGTATTTTATTCTCTTTGTAGCAGTTTTGAATGGGAATTCACTCATGATTTGGCTCTCTCTTTGTCTGTTATTGGTGTATAAGAATGCTTGTGATTTTTGCACAATGATTTTGTATCCTGAGACATTGCTGAAGTTGCTTATCAGCTTAAGGAGATTTTGAGCTGAGATGATGGGGTTTTCTAAATATACAATCATGTCATCTGCAAACAGGGACAATTTGACTTCCTCTTTTCCTAATTGAATACCCTTTATTTCTTTCTCTTGCCTGATTGCCCTAGCCAGAACTTCTAACACTATTTTGAATAGGAGTGGTGAGAGAGGGCATCCTTGTCTTGTGCCGGTTTTCAAAGGGCACAAGACAAGGATGCCAGTTCCAGTTTTTGCCCATTCGGTATGATATTGGCTGTGGGTTTGTCATAAATAGCTCTTATTATTTTGAGATACGTTCCATCAATACTGAATTTATTGAGAGTTTTTAGCATGAAGGGCTGTTGAATTTTGTTGAAGGCCTTTTCTACATCTATTGAGATAATCATGTGATTTTTGTCTTTGGTTCTGTTTATGTGATGAATTACATTTATTGATTTGCATATGTTGAACCAGCCTTGCATCCCAGGGATGAAGCCAACTTGATCGTGGTGGATAAGCTTTTTGATGTGCTGCTGGATTCGATTTGCCAGTATTTTATTGAGGATTTCTGCATTGATGTTCATCAGGGATATTGGTCTAAAATTCTCTTTTTTTGTTGTGTCTCTGCCAGGCTTTTGTATCAGGATGATGCTGGCCTCATAAAATGAGTTAGGGAGGATTCCCTCTTTTTCTATTGATTGGAATAGTTTCAGAAGGAATGGTACCAGCTCCTCTTTGTACCTCTGGTAGAATTTGACTGTGAATCCATCTGGTCCTGGACATTTTTTGGTTGGTATACTATTATTATTGCCTCGATTTTAGAGCCTGTTATTGGTTTATTCAGAGATTCAACTTCTTCCTGTTTTAGTCTACGGAGACTGCATATGTCCAGGAATTTATCAATTTCTTCTAGGGTTTCTAGTCTATTTGCATAGAGGTGTTTACAGTATTCTCTGACGGTAATTTGTGTTCCTGTGGGATCAGTGGTGATATCCCCTATATCATTTTTTATTGCATCTATTTGATTCTTCTCTCTTCTTTGTTAGTCTTGCTAGCAGTCTATCAATTTTGTTGATCTTTTCAAAAAACCAGCTCCTGGATTCATTGATTTTTTGAAGGGTTGTTTTGTGTCTCTATCTCTTTCAGTTCTGCTCTGATCTTAGTTATTTCTTGCCTTCTGTTAGGTTTTGAATGTGTTTGCTCTTGCTTCTCTATTCTTTTCATTGTGATGTTAGGGTGTTGATTTTAGATCTTTTCTGCTGTCTCTTGTGGACATTTAGTGCTATAAGGTTCCCTCTACACACTGCTTTAAATGTGTCCCAGAGATTCTGGTATGTTGTATCTTTGTTCTCATTGGTTTCAAAGAACATCTTTATTTCTGCCTTCATTTCGTTATGTACCCCATAGTCATTCAGGAGCAGGTTGTTCAGTTTCCATATAGTTGTGCAGTTTTGATTGAGTTTCTTAATCCTGAGTTCTAATTTGATTGCACTATGGTCTGAGAGACAGTTTGTTATAATTTCTGTTCTTTTTCATTTGCCGAGGAGTGCTTTATTTCCAATTATGTGGTCAGTTTTAGAGTAAGTGCACTGTGGTGCTGTGAAGAATGTATATTTTGTTGATTTGGGGTGGAGAATTCTGTAGATGTCTGTTAGGTCTGCTTGGTGCAGAGGTGAGTTCAAGTCCTGGATATCCTTGTTAACCTTCTGTGTCATTGATCTGTTGAATATTGACAGTGGGCTGTTAAAGTCTCCCATTATTATTGTGTGGGAGTCTAAGTCTCTCTGTATGTCTCTTAGGACTTGCTTCATGAATCTGGGTGCATATATATTTAGGATAGTTAGCTCTTCTTGTTGAATTGATCCCTTTACCATTATGTAATGACCTTTGTATTTTTTGATCTTTGTTGGTTTAAAGTCTGTTTTATCAGAGACTAGGATTGCAACCCCTGTCCTTTTTTGCTTTCCATGTGCTTTGTAGGTCTTCTTCCATCCCTTTATTTTGAGCCTATATGTGTCTCTGCACGTGAAATGGGTCTCCTGAATATAGCACACCGATGGGTCTTAACTCTTTATCCAATTTGCCAGTTCGTGTCTTTTAATTGGGACATTTAGCCCATTTACATTTAAGGTCAATATTGTTATGTGTGAATTTGATCCTGTCATTATGATGTTAGCTGGTTATTTTGCCTGTTAATTGATGCAGTTTCTTCATAGCATTGATGGTCTTTATAATTTGGCATGTTTTTGCAGTGGCTGGTACCGGTTGTTTCTTTCCATATTTAGTGCTTCCTTCAGGAGGTCTTGTAAGGCATGCCTGGTGGTGACAAAATCTCTCAGCATTTGCTTGTCTGTAAAAGATTTTATTTCTTTTTCACTTATGAAGCTTAGTTTGGCTGGATATGAGATTCTGGGTTGAAATTATTTTCTTTAAGAATGTTGAATATTGGCCCCCACCCACTTCTGACTTGTAGAGTTTCTGCAAGCAGATCCACTGGTAGTCTGATGGAATTCCCTTTGTGGGTAAGCCGACCTTTCTTTCTGACTGCCCTTAACATTTTTTCCTTCATTTCAGCCTTGGTGAATCTGATGATTATGTGTCTTGGAGTTGGTCTTCTTGAGGAGTATCTTCGTGGTGTGCTCTGTGTTTCCTGAATTTGAATGTTGGCCTGTCTTGCTAGGTTGGGGAAGTTCTCCTGGATAATATCCTGAAGAGTATTTTCCAACTTGGTCCCATTCTCCCCATCACTTTTAGGTATACCTATCAAATCTAGATTTAGTCTTTTCACCCATATTTCATGGAGGGTTTATTCGTTTCTTTTTCCTCTTTTTTTCTGCAACTTTGTCTTCTCATTTTATTTCATTAATTTGATCTTCAATCACCTTTCTTCCATTTGATCGAATCGGCTACTGAAGCTTGTACATGCCTCACGAAGTTCTCATGCCATGGTTTTCAGCTCCGTCAGGTCATTTAAGTTCCTTTCTACACTGTTTATTCTAGTTAGCCATTTGTCTAACTTTTTTCAAGGTTTTTAGCTTCTTTGCGATGGGTTTGAATGTGCTCCTTTAGCTTGAAGAAGTTTGTTATTACCAACCTTCTGAAGCCTACTTCTGTCAACTCGTCAAAGTCATTCTCCTTCCAGCTTTGTTCCATTGCTGGCGAGGAGCTGTGATCCTTGGGAGGAGAAGAGGTGCTCTGGTTTTTAGAATTTTCAGCTTTTCTCTTCTGATTTCTCCTTATCTTTGTGGTTTTATCTACCTTTGGTCTTTGATGTTGGTGACCTACAGATGGGGTTTTAGTGTAGATGCCCTTTTTGTTGATGTTGATGCCATTCCTTTCTGTTTGTAAGTTTTCCTTCTGACAGTCAGGTCCCTCAGTTGCTGGTCTGTTGGAGTTTGCTGGAGGTCCAGTCCAGACCCTGTTTGCCTGGGTATCACCAGCCGAGGCTCTGTTGGAAATGCAGAAATCACCCGTCTTCTGCGTCAGTCATGCTGGGAGCTGCAGACCAGAGCTGTTCGTATTCGGCCATCTGGAACGGATCTCAAATTAGTTTTTTTTTTTTCTAATTTTGTGAAGAATGTCATTGGTAGTTTGATAGGAATAGCATTAGATCTGTAAATTGCTTTGGGCAGCAAAGCCATTTTAATGATATCGATTCTACCTATCCATGAGCTTTGAATGTTTTTCTATTTGTTTGTGTCATCTCTGATTTCTTTGAGCAGTGTTTTGTCATTCCTGTTGTAGAGATCTTTTACCTCTGTGGTTAGCTGTATTTCCTGGTGTTTTATTCTGTGGCTATTGTGAATGGGATTGTGTTGCTTATTTGGCTCTCAGCTTGGATGTCGTTGGTGTATGGAAATATTACTGATTTGTATACTTTAGTTTTGTATCGTGAAATTTTGCTGAAATTGTTTCTCAGATCTAGGAGCTTCTGGGTAGAGACTATGGGGTTTCCAGGTATAGAATCATATTTTCTACAAACAGAGATAGTTTGACTTCCTGTCTTCTATTTGGATGTATTTTATTTCTTTCTCTCACTTGATGGCTCTGGCTAGGACTTCCAGTTCTATATTGAACAGGAGTGGTGAGAGAGGGCATCCTTGTCTTGTTCCAGTTTTCCAGCTTTTGCCCATTCAGTATGATGTTGACTGTGGATCTGTCATAGATTATTATTCTTACGTATATTCCTGCAATGCCTAGTTTGTTGAGGTTTTTTTTTTTTTTTTTTAACATGAAGGGAGGTTGGATTTTATTGAAAGCCTTTTCTGTGTCTATTGAGATGATCATGTGGTTTTTGTTTTTCATTCTGTTTATGTAATGAATCACATTTAGTGATTTGCGTATGTTGACCTAAACTTACATCTAAGGATAAAACTTACTTATTTGTGGTAGATTTTCATTTTGATGTGCTGCTGGATTTGGTTTGCTAGTATTTGTTGAGGATTTTTACATCTATGTTTATCAAGGATATTGGTCATAAGTTTCCTTTCTTTGTTGTCTCTCTGCCAGATTTTGGTATCAAGATGATGCTGGCCTCATAGAATGAGTTAGGGAGTCCTTCCTCTTCATTTTTTTGGAATAGTGTCAGTAGGAATGGTACCACTCTTCTTTATACACGTGGTAGAATTTGGCTGTGAGTTGTTTGGTCCTAAGCTTTTTCTGGTGGTAGCCTTTTTATTAGTGATTCAGTTTTGGAGCTTGTCATTGGTCTGTTCAGGCATTCAGGTTCTTCCTGATTCAATCTTGACAGGGTGTACATTCCCAGAAATTTATTCATATCTTCTAGGTTTTCTAGCTTGAGTGCATAGAGGTGTTTCTAATATCCTCTGAGGGTTTTTTGTATTTCTGTACCACAGTTTTTTAATCCTTTCACATATTGATGGACATTTGGTTTGTTTCCAGGTTTTTGCTAACAGATTAAAAATGCTATGTACTTTCATCTATAAATCTTTATATGAATATATATTTTCATTTCTCTTGTCAAAAACCTACAAGTTTAAAATGACTGGGCCATATGCTAAGTGTTTGTTTAACTTTAGAAGAAATTGTTTTCTTTTCTTTTTTTTTTTTTGAGACAGAGTCTGCCTGTCGCCCAGGCTGGGAGTGCAGTGATGCCATCTCGCTCACTGCAAGCTCCACTTCTCCCGGTTCACGCCATTCTCCTGCCTCTCAGCCTCCCGAGTAGCTGGGACTACAGGCTCACTGGCCACCAGCTAATTTTTTTTTTTTTTGCATTTTAGTAGAGACAGGTTTCACTGCATAGCCAGGATGGTCTCGGGATCTCCTGACCTCGATCCTACTCGGCCTCGGCCTCCTCCCAAAGTGCTGGGATTACAGGCGTGAGCCACCGCGCCCGGCCAGAACTGTTTTCTAAAATGATTGTGTCATTTAGCATATCAGCAATTTATGGCAACTCTATTTGCTCCAAGTTCTAACACTTGAAATTAATGGTCATTTTAATTTTACCCATTCTAGTAAGTGTGTCATGGTATTAATTTGCATTTCTCTGGTGACTGTTGGAATTGAGCGTCTTTGGAATTGATGAAGTGTCTTCAAATCTTTTGCCCAAATTTAATTGAATTTTTTGTTTACTTATTCTTGAGTCGTTAGAGGTTTTTAATATATATTTTATGAATACAAGGTCTTTGTAAGATACTTGTATTGTGAATATCTTCTTTCAGCCTGTAGTTTACCCTTTCATTATTTTATCATTGTGTATAAAGTAGCAGAAGTTTTTAATTTTAATGAAATTCAATTCATAATGTTCTTTGTTTTATGGCTTTTGCTTTTCATGTCCTAAGAAAACTGTTTAATGTAGGGTCACAGGGATTTTCTTCTAGAAGTTTTGTGGGCTTAGCTCTTACATTTAGGTTTATGGTCTATTTCATGTTAATTTTTTGCATATGGTATGAGGTATGGGTTGAGATTAATTTTTAATATGAATATTTATTGTTCCAGCACCAGTGGTCAGAAAGAGTATTCTTTCTCCCATTGAATTACTTTGACCTATCAATAACTGTATTGTCTTTTAGTGAATTAAATGTCTGTACTTAAGCAAGTACCATTCTGACTTAATTCCTGTGGCTTTACATTAAGTGGTTTTACAGTAAGTCTTGAAATCGGGTACTGTTAGTCTTTCAACTTTATTCTTCTTTTTCCTATTATTTTGACTATTCTAGATCCTTTCCATTTCTATATAGTTTTGAAAGTGGCTTGTTTCACCTGATGGGATTTTGACTGAGATTGTGTTGTATCTATAGATCATTTTAGGGAGGAATGATTCTTAACAATATTGAGTATCCTAATCCATAAAAGTAGTACCTCCCTCCAGTTATTTAGGTTTTCATTAGTTTCTCTCTGCATAGTTCTATAATTTTAAGTGTAAAGGTCTTGTACATGCTTTTGTTATATTTATCCCTAAGTATTTTATGTTTTTGGATTATATTGTAAATATTTTTAATTACAATTTTTATTGTTCATTGGGATTATGTAGAAATAAAATTTTAAAATATTGACCATATATCCTGCAATCCTGTTAAACTCATTCTTAGCTGAAGTGACTTGGAATCCTTAGGATTTTCTACATAGATGATCATGACAACTGGATTTAGAAGTTTTACATCATCTTATCTAAACTGTGTGCTTTTTATTTTATTCTCTTCACTTGTTACAGCTAGGACATCTGGTACAATATTAAATAGACATGGTAAGAGAGGACATCCTTGCTTTGTTTCCAATCTTTGGTGGAAAACGTTCAATCTTTCACTATAAGTATGATGGTATTACATTGAGGAAGTCCCTTTCCATTCCCAGTCTGCTGACATATATTATCTTGAGTGGATGTTGAATTTTTTTCAAGTGCTTTTTCTGCAGCAATTGAAATGATTATAGGTTTTTTTTCTTTCTTCTCATCATAAGGTAAATTATATTGATTGGCTTTCACATGTTTAAGCAACCTTGCATTTGTGGGAGTAATCTTGCTTGTTCATGATATATTATCTTTTTAATATATTGCTGGATTTGCTAATATTATGTTAAGGGTTTTTGTGTTTGTTTATGGGAAATATTGGTCTGTAGTTTTCTTTTTATTGTAATATCTTCATTTTTGGTGTCAGTGTAATTCTAACTACATGAAATGAGTTGGGAAGTATTCTGTCTTGTAATTTGAATTGTATTGAATTTATGTTATTTCCTCTTTTGTTAATTTTTTTTTTTTTTTTTACGTATTACTATTTTTTTTAGAGACACAGTCTTGCTATCTTGCCCAGGTTGGACTTAAAACTCTTGGGCTCAAGCAGTCCTTCCACCTTCGCCTCCTGTGAGGCTGGAACAATAGGTGTGCGCCACTGTTCCTGGCTTTATTATTTCTTCCATTAATGTTTGAGAGAATTCACCAGTGAAAACATCTTAATATGCAGGTCGTGTTTAATTATGTGTGTGCATTGGTGCACGTGTGTGTGTGTGTGTGTATATGTGTAAATTTTTTTTTAACAATGACTTCAAATTTAAATAATATAGAGCCATTCAAGTTTATTCCTTCTTGAGTGAGCTTTGATAGTTTGGGTCTTTTAAGAAATCCATTTCATTTAGGTTATATTTATTCAGATAAAAACTAATTATTCACTGATTTTAAATGTCAGTAGTTCTGTAGTGATCATTCTTATTTTGGTAATTGTATCATCTCTCTTTTTTCTCAGCTGAGACAGAAGTTTGTCAATTTTACTGATCTTTTGAAAGAACAAGCTATTGAATTCATTGATTTTTCTATATTTGCTATTTCCTATTTATTGTCTTTATTATTTCCTTCCTTCTGTTTACTTTGGGTCTTACTTTAATTCAATTAAAAATGTTTTCTAATATACTTTGTGATATTTTTTTCTTTGACCGATAGGTTATTTAGAAGGATGTTGCTTAACTTCTAAATATTTGGAGATTTTCCAGATAATTTTTCTTATTGATATTTAATTCTGTTGTGGTCCGAGAAAATGCTCTTATGATTTTAAAACTTTTAAATGTATTTAGCTTCATTATATTACCCAGAATATGCTCTATCTTGTTCAATGTTCTGTGTGCACTTAAAAAGAATGTATTTTACTGTGGTTGGGTGCAGTGTTTTATAAATGTCCGTTAGGTCAAATTCATTGATAGTGTTTTTCAAGTATTTCCTATACTTATGAATTTTTTGCTTACATATTCTCTTGATTAGTAAAAGTGCTGAAATCTCCAATTATAATTTGATCGATTGATTGATTAATTGATTGAGACAGAGTCTCACTCTGTCACCCAGGCTGGAGTGCAGTGGTGTGATCTCGGTTCAACGCAACCTCCACCTCCCAGATGCAAGCGATTCTCCTGCTGCAGCCTCCCGAGTAGCTGTGATTACTGGCCCCTGCCACCACACCTGGCTAATTTTTGTGTTTTTAGTAAAGACTGTTTCGCCATGTTTGCCATGCCTGTCTTGAACTCCTGACCTCAAGCAGTCCGCCTGCCTTGGCCTCCCAAAGTGCTCAGATTACTGGCATGAGCCACCAGCCCTAGGCACCAATTATGATTTTAGATCTGGGTTTTTCTCCTTTTAGTTCTGTCCATTTTTGCTTTATTATTTCACAGCTCTGTTATTAGGTGAATTTAAGGATTGTTATCTTTCTTCATGAATTTTGGATCGTTTTTGTAAAGGTGTAGAATTCTAGATTAATTTACTTTTTACCTCTCAGTACTTTTAAAATGTCTTGTTATTGTTTTCTGGATTACATAATTTTAGATGCAAAGTCTGTAATCATTCATATCTTTGCTTTTTTGTATATCCAGTGTATTTGTTTTTTCTGTGGTTGCCTTTTGAGGTTTTCTCTTTATCACTTTTCAATGATTTTATTATGATTATATGTTAGCTTTTCTTCTCAATAGATGAGTTCTTTCTCTTGTTACTAGTAGAAGTATTAATAGGGTATAGGTGGAGTTAACAGACCTCAGATATTTTTGGTTTCCTGCAAAGTTCCTATGGATTAATATCTACTGCTAAGGAACCACCCTGATTTATGAGGACTTCCAATGCTTGACTGCAGGCTCATGAAGGTTTTTGGACAGTCACATTCTTTGATTTTACCAACACAAAAGGAATAGTAAAGTTTTACTGCTTAGTATAGTCAGGGCAATTCCCCAGATTCCCTATCAAGTTGAGTCCTGTTAATAGCACAAGTTTTCATTTTGATGTGATTTGAAGTTAGTATGAAAAATTTTAGCATCTTTCTCATGAACTAATACATTTTTTAAAATCCTGAAGCCTATAACTATTCCAGTTAAATGATGATGATAGTAATAAAAAGAATTACAGTAATATTTTATAATACTTTGTGGCTTAGAAAGTAATTTCACATATGTTTTTTCATTTTCTTTCATGATTATTTGTACTGAGAGGAAGTTTTTTAGACTTTAATCAGTAAACATTGAAGAAAAAAAGATTTTGTAACCTACCATTTTGAAAAGATTAAAAAAGTTACATAAAACAAACAAGCAAAAATCTGTTTAACAGCTCTAGTACTTATTGTCATTTAATACACAGAAATTATTAATTTCAAATGAGGTCAGCCATATTTAAAAGACAATAAAACCACAACAGAATACCACCCCCCAGTCTTTGTTTTATGCTCTTGGTCCTAAGAGTAAAAGTGAATTTTCTTTCATTTTAAAAGGATCAACAGATGTGTTTTTGTTGTACCAGTGTATCTTACAGCAAATATTAGTTGAGAAGGAGATCAGTCCCACATTTCTAGCACTTATGCAAGCAATATAGGTTTTTTTCTTTATGGAAAAGTTAACTCTTTTTGTTATTCTACTTTTATTTTAAAAGATTCACCTGGTTTTCCACGTTTTGTGATAGGTGTCTTCACTCAAGGACAGCTGGGCCTGGTAGACATCATCTTCCAGTACATTCACTGTGATGAGATCTGTGAGGCAATAAACATCCTGAGCAGCATGAACTGGGACACTCTGGGCCATCAGTGCTTTATCAGCATGAGCTCCATTGTAAACCATCTTCTTAGACAGAAGCTCACTCCAGAGAGAGAAGGTCAGACTTGAAATGTTTTTCATAGATGGGTTTTGTATATACATGAAATATATTTTATTGAGTTATTTTTTGAGGTTGTTTTTGAGTCATGGCATTGGAGAATAAATCATAAAAATGTTAGTGCTCTATTAAAACTGAAAGGATCAGATATCAAATAATTGCTCCCATGTGGTACTTACTGTATAGTATTTGTCAACATAAAGAACAACTTTTCTGTATATGCTTATGTCGGAACTTACACTGCAGTCATTGTACAATTCAGTCTAAGCTCACAGATGGAACGTGCTCACATTTCAAACTTTGATCAAAAATTTCATGTACTCCGTGGGGTCTGCTAGACAAAGAGCACCAAATAAAGGTCTTTATTCCTCCCTCACATTAGACATCAATATTTTTTTCTCACACCCAAGTCCTCTGTCCAGACAATAGTCCTTAACACTTACTTTTTTTGTATATCTGAATTGTAGCCCAGGCTGCTCCTTCTTGTTTTCCTTATTCTGACTTATAGTTGTGACACTCTTCTCTCTTCTGTCTGCTTGGATTTCCTTACCTTTGCCCAATAAGTAATTTTGTCTATCGGGATCTAAGATGTTTAATTTTAAAAGAGAAGTTAAAAAAGCTAAGGTCAGGGGGTGGGCAGTGGGGAATGCTGTGACACATACAATAATGAAATAAATCTTTATATTTGCCAATTATCCAGTATTATTTTTCTTGTAAGTTATTTAATTAATGTACAATGCACCTAAACATTCTAACATTTGCACCTTTCATATCTTTGTAGTAAGCACTGACATTAATGGTGGAAAATCATGGCCAATGAGAAACTGTCCCTAGGTAATTTACAAGATAGGAGGAACAGGAAATATGTCAAAAGGTCTTTACTTGGAGAGCTTTTCTTTTCTATTTCTTTGCATTTTTATAGATTTTTCTTATCCTACCTTATTACATTGCCAAAATAAACAAGTTGTTTGGAGAGAATTTTGTAGGTAATCTTCATTTTAGTAATTTTAGAGAAGAATAATTAGTAAGCACATGCTCTTCCGGGAAATCTATATCATGGGTCTTGGCCCAAGTCACACATGGCCCACAATAAATATTTAATATTAATTGAATGTTCTTTTTGGAGGTAGTTAAAATTTATCTAGGGAAATTCCAATATTTTTCTTTATATATTTAGAGACAGAGTGTCACTCTGTTGCTTAGGCTGGCATGCAGTGGCATGATCTCGTCTCACTGCAATGCCTGCCTCCTGGGTTCAAGCAATTCTTCTGCCTTAGCCTCCTGAGTAGCTGGGATTACAGATGTGCACCATCATGCCCGGCTAATTTTTCTATTTTTAGTAGAGGGGTTTCACTATGTTGCCCAGGTTGGCCTCAAGTGATCTTCCTGCCTCAGCCTCCCAAGGTGCTGGGATTACAGGCATGAGCCCGTACTGCACCTGGCCAAGAAATTCCAGTATTTTTACAATGAGAAAATGCCTAGTGCATGGCCCACTACTTAGGTAATCAATGAGTATTAGCTAAAAATAAAAAGAAGAGTATAACTCCATAATTTTAGGGTATAAGGTACTACTATAATATTGCTGCCTGCAGAGTTATCTTAACTAATTATTTCTTAGTATTGATATACTGTAACGACTGAGTGTATACTTAAAAAAAAAAGAAAGAAAAAATTTTAAAAAGCAAGGTCCCTAAAGAATGCTTATGTTAAGAGATCATAAATTTACAATTAAAGAAGAAATATCGAAAAGATAAAACATTGACTCTCAGCACACTGAAAATTGCTAGCACCTTAGCGAATTTGTCTTGTAAGATTACTGTGTTATAGGAAAGATTATTAGGGAATATACAAATGGGCATTATCAGATTCTTGATATTTTCAAGGAACCATATTGGGGAGATGGGGAAATAAAAAGCTTGTATGATACTAGGCTATTAAAATAAAAATTTTCCATGATACTGGGTTATCAGAATATGTACATTTTAAGTAGGTATGTGCATTTCCCCCCAGGTAACTGTAAAACATATTTCTAAAACATTCAGAATTTTTTTTCTCTCTTGAGACTTATTCTATCTGAATCTAACAAATTTGACATGGTAATTTGTTTCCTTTTATTAGCGGAACCCAGTGAGCTCTTTTATTTGTAGCCGTATTGTAGTTATCTTTGAGATCTTCATTTCTGCCTTAAACATCAAGCTGCGCTAGCTAATGAATCTATAACTGTGCTGGGAGTTATGAGTATTCCATGTAGGTTCGAACATTTCAGATGTACAAAACATGCTGTCAAGAAAACAAGCAATGGGAAGAGAATCTGGCTTGTTTTTACAATAGCATTGCTGTATTCAATTTTAATCTAAATTGACTGCTGCTTTGAAAGAAAATACCCCTAAAGTTCATCTTACTTTACTGTCTAGATTTGAGATTAAAAAAAGAAATTACTAACAGCTTAGCCAAGTCCATAGTAATTATTCTGATGAGGCATTTAATACTTTCAAACCCAAATATGCCTAAAACTAAAGAGTTTTGCTAAATAAGGAATTGTTTATTCAACCCAGTGCTAGTAGCATAAAAATCAGAGGAGTCTTACTGTGAACTGTCGTGTTCTCATACATACTCTTACTCTCACCATTATGGTAATTACTTAACTTGCAGATATTTCTGGGAAAAAAACCTAGTCCCATGAGCATGTCTTTGTAAAATTGTGAAACAGGCAAAATGTGCCCTTTCCCCCAATCTTAGCCCTCTAGTTTATTAAAACCTGCCTCTCCAGTCCTTCTTTCCTCTCCCAGAGGTCTTAGCTTTCACACTTGGATAAAACCAAGACTTTTGCTGTTTAGGGCAGAACTTAGTGAAGATATAGGGACATTCACGGTTGTCTTAAAATTGCAGTAGAGACATATTTCTACTCCAATATGGCTGTTTATTTGTATTATTTTAAAAAACATTTCTGCTATATCAATTCCAATTCCCAGTGAAGAAAGGTCAGTTTTCTCCTTTTAGCCAAAGAGAGTAAATATTTAGCACACTGTGAGTTGATTTTACTGGAAGTACTAGTTCAAACTGTGTTACTTTGATGAGTCACTGTTTTAATTACCCATTTGTGGTGAGAGGTTGGTTCATTATGGATTTCTTCAGTTTTGACAGCTTTTTGTTGCTCAGAGTCATTGTCAGCTTTGCCTCAAGTGAAAGTTTATACACAGGTTTGTTTTTGTACCAGCTGTCATATTTTAATTTCATCTTTCCTGCAAGCTCACGTTTCATCCAAGTTTGCAAAACCTGACTGACTGCAAACACGAGTATTTTGTTGTAATTGAAGGAGTTTCACTTGTTTTAGTGCTGCTATGTTTGAATTCCACAGCACAGCTTGAGACAAGCCTTGGAACCTTCTATGCTCCAACAAGACCACTTCTGGATACCACTATATTGAAATATAGAGACCAAATCAGCAAATATGCAAGGAGATTCTTCCACCACTTGCTCAGGTGAATGATATGTTTGGATTGATTAGTGTCAGACTAATTACTTATTTCAGGAGACACCCTCTTTAATTAAAATACTCCATAGTAAGGCTACATGTTTCCTAACAGTCCATCTCTTCAAAGAGATATACATCTTCTTTTGATCTTACTTAATTTGTTATTGTTTTCATTTTAAGGAAATATTTGAATATTATTTGGGGGTTTTATATCATCAGTACTTTTTAATATACCTTCCCCTTTAATATGAAAGAACAAATATCAGCTATGTAAAGTCAATGTAGAAATATTAACTGGAATTGTGCTACTAGCACTAAGTAAATATTTTCTTTTTAATTGAAGTCTAATAATATGAATGTTCTGTAAAGCTCTGAGACAGTCATTGGTTTGTTTTTCTTTCAGACTTACTGTAGAAAAACTTGTCTGTTGTCTGCTCATATAATGTGGCAAGTTTCTAGCTTCACGGTACCCCATTTTCTCTGCTTCAAATGGGTATAACAAATTTTGTTAACCTTAGAAAATAATGTGAAAAATAATGTCAAGAAATTTCTCTAAGTATTGCAGAAGTTGAAGGAAAAATATAATAGCATATATATATATATATATATATGAAGTTCAGACATCAGGATTAATGGATGGACAGAAGGAAGACGAATGCATGGATAATTTAGGGATACATATATAAATGTGGCAATACTGTAAGTAAAAGCAAGCAAGCAATTAGCACACAATTTAAAGCAGTCTGGAGTGAATGAAAAGAAATATGATAAAATAAGCATATAATAGTCTCCAAGGTATTAGTTAATGTTGTATTTCTTAAGATGAGTGGTAAATATCAGGGTATATTAAAAATTATTTTTAACTATGTGTATATATACACATACATATAGGTATGTTTGTGCATTTTTGCATATATGTATACGTATATGTATAGTATACTTTTATATATGATATGTTGTATAGTGGAAAGTAACAGAGTTTTCAACTGTGTACCAAAAAGGAGGATTACATCACGGAGTTGAGTTTAGAGTTTTAATTTTACTAAAATATAATCTGTTACAGTGTTTTCACTCTTTCAAGGGCTTTGATGTATATTCTCTTATTTTGTTCTCAGAAACCCCTGTTAAAGCAGTAGTATCATTTAACAAATGAGTAAACTGAGGCATAGATAAGTGGCTTGCTTAGATCGAATAACAAGTTATTGGTGGTGCCAGATCTTTGAACTGATTTTGATTCCCTGTTCCTTACTCTTCCCTTAAAACCATTTATCTATTATTGGTTGTATATTTTTTAGATCCTAGCTTATAAAATAACTGGAAATTTTTATTCACTTAAGAGTAGACTATTTGATAACTAATTTTGACTGCCCAAAAAGAAGGGGGATACTTCAGATTGGTCAAGATTTGAGAAGTTGTATTGTGTAAATATTCATGTTCTATAATTAGATTTTTATATATAAAGCGGCATTTTGAAGTCTACCAAGCAGTGAAGCCTCTGGAAAACAGCAATTTTAGAAACTGAGAAATGTTAAAATATTGCAAGGGTTATGATATGTAATTGAATCTTGCCTTTTCATCTGAATGATGTTAGCATATTCCAAGACTCTTCATATAAATGAGGCTGTCTTCTGTGAATGAACATATGGTGAAAGTGCTGGGGTTAACGTCACATTTATTTGGACTTAGAGCTTTGTTCTTTGTCTCATTGCTAATATTTGTTTCTCTGTTTCTGGGGAAAATTAATGAATTTTCCTCCTGCCTAAAGAGCCCAAAAAGATGAAAGTGAATAAAACAGAAGTTTTGGAAGCATATTCTTTATGTCCTCACTGTCTCTGGCTTCTGAGACTGTATACAGTGATTTAGTGTTTGCATAAGCATCATATTTGTAACCATCCTGCTGGCTCTAGGATGCTTTATTCTACTAATGTGCAATTTTTTGTTCATTGGTTTTTCTCAAATGGTTTTCTAATTATTTTTTGGACATATTTTGATAAGGTCACTATTATTGTTATTATTATTATTCTCTAGCTTTTCTATGTGGTTACATCTGGAACTAGATGTTTTCCCTTGGGGTATACTAGCTTTTTCATGTTTCTTCTTTTGCATACTTTGCTACTATTTCAATTATAATGAATGTTTTATTAGTTCTTCTTTTGATAGTAGGCTATACAGTATTATGAAAAAAGAAACAAAAGTTTTGAAGAAATTAAATGAGATAGCTTAAGTTGGAACCATTCTTTTGTTTAATGTGCTACCAAGAAGTTCTCATGCTTAGAGGAAGAGAAACAGGCCAAATACCTTTTCGTATTTGTGAAGTGCTAGAATTACATTACTCCCTGTCCTTTGGTTAGTCAATATTTTAATACTCTGAAAAAAGAAACCTTATTAGATAATGGAATAAGCTCTAAACAAAAGACCATCATAGAGAATTTTAAATTAAAGATGAGGAAAAGTAGCCCCACAGAGATTAGGGGCGTGCCTAAAATTACTCACATGGGACTCAGATTGCCTGTATCTGGATTGGATTATTTTGATAAAGAGTAAAATACTAAACTGGTTTTAATTTCATCCAGCATATGAAGGGTAAGGTCATAGTACGAATTTGTGATAATACACAAGTATACCATGTAGATTATTAAAATAAATATTTTATATACAATTTTGTTTTTCTCTTGAGAGGAGAGGAATTCTACAGACATTGCTTTATACTTTTTGGTCTTTTTTGTCTTTAACAAATATAAAAAACTACTTGAAAGCCTTTTTCCAAATTCAAACAAATCTAAACTTGAAAACTCACTTCTTGTCTTTTTGTATGCAAAGTGATCAATTTTCATAAAGAAATGCTCCCTAGAAATGTAAATTATGCTCCTAATGTTAAAAATAGGAAGAGAAAACGGTAGAAGCACAGCTTGATATGGTAGCTAATAAAGTGTTTATTATAATAAATAAAATTTTAAAGAGATGATATAATCTAATTTATAAAATCATTAAACTGGAAGACACTTACCTACAGAAGGTAAATGCAACTTTGCCTAAACTAAGTTTAAAAGGTAGTCAGCTGCCTCCATGAAATTGAATAGGCTTCCACAAGTACTGAATAGGGAAGTGATGGCAAGTGAGAGCTTTTCATCATAAACAAATAGAAACTATAATAGGGACCCCTAAATATTGATGAAATGAAAGGGCAAACATTTCAAATGAATGTGCCACATATGAGGCTTATTACTAACATGGAAATATAATATATTATAAAAAGTTAATAATTTATTTTTAACTTTTCCCCCTTGTTAACTGTGAGACTGTTGTTTTCTGACTCAAATGGTGTTATGTGATTGTGGCATAGAGAGTTGTACTTTTTGAATGCTTATAAAAATGTTAAGCAAAATTTGGGGAATGTGAGATTTATTGCCTAGAAATAAATTTTTTTTTGCTTATGAAATATTGGTGGGGAAATGTATTGATGTCAGCATTTTCCTTTGTAATGTAACAACAAAAAGTAATATGAATTGATGGATAAATAGAGGGATAGATAGGTAGATATGTGATAAGCAATATTATAAAATGATAAAGTCAGAATACACATGGTAGATAATCTTTTAACATTGCTCTATGTTGGAAATTTTTATAATAAGATGTTGGGGATAATATATTAGAGTCAATATTTACACTTAGAATTCAGAAAAAAAGGGCCATCTTTTGGAAATGGCTTTTAGCTTATGTAAAATATATATGATAGGCAAAACAAAAATCATTTTGTGACTAAAACAGTTCTTAAGCAATTCCATGTATACATGACTTTTTCAGTTATACTTTTCACTGATGGAACATATATAGTAAATACAACATCTGTATGAAATCATTTTAAAGAACGTGAATACTAAAAAAGTTAACCTGAGAACATTCAAGGCAACAAGATAGAATGATTTTTAGAGAAAAGCTCCTAGTTAGATCATCCAAAAAATGCTAGATAGTATATTCAAAATATTTATTGAAAGCATGGTTGAGCTGGCAGTAAAGTAAGGGAAACAGGCTGAAATGATAAGGATGCTTGATTCCACAAGAGTAAGCAAACTCAACGTTCTCCTGGAGGGCATCTTCTGGCTCTCAGTAAGATAGGTGCTTGGTTTACAAAGGTTGCATACTCAGAGGATAGGAGACATAACTGAGAGCTCATGCAGAATGGGAGGTTGCATCAGACATCCATACATAAATCTAGAACCCTTGAATGGGACAGCATCCTTCCTGAGAGAACTAGAATGAAGGAAGTCATGAGATGCAAAAGGAATGGTAGACAAAAAAAAAAAAAAATCATAAACTTGTGGAAACCTAGTAAAAATTGATCCTATAAAGCATATACACCAATGTCTAATTCAGGGGGTTAAAAATTAAAATCTTGGACAATAACTACATATAAATCAGAAGAGGAGTAAAGAGAGTTAAAGCATTCTAAGGTCCTTATACTTTTCAAGAGGAAGATAAAGATATTTATTAATTCTAGATTTTAGTAAGTGAAATACAGAATTTCTAGGGTAATCACTAAAAGGAAAGAAATAGAGTATATAATTTTCAAGCAAGGAGAGGGAAAACGTTGGATAAAGAAAAAAACCCCAAAGATGGCAAGAATTAGGAGAAAGTGCAGCATGAAGGGGAAGAAACATGGGAAAAAAGATGGAAAATAGAAAACTCATGATGAGATACTAGCAATGAATCAAAAAATCAATAATCGTTGTTAATGTAAAACAAACTTTCCTCAGTTTTTGTTTTTTTTTAAAGATATCTAAAACAGAGAAGGTAGCTGGGTGCTGTGGCTCACACATGTAATCCCAGCATTTATGGGAGGCCAAGGCAGGAGAATCGCTTGAGCCCAGGAGTTTGAGACCAGCCCGAGCAGTGCTGTCTCTACAAAACATTTTTTAAAAAATTAGCCAGGCGCATGGTGGCGCATGCCTGTAGTCCCAGCTACTTGGAAGGCTGAGATGGGAGGATCGCTTGAGCCTGGGTGTTCACATCTGCAGTGAGCCTTGTTCCTGCAACTGCATTGGGCGACAGAGCAAGACCGTATGTCATTAAAAAAAAAAACACCAAAAAACAAACAAAAAAAACCCTCAAACAAAGAAAGTTTAAATGTCAGAGAATGTAAAAAAATTTATACCAGATAAATACTCCAAAGAGAACTAATATAGTAGTAATGGGTTTGTTTGTTTGTTTGTTTTGAGATGGCGTTTCACTCTTGTTGTCCAGGCTGGAGTGCAATGGAGTGATCATGGACCCCTGCAACCTCCGCCTCCTGGGTTCAAGCAATTCTCCTGCCTCAGCCTCCCAGGTAGCTAGGATTACGGAAATGTGCCACCACGCCCGGCTAATTTTGTATTTTTAGTAGAGACGGGGTTTCTCCATGTTGGTCAGGCTGGTCTCAAACTCCCAACATCAGGTGATCCACCTGCCTCGGCCTCCTAAAGTGCTGGGATTATAGGCATGAGCTACAGTGCCCAGCCTATAGTGGTAATGTTATACAAATAGTCTTTAAAGCAAAATCTTTAGTAGAGATTACTAGAGATCAATACTGACAGAAAAATCAATTCACCAGGAAGATATAACGGTTCTAAATGTGTGTAACATAGCTTCAATGTACACAAAACAAAAGTCCACTGTCAATAGTTAAAGAATTTTAACTCCTTTCATTTAGTAATTGATAGATTAAGCAAACAAAGTGTCAGGAAATAGGTGATTTGAACAATACTGTATAATTGAAATCTTGACTTAATGGACATGTGTAGAGTCCAACAAGTGGAGACTATACTTTTTTCCCATGAATAAACATTCATATAAATTGACCATATTCTAGATCATAAAATTCATGAAAATTTCTCTTTTTTTTTTTTGAGACAGAGTTTTGCTCTTTTTGCCCAGGCTGGAGTGCAAACCTCGGCTCACCGCAACCTCCGCCTCCCGGGTTCAAGCGATTCTCCTGCCTCAGCCTCCCGAGTAGCTGGGATTACAGGCATGCACCACCACCCTGGCTAATTTTGTATTTTTAGTAGAGACGGGGTTTCTCCATGTTGGTCAGGCTGGTCTTGAACTCCTGACCTCAGGTGATCCACCTGCTTCGGCCTCCAAAGTGCTGGGATTACAGGCGTAAGCCACCGCGCCTGGCAATATGTGAAAATTTCAAGGAGTAATTTTTATTTACTCCACAATTAATTACTGAGTACCACATGCCAGGCACTTAGCTAAGAATATGGCAAAGGGCAAAACAGACCAAAAAAAAAAAAAAGTTCATATATTTGCCCCTGCCTAAATCTCATGTTGAAATGTAATCCCCAGTGTTGGAGGTGGGGCTTGGTAGGAGGTATTTGGATCATGGGGGTGGATTATTTATGGCTTGGTGCTCCCTGTGATAGTGAGTTCACAAGGACAGCACCAAACCATAAGGGATCTACTTTCATGACCCAAATGACCATATTTGGTTGGTTAAACGTAGGTGGCTCTCCCTCCTCTTGCTCCCGTTCTTGCCATGTGAGATGCTGGCTCCCCGTTTGCCTTCTGCCATGAGTGAAAGCTTCCTGAGGCCTCACCAGAAGCTGAGCACCATGCTACCTATACAGGCTGCAGAACCATGAGCCAGTTAAATCTCTTTTCTTATATAAATCTATTTTCTTTATAAATTTCCCAGCGTCAGGTATTTATAGCAATGCAAGAATGGCCTAATACAATAAATAAGTGGGTAAAATACATAATATGTCAGGTAATGATATGTGCCATGAAAGCGAACATGCAGGGACAGGGCTAGGAAGTATTGGATGATGGGTGAGTGGACTGCAGTTTTAAATAAGATTGCCAGATTTCTTAAATTTTACTCCTGAGGTAAATTATCTTGTTCTCCCTCATTCATCTCACCTTAGCCTTAGCCTTGGCCCTGGAAAATACAAATTGTTATGAAAAAGGCTTTTTTGGGGGAGTGGAGGCTTGTTTTACAAAATAAAGAATCATACTATTAAAAAGATTGCCAGGGAAGGCCTCACTAACAAGGTAAAATATTAGTTAAATCCCAGCAGTTTGGCTGGAGCAGTGAATGAGAAGGAGAGGAATGAGACAATGGGTCAGAGAGGCAGCAAGTGGCCAGGTCATACAGGACTTTGTAGATTCTTGTAAGGAATTGAGAGTATTCTCTTGAATAATAGGGGAACTCAATAGATGATTTGAAACTATCTGTTGAATGGATAACTCAGATCCTGTGTTGAGAATTGTCCTTAGAAGGTCAAGGAGAAGGAGACCTATTGGGAGGCTATTGCAGTAATTGAGTAAGCAATGGTGGCCAATTACAGATTGGTAGCAAAGGGAATGAAGATAGAGTGGTGGATTTTGAACATATTAAAGGTTTTGATAACAGGATTTTCTAACAGATTGGATAAAGAATATAATAGAGAGGTGAAGCATGACTTCAAGTGTTTTGACCTGAGCAATTGGAAAAACAGAATTGTTTTTGACAAGATTGATAAGGCTCCAGAAAGAATAGGTATGTGGGAAAAGAGTAGTAGTTTGGTTTTGGAAATGTTGAGTTTGAGTGAGAAATTCAGAAGTGAGTTCTCAGACAGGGCTATGAAGGGAAATATATATATTTAAAACGTTTTTCTTGGAAAAGAAGAAAGACTCAAAATTAATGAGCCATGAAATTTTTAAAACTTGCAAAAAATACCAGTAAAATAAATCTGAAGAAAGAAGGAAGGAAATAAAGATATGTTTGGAAATAAAGATATGTTTACAAATAAAGTAACAAAAACCAAAATTATAAAATAAGATTAATAAAGCTAAACATTTCTTCTTTGACTCAAGATTAGTCAAACAGAAAAAAAAGTAAAGGGAATACCATGAACAATTTATGACAGCAAACTTGAAAAATGGGGAAAACTGAAAATTTCTTAGGTACATAAAAACCAAAACTGACCAAAAAAGAAATAGAAGATTTAAATAGTCCTATACACATGAAATAAATTGTTAATCAATGTTTCTCCTATAAAGTAAACCACAGTCCCAAGATGTTTTTGGCAAGTGAGGTTCCATTGCTATATTCACACAACTCTTTTCTATGTTGTTGTTGTTTTTTTTTCAGTCCTTTTTATCAAATGCTTTTTTTACATAGTTGTAACCATTGAATACGTGAAATTTTAACATTTTTAAAAAATCCTAAGAAGTTTGATTCATTATGATGGCATTCCAAGAGACTTTGTATGGTATGGTAGTTGGATTTAAAGGTTGTTTAAGCCTAGAGTGGTCTGCACACATCTGAACAGACCCTTGGTTAGAAAAAGGATGAAAAGGCAAAAGGAGAAATAAGCAGGAGGGAACAACAGCAAAACCTCAAGTCTTTTAACTGAAAGCACCTAGAAAAATGTGATTTTATAGATGAAGGAGCTGGTTTTTATGTGGTCACAGTTAGGGCCATTTAGGAAGGAATACCATGGTATAAGGGCTCTTTAGATTCCTCATCTTTAGATGAGGGTTCTTTTACCATAATGGCAATATGAAGAAAAGTTATTATACTAATCAGTAAATTAGGATACCAAACAATATTGACATAATATAGGTATAAATAACTCGATGGTCATTGCATGAACAAATTTTGTATACCTTGCTTTTCTTCCTTAAAGCTCCCGTTTCATAGCTAATTGGGTGTGTGAGTGAGGGGTGTGGCCCAAAGTAACCATGCTGTTTTTCATCTGGCAGTCCGGTTTCCTTTAACAGCATTGCCTCCTATATATAGCAATAGCAGTAAAAGAAGTAAAAAAAGTCCTTACATTTTGCTTACGTTGTTCATGTTCTAAATTACGAATGATATTTTGTCTAAAAATCAAATGGGTAAAAACTGTGGTGTTAAAAAGGGAATATCATGATTATGTAAGAAGCTACCCTAATACCCACTCTGTTCCATTTGCATTGCTGTGATAACCTTAACAACTCTTTTTTTTCTGGTGTGAGAGAAATAGATTGGATTCATTGTACAGTTAGAGGTAAGAGTGCGGATAGTCTACTTATTAGGCGTGACGTTGAACGAATGAATCTTAAGACTTTTCTTCATTCTAGACATTAGTTATTTTTTTCATTTGGGATGTACAAAATGTATTTTCTGCCCAAATTCTAGTTGAGGTATCTGTTCAGAACTGTTTATTGCTCTCATTTTGTTTTGCTTGTAACTCCTCACTGTCTTCTCTGGCACTTTTATTCAGTGAGTGAGGGCCTGGGTAGAAGACCACTTTTATAAGTGAGTGAACTGCCTCTGCAGACCCACCATACTCCTGATGAAGACAGTTGTTGACCTCAAACTCCAGACTGTCCCCTGCTGATGACCTCATCATGCGTCTTGTCAGCAAGCTTGGCTCTCTTTAGTTTGGTGAGGATTAAAAGACATACAGTGCCTACATTCACTGTATTAAGTAACTGGCCTTTAAGGACATTTGATTATAGCACCAGCAGAAATTAGTATATACTAGAGATGGCTACAGACACTTCTATTACAAAGCTACAGTTGTATTAAAGCTGTGGGATGAGGACAGCCTTTACCAACATGGTCAAAATCAAAGAATTTTTTTTTTTTTTTTAACTATGTAGTGAAGGGCATACATAGTATGTGCAAACTGCAGCTATTAAGAGAGATATGATGATTTCTGGCTGTTTACATTCATGAATACTTTATAAAATCTAGGAAAAATTTTGTTAGATATTCTACTGTATTGAAGTCTGAAAAGAAACATGCAGAGAAAATATAATCAAGAATTTATTTGGCAGATTTGTAACATCTGCAGAGCTCATAGCTCTAGGAAAGGCCATAACACTTAAAATATGAACATCAGTAAATGTTCAGAATGTGTCACTGGATGTGAAATATATTTGTATTTCCTTTGTGTTTAATACAATGTAGACACAACCTTAATAATCCTTTACACTATTATTACATATTTAAACTTAACAGAACTTGCCGGGTGTATGCCTGTGGTTCCAGCTACTTGGGAGACTGAGGCAGGAGGACTGCTTGAGTCCATTTTATTTTTTAATTAAAAAAATAAAATAGGCTGGGCATGGTGGCTCACGCCTATAATCCCAGCATTTTGAGAGGCCGAGGTGAGTGGATCACCTGAGGTTGGGAGTTCAAGACCAGCCTGGCCAACATGGTGAAACCCTGTCTCTACTAAAAATAGAAAAATTAGCCAGGCGTGGTGGCAGGCGCCTATAATCCCAGCTACTCAGGAGATTGAGGCAGGAGAATCACTTGAACCTGGGACGTAGAAGCTACAGTGAGCCGAAATTGCGCCACTACACTCCAGCCTGGGCGACAGAGTGAGACACTGCCTCAAAAAAAAAAAAAAAAAAAAAGAAAGAGATAAAATAAAAATAAACTTAGTAGAACTCAAAAAACTATGGACAGGTGATGTAATCTTTTTTTATTTCTAGTAAGTGCTCTCAAGCATCTATCTCCTAGAGGAGACAAGGATAAGTACAACTCATTTCTTTTGTTTTAAATTCTCCCCCTTTCATTTTCCTTCTCCATAGATATGCATGTTTAACTAATAAAATATTCAGCTTGCTATAGATTCTTGTCCTTATTCTCTATCTCATTACATTTTATTAAAAAAGGTATTTAAGTTTTGTCAATACCTGGAAACTGAAGGTCACCTGTCTAAATTATAGTGAGGTAACAAATATTAGCATTCCTCAAAGATCACATTGTTTATGGGCCTCAGCAGTGTTGAATTAGTTGAAAAAATACATCACTTTTGTGAAATCTTTAATGAACACTCTGATCACATGTGGTTATTGCTATGGAAGGGTATGTATTTGTCTTTTGGTTCATAGGTTTAATAAATAAAAGTTGTTTAAAACTAAAGCCCTCCCATTAATTCAGGTTTTCCTGATCCATAGACTGCCCAGCCACTATAGTTTTTTGGAACACTTATGTTTTTTCTAAAGCAAAAATAGCTTTCTGATTACAGGAATAACACATGATTTTTTTTTCAAGACATAAATATTATGGCCTTCTATTTATGTTAATAAACATAGATCTACATCACACATTATTAAGGATAGACTACCATAATTTATTCAACCATCCTGCTATATATAGACATGAACAATTTCCAGTGTTTTGCTACTATAAACAGTGCTGCAATAAACAAAAATAAGCACCAACTTTTGCCCCCTTGAAGGTGATGCTGCCCTGCATTGACAATATATATTTTGAAACAAAATGCCTCCTTTTGAAAATTAAACAGAACCCCACACCATCAAACTAGTAGGAGAGTCATCCTGGATTTGGGAGAATTAGTGGAGGTATGTGAGATTTCCTCATACTTTTAAGTTCTTTCCAACATGAGATTCTGTGATCCTATTTATCAGGCTCCTTTGAGTAAAAAAGTCAAGTCTCAATGTCCTAAGCTAAGCTTCTCCTATCTAGTGGGTTCAAAATTTTCCAAGTTCTCAGTGAACAATTAAGGAATATCTGTAATAAGTCATGAAGAATGCCACACAAATAGTTTAGTGTAGGGTCAAATAAATTTACAAGTGTTTATCTGAGACGTCCAGTAATATTTACAACCATAGCTTGGCTACATGCTACTAAATGAACTTACATTTTTTACAATGAAACTTAGTTCTGGGAATGGTTAGGCAAATGGGACCGTGTGATGTCAGTTGAGGGTACTGCTCTGCATTGAGCCATTGTGCAGTTGTCTAATGTCTGCATAGAGCCATTTTCTCTTACTTCGGGCTGAGCGAAGCTATAGTGAGGAGCTTTCAAAAAATACTAGTGCTCTGATTAGTCTTACCATTAGGAAAAAAGAAGGGCTACCCCAAAAATGCCAGTCCTAAGAGATCAATGGTTTTAGAGGTTGTAGTCTACTCCTAATCTGCTATAAGAATGGGAATTTAAATTTTTTTGTAGTTCTCACTTTTCTTAACTTTGTCATGGAGAGAACACCTACCATGCATACTTCTACAGTAGTTATTGAGCTCAAATGAAATATTTGAAAGTTCTTAACAAAAGGTAACTGAATATTATTACCATTTTTGTTATAGCTATAGTAAATTCCTAGCATTCTTTGGGGTTACATACAGCAGAAGAGCCTTCTGAATCGCTTTAGTAGAGCATACCACTGGTTAGAATGCTGGCGCTGAAGAGACCTTGCTAGGTCAGCACATTACCTACACTGACTCATTCTTCCACATGCGCCATGAGGTGCTGAGTTCAAATTTGTGCTAGTTGGCTATTAATATAATCCTTACAGCAATGCTATTTCAGTCCACCCATTCCAAGTCAGTACATGGCCAGGGACCTTTACTTTGACTGCAGTTGCCAAAATTGATTGTATAAAACAGGAGTCAGCAAATTACAACCTGCCTCTCATCTTTGTAAATACAGTTCTATTGGAACACAGCCAAGCCCATTTGTTTGCATATTGCCGACGGCTGCTTTCACACTATAATGGCAGGGTTTACTTGTGACAGGGTTCATATATCCCTCAAAGTGTATTACTGTTTGGCCCTTTACATAAAAAGTTTGCCAACCTGTTATAAACTAAACAGCAAGAGATAGTTTTTTTGGAGCATGTAGTCTGAATACGAAAGGAAAGAGAAGGAAGATGTAAGAAGAGTTCCATTTGTAATATTGTGTTAATTTTTTCATAAGTAAGAGGTTATTGAATAAATGATTTCATACGTCCTAGCACTCAGTTGAGAGTTTTATTGTGAGAAGGGATTAAGAGGTAATTTTGACACATGAAACACTACAGACATGGACCAACCTAGGTGTGCTATCACAGTGGTGGGTTTGGGTCCACATATAGTAGCATTGAGCTATGTGTCAGTTGGGGAAGAGGTAGGACAGGTGACAGGCAGGGAATAAAGACAAACAACCGTGAAAATCAAGACAGACTTGAAATGATCACAGTGAATACACATGAAACAAAGAGATTAAGGCAATTAGAAATATGTATTTGATATAGAAGACAGATGATTCAGCATTAAACTAATAGGAATAGAAGATTACTCAAATATATAATGCAATAAAAAGTCTCTGAAATGAAAAAACAATCTAGAAGTGTGACCCACGAATATTATACCCCGTTGAGATTTTTGTCACGTTTAGAGGCAACAGGCAAATATTCTCAATCATGTAAGTCTTCAGAGAATAATAGCATCTGTGAGTCCTTCGTGAAAAAACTGCTTAACAACGAATGTTAATAGAAGACTTACCAGAAATGGAGAATCTGAATGAAAAAACAAAGAATCATGGTGGTGAGCAATCCACTTATGAGTAACTAATGCTAAACAACCATAGATATTATGATTAGAAAAGAAATTGAGTATTGTTTTTAAAGACAGGGACTTGCTGTGTTGCCGGAGGTGGAGTGCAGTTGCTGTTCACAGGCATGATCATAGTGCATATCTGCCTTGAACTTCTGGCCTCAAGCAATCCTCCTTGCTCTGCCTCCAGAGCAGCTGGGACTAAGGCACAGGACACTGTGCCTGGCAAAAATTGGGTATTATCTTGGTTAATGTAAAAATACAACTATATGATAAAAATTGGAATTTGGAGAAAAGAGAAATGGAGAAAATATCAGTTATCACTTTCAAAACAAAGAGTCCAGAATACTGTTTAAAAGTCATATGAGTGGTTAAAAAAACAATATTCTTCATAATTTCCTAACTTTAGAGGGATCTTTTAGAAAATAATGTACGATCAGGAAACATGTATTTGAAGGTTAATAATTCCTATAAAATTTTGCTTTTCTTTTTTAAGTAAAATTAAATTTAATACTCTTTATTTTCTTTGTTTTTTTTTTTTTTTTTTTTTGAGACAGGGTCTCTGTTGCCCACTCTGGAGTGCAGTGGCCTGTTCATGACTCACTGCAGCCTCAACCTCTCAGGCTCAATCAGTCCTTCCACCTCAGCCTCCCGAGTAGCTGGGACTATAGGCTCACCCCACCACACTTGGCTAATTTTTACATTTTTTGTAGAGATAGGGTTTTACCATGTTGCCCAGGCTGGTCTCAAACTCCTGGGCTCAAGCATTCTGCCTAACTCAGCCTCCCAAAGTGCTGGGATTACAGGTGTGATCCACTGTGCCCAGCCATAATACTCTTTATTAACAATAGGACGTATAACATAAACCTATTAACATAGAAGAATCTCTTCGTATCCTTCCATCTATTTGTTATATACTCATAAAAGATATGGAGGGTGATGCAAATGTGAACCATGTTAATTTCTGGGTATTGCAAAGTGCAAGTGATATATATTTCCATCTTTGTGCTTCTTGTATTGTTTGAATTATTTTTATGAACACAGATACATTTTACAAAAACAAGAGTGATTATTTTGTCCATATTAAAAAAAACTAACTAAATAGGTGGAAGTATATATATCCAGATGTGAACAGTGGTAATTAAGTTGTTCTTTGTATTTTCTTATTTTCAAAATTCTTAAGTTTTTTAATTACAAATGAATAATAGTACTAAAATTGTACCTGAACTATAATCTTAAGGACTTTCATGTTATAGGGAAACTGAAGCAGAAAGTATGCCTAAGAGTAATCTAGTTTGTAAATAAAACATTTTATCATACTTGTTAAGAAAACCGATTTTTAGCAGGGTGTGGTAGTTGACACCTGTAGTTCCAGCTACTTAGGGGGCTGAAGTAGGAGGATCACTTGACCCTAGGAGTTTGAGGCTGCAATGAGCTATGATTGAATCACTGCCCTCCAGCCTGGGTGACAGAGCGAGACCTCATCTCTTAAAAAAAGAGAAGAAAATGGATTTAATTTATAGAAGCAAAAAGTTTCATGCTCATGTAAAGTAAATTAATTTCTGAGGGAGCCAGCTCATTTTTCAAATCTATGAGTTTCATACATTGGGCTCACTCAGACCACAGGGGACAAGCAGAGCTAAGAAGACCAGTATCATTAGCATAATTTGTTCTCCTGGCAGTACTCGGTACTATTCGTAGTCTTGGTGACTACAGTATTAATAAACACCACTGATGACCCAAAGAAGAATAACACATTTTCTAGTCACTCTGAGCAGAATATTGTTTTACTTTCTATTTCCAGATAATCTCTCTCTCTCTCTCTCTCTCTCCCTTCCCCTCCCCTCACCCCTGACTTCTTTTCTACACACCCACACATACACCTGACCAAAAAAAAAAGGGGGGTGGGGGAGGGATTCTACTGATTTTACCAGGATATGCATGTAACAATACCTCATTAAAGAGGAAAAAATTGGGTTGCAAAAAATAGGTGGAAAAAATAAGTTCTGTTATTCAATAGTACAGTAAGAAAATTATAGTCAACAGTAACTTGTATATTTCAAAATAATTAATAGCTAGAAGAGAAGTGTAACATTCCCAACACAAAGAAAAGATAAATGAGGTGATGGATATCCCAATTACCCTAATTTGATCCTTACACATTGTACACAGGTGTCAAAATATCATATGTACCTCCAAAATAGATGCAACTATGATATATCAATTTTTAAAAAGTGGGAAAAAAGGAAAAGCTCAAAACCTTCCTCCCCAAACCCACATTTTTAGGTGAAGCTTCCATGCCCTGAGATACTGTGAATCTTGGAGCTTGAATGCCTCACCACTCTCGCTCTGAGAAGCACAGCTTTAACCTTTGTCGGCCTTGTCCTCACTGCTTCTATCTCTTTTCACCCCCTCACTTGCACTGTTTGCAAAAACCAAACAAAACAACAACAACAAATAAATGAAAGAATCAGGCTAGTGCTTGGAGCAAGTCATGTGCTACCAGCATAAAATTAAGTAGGGAGAGTGTTCTACCTTAAATGGTGACACATGTGCATAGTTTAAATGGCACTAGACTTAACTGGCTTTATTTTCATGTTCCCCACTTTATTGTTGCTTTCCTCATAATCTTCTGCAAATTTTTCTTTAGATTTTGCAAACATCATTAACTCAATAAATACTTGTCTACCATATGCCTTGCACTATACCAAGAGTGAAGAATAGAGCTCAAAAGTCTACTTTGTTGTAGTTATTGAGGCTGTAACCCCATGCTTGGTGTAATTTAGGATTAGGAGCCTGTGATCAGTATCAGGATATTCCAGTTTACACATGTATTATCTCAGTAGCTATTCTGGCCACAATATTACACTGGTTAGTCTTGATTTCTTTGTATGATCCACTCTGTAAATGTTTCTAAATATTCTCATCTAGTCCCTCCCCATCTTATCAATTTTATGAATTTTATTTCCAGTGACTCACAATTACTATTAAAGAACTTTAATCTTTTCTGACTACATGTACTAGGTGATTAAGGTCACTATGAATTCTGACCTGGTACTTCTCTTTTCTTCCATCTTGTCCTGTCATGAAAACACTCTACTAAGATCTGCAACACAGCTGGAAGACAGACATACATTTAGTTAATTTCCCAAGTTCCTGTTCTTATAGTTAAAATTATTCAGACACTGCATCCAGATAACTGACATTTATCATAGAACATATTTCATTCTTTTTTGTTGTTGTTGAAGTATGTTGAATTTTTATTTACTCTGAAGGTTTTAAGATATAATTTCTAGACATTATCTTACTGTTATGTATAATAACAATATATATATTAATATATATAGCATAGAGTTGGAAATAACTACATTCTTTTCCTATTCTTTTATTGTTGGCTTTAAACAGTGAAAGAATTTGACCAACAATATTTTTGAATTCAAATCTCAAAAGATTCTAAAACACACTTCTTGGGTAAAATATTCACAGAAATTTAGAATTCCTGTCATTTTTCTATATTTTTCAAAATAAAATGTTACTTAAGTTACTGCTTACTTTTCCAACATGATATTTTTCTAGAATTGCAAACAATAAAATTTAAACAACTATGAAAAAAAATTCTGTATAATAGATTAAATTTTACAGTTTCAATTTTTAGGTTATATATTCAAAGAGAATCCATTTGCTATCTTGGTTTTCTTTTTCTATTATTATTATACTGTAAGTTCTAGGATACATGTGCACAACGTGCAGGTTTGTTACATATGTATACATGTGCCATGTTGGTGTGCTGCACCCATTAACTCGTCATTTACATTAGGTATATCTCCTAATGCTATCCCTCCCCACTCCCCCCACCCTACAACAGGCCCTGGTGTGTGATGTTCCCTGCCCTGTGTCCAGGTGTTCTCATTGTTCAATTCCCACCTATGAGTGAGAACATGCAGTGTTTGTTTTTTGTCCTTGCAATAGTTTGCTGAGAATGATGGTTTCCAGCTTCATCCATGTCCCTACAAAGGACATGAACTCATCCTTTTTTATGGCTTCATAGTATTCCATGGTGTATATGTGCCACATTTTCTTAATCCAGTCTATCACTGATGGATATTTGTGTTGGTTCCAAGTCTTTGCTATTGTGAATAGTGACGCAATAAACATACATGTGCATGTGTCTTTATAGCAGCATGATTTATAATCCTTTGGGTATATACCCAGTAATGGGATGGCTGGGTCAAATGGTTTTCTAGTTCTAGATCCTTGAGGAATCGCCACACTGTCTTGCACAATGGTTGCACTAGTTTACAGTCCCACCAACAGTGTGAAAGTGTTCCTATTTCTCCACATCCTCTCCAGCACGTGTTGTTTCCTGACTTTTTAATGATTGCCATTGTAACTGGTGTGAGATGGTATCCCATTGTGGTTTTGATTTGCATTTCTCTGATGGCGAGTGACGATGAGCATTTTTTCATGTGTCTGTTGGCTGCATAAATGTCTTCTTTGAGAATTGTCTGTTCATATCCTTCGCCTACTTTTTGATGGGGTTGTTTTTTTTTTTTTCTTGTAAATTTGTTTGAGTTATTTGTAGATTCTGGATATTAGCCCTTTGACAGATGAGTAGATTGCAACAATTTTCTCCCATTCCGTAGGTTGCCTGTTCACTGTGATGGTAGTTTCTTTTGCTGTGCAGAAGCTCTTTAGTTTAATTAGATCCCATTTGTCAATTTTGGCTAGAACATATTTCATTCTTAAATTAGAGCCGTGACTTAGGGCTGCCTGCATTGATTCTGTGTAGTCATCCTGATAGTTTTGCTCAGTAAAACATGGCTTTTCTGTTAAGTTTAAATTATCATCACAGTGAAAGACGTACAGCTGGAATGGAAGAAAAGCTGCAGAAAATTATTGAAATAAAAGATGGGATTTCGACCACTGGGGCTTGAGCAAAAGAAGTGTGAAACAACAGGTGCCATGGGTTGTTATCTACGTTTTTAAATTAACATCTGTTTTTAGCTGAAAGCAATTTGCAGAGAATGCACCACGTGCCTTTATTAAGAGCTAAACACCGACTCCTGAGACGCAGCTAAGTAGTAAGGAGTTAGTAAAATATAAAGGTTTTCCTTGGGAGGAAAGAATAATGGAGATTACTCACTGGATATAGATGTCTAAGGGAAATCTCTGTTAAACCTATGTTTGGCATAAGGTATGGTAGCAGTTTAAGAATTTTTTCATGTTTTGACAATTGAGAGAATCTAGAGAATTGAAAAAGCCAACAAGTGTTTGTGGAAAGGAGTCAAAGTAGTCTTCTTGATTAGTTTTTGTCAGAGAAATATGTACTAGTGGAGACTAACTGTACAATATTGGTGCTTAAGTTTCTTTGCATAACCACTGCATAACTGAAGTTATAACAAGACACAGACTTCCATTATTCAGCCTAAAATCTAATTCAAAGCTAAGGTTTGGTTTGGTTTGTACTGTTTTGAGGAAAAATGATTCTTAGAAATGTTTTAATAGATACTTCTTTTTAACGTATATATAAAGCTGCTAGTCTGACTCTCCTAAGAAACGTTATTTTATAAAGTACAATTTTTTTTTTTTTTGAGATAGAGTCTCACCTTGTCGCCCAGGCTGGAGTGAAGTGACATGATGGCGGCTCACTGCCACCTCCACCTCCTGGGTTCAAGCGATTCTTCTGCCTCAGCCTCCCGAGTAGCCAGGACCAAAGGCATGTGCCACCATGCCTGGCTAATTTTTGTAGTTTTTAGTAGAGACGGGATTTCACCATGTTGGCCAGGCTGGTGTTGAACTCTTGACCTCGTGATCCACCCGCCTCCGCCTCCCAAAGTGCTGGGATTACGGGCGTGAGCCACCGTGCCCAGCCATAAAGTACAATTTTTAAAAATCGTGGAATTCATTTGTCAAGGGGTATTATGGTTGTGGCCAGTTTGGGGCTATTACAAATAAAACTTCTGTGAACATTTAGGTACAGGTTTTTGTATGGATGTGACTTCATTTCTCTGGAGTAAATACTTAGAGGGTGATTTCTAAGTTTGGTGCTAGGCCATGTATGGTTAGTTCTATAGGAAACTGCCATACTGTTTTCCAGAATGTCTGTGTCATTTTGCATTCCCACCAACAATGTGTGAGAGATCTGGTTTCTCCTTGCATTGCCATTATTTTTTATTTTAGCTATTATAATAGATGTGTAATGATATCTCATTGGGGTTTTCATTTGCTTTTTCCTGATGGCTGATGATATTGTATATCTTTTCATGTACTTATGTTCTATCTTTATGCTCTAGTGAAATATCTTTTCATGTCCATTAGCTATTTTCTAATTGAATTGTTTGAACATATGCTTCTAAAAAGGTTTATGGATTTTTCATTGGAAATGCAAGGTTGCATGTCTTAAGCATGAGAGAAATATTGCAAGACAATTTGATGATACTATAGATGTTTAAATGTAGATGTAGGAACCAGAATGTTGTGATTGGATTATGGTAAGACTCAAATATTGGCGAAGTAGTATTGAGATACGAACATACAAGGGAGGGAGAAGGAAAAAGAAGGGAAGGGAATGAGGGAAAGTGGAAACAGGAAGGAAGGGAGGGAAGGAAAGAGAGAGTACAAGAACAGGGAGAAGAGATAGGTATACATAGAAATAAGAAAGGGGATATGTAAGGGAGAGAGTGACTCTAGGGAAGAAAATGAAATATATCAAGTCTAAGTATAACCTAGAAACAAGGGTTTTGTCAGGGACTAGAAAATATGGGACTAATGGGCAGTGAAACTGGGTAGACTATAGAAATTTTGGGGATTTAAAAAATGAGTTATAATCTGTGATAGTGGAAAAGAATTTGACTTCCCTTAAATTGCATCTATGCTGATTGTTAGTGGTAGAGCTAAGTGAGCATTAGAGGCCATCCTGGTGGCTCACACCTGTAATCCCAGAACTTTGGAAGCCAAGGTGGGAAGATTGCTTGAGGCAACTCGTTCAAGACCAGCTGATGCAACAAAGTGAGACCCCATCTCTACAAAAAGTAAAATAATTAGCCAGGTGTGATGGTACACACCTGCAGTCCCAGCTGCTCAGGAGGCTGAGGTGGGAGGATCACCTGCTTGAGTATGAGGCTGCACTGAGCTGTGACTGCACCTGCACTGCAGCTTAGGTAACAGAGCAAGACCCTGTCTCTACCAAAGAGTAAGAGATCTTTGACAAGCTACCTATCAATATACTGGGAAATCAAATCATCTGAATCTCCTGTATTTCTGGAGTGTTGTATCCAATAAGACAATTACTAGAAAACATTTTTAAATCTGTAAGGTGTACTGTAAATAAAAGCCGTGAGTGCTAGTTTAAAAAAACAAAACAAAATGGGAATATAGTAACAGGACTGAAATATTACAAGAATGGAAATACAACCATGATTTTTTTTTCTTTTTTTAAAAAAAATTAGGTTCAGGATACATGTGAAGGTTTGTTACATACATAAACACGTGTAATGAGGTTTGTTGTACAGATTATTTCATTGCCCAGGTATTTGGTCTAGTACTGAATAATTAGCTTTTCTGCTCCTCTCCTTCCTGCCACTTCCACCTTCAAGTAGACCCCAGTTCATATGTTTGTATCATTTAGCTCCCACTTATAGGTGAGAACATGGAGTATTTGATTTTCTGTTACTATGTTAGTTTGCTAAGGATAATAGACTCCAGCTCCATCCATATCACTGCAAAAGACATGATCTCGTTCTTTTTTATGGCTGCATAGTATTCCATGGTATATATGTACCACATTTTCTTTATTCAGTCTGTCACTGACTGGCATTTAGGTTGTTTCTATGTCTTTGCTGCTATGAATAGTGATGCAGTGAACGTTTGCATGCATGTGTGCATGTGTCTTTATGGTAGAATGATTTATATTCCTCTGAGTATATACCCAGTAATGAGATTGCTGGGTCAAATGGTAGTTCTGCTTTTAACTCTTGGAGGAATTGCCAAACTGCTTTCCACAGTGGTTGACTAAGTTACACTTCTACCCACAGTGTATAAGCATTCTTTTTTCTCTGCAACCTTGCCAGCATCTGTTGTTTCTTGACTGGTTTTTTTTTTTTTTTTTTTTTTTTTGAGACGGAGTCTCGCTCTGTTGCCCAGGTTGGAGTGCAGTGGTGTGGTCTCGGCTCACTGCAAGCTCCATCTCCTGGGTTCATGCCATTCTCCTGCCTCAGCCTCCTAAGTAGCTGGGACTGCCCGCCACCACGCCTAGCTCATTTTTTGTATTTTTAGTAGAGACAGGGTTTCACCATGTTAGCCAGGATGGTCTCGATCTCCTGACCCCGTGATCCGCCTGCCTTGGCCTCCCAAAGTGCTGGAATTATAGGCGTGAGCCACCGCACCTGGCCGTTTCTTGACTTTTTAATAATAGCCATTCTGACTCTGAGATGATCTCATTGTGCTTTTGATTTCCATTTCTCTGGTCAGTGATACTGAGCTTTTTTCCATATGCTTCTTGGCTGCATGTATGTCTTCTTTTGAGGAGTGTCTGTTGATGTCCTTTGCCCACTTTTTAATGGGGTTGTTTTTCTCTTGTAAATTTAAGTTCCTTATAGATCCTGGGTATTAGACCTTTGTCAGATGCATAGTTTGCAAATATTTTCTCTTATTGTGTGGGTTGACCGTTTACTCTGCTGACAGTTTCTTTTGCTGTTTAGAAGCTCCTAAGTTTAATTAGATCCTATTGTCAATTTTTGCTTTTGTTGCAGTTGCTTTCCATGTCTTTGTCATGAAATCTTTGCCTGTTCTTATGTCTAGAATGGTATTGCCTAGGCTGTCTTCCATGGTTTTTATAGTTTTGGGTTTTACATTTAAGTCTTTAGTCCATCTTGAGTTGATTTTTGTATGATGTAAAGAAGACCTCCAGCTTCCATCTTCTGCATATGGCTAGCCAGTTATCCCAGCACCATTTATTGAATAGAGACACTCTTCCCCATTGCTTGTATTTATCCTTTGTTAAAGGTCAGATGGTTGTGGATGTGTGGCCTTATTTCTGGGCTCTCTCTTCTGTTTCCTTGGTCTATGTGCCTGTTTTTGTACCAGTACCATGCTGTTTTAGTTACTATAGCCTTGTAGTATACTTTGAAGTTGGATAACATGATGTCTCCAGCTTTGTTCTTTTTACTTAGGGTTGCCTTTCAATGTGGGCATTTAGTGCTATGAAATTCCTTCTTAACACTGCCTTAGCTATGTCCCAGAGATTCTGGTGTGCTGTATCTTTGTTCTTATTATTTTCAAAGAACTTCTAGATTCCTGCCTTAATTTCATTATCTATCCAAAAGTCATTCAGGAGCATGTTTTTTAATTTCCATGTAATTGCATGGTTTTGAGCGATACTCATAATTTTGACTTCTATTTTTATTGTGCTGTGGTCCAAGAGTGTGTTTGGTATGGTATGCTTTCAGTTTTTTTACATTTTTTGAGGATTATGTCCAATTATGTGGTTGATTTTATAATATGTGCCATGTGGCAATGAGAACAATGTATATTCTATTGTTTTTGGGTGGAGAGTTCTTTAAAGGTCTATCACATCCATTTGGTTCAATGTAGAGTTCAGGTCCTGAATATCTTTGTTAATTTTCTGCCTTGATGATCTGTCTAATACTGTTAGTGGAGTGCTGAAGTGTCCCACTATTATTGTGTGGGAGTCTATTTCTCTTTGTAGGTATCTAAGAGCTTGCTTTATGAATCTGAAGGCTCCTGGTGTTGGGGTCATATATATCTAGGATAGTTAGGTCTTCTTGTGGAATTGAATCCTTTACCATTATATAATGTCCTTCTTTGTCTTTTTTGATCATTGTTGGTTTGAAATCTGTTTTGTCTGAAATTAGGATTGCAACCCCTGCTTCTTTCTGTTTTCTATTTGTTTGGTAGATTTTCCTCCATCCCTTTATTTTGAGTCTATGAGTGTTATTACCTGTGAGTTGGGTCGCTTGAAAACAGCATACCATTGGGTCTTGCTTTTTTATCCAGCTTGCCACACTGTACCTTTTAAGTGGGGGCATTTGGCTTGGTTACATTCAAAGTTAGTATTGATATATGTGGGGGTTTTTTTGTTTGTTTGTTTGTTTTGAGACAGAGTCTCACTTTGTCACCTAGGCTGGAGTGCAGTGGCACAATCTCAGCTCACTGCTACTTCCACCTCCTGGGTTCAAGCAATTCTCCTGCCTCAGCCTCCCAGGTAGCTGGGATTATAGGTGTCCACCACCATGCCCAGCTAATTTTTGTATTTCAGTAGAGATGGGGGGGGCGCCTCACCATGTTGGCCAGGCTGGTCTTGAACTCCTGACCTCAAGTGATGCACCTACCTCAGACTCCCAAAGTGCTAGGATTACAGGCATGAGCCACCATGCCTGGCTGATATGTGGGTTTGATCCTGTCATTGTGCTGTTAGCTGGTTATTATGTTAGCTTGTTTGTGTGGTTGCTTGATAGTGACACTGGTCTGTGTGTTTAAGTGTGTTTTTGTATTAGCTGGTAGCAGCCTTTTCTTTCTATATTTAATGCTCCTTTCAAGATCTCTTGTAAGGCAGGCCTGGTGGTAATGAACTACCTCAACATTTGCCTATCTGAAAAGGATCTTATTTCTCATTCACTTTGGAAGCTTGGCTCAATATGAAATTCTTGGTTGAAGAATTTTTTTCTTTAAGAATGTTGAATATAGGTGCCCAGTCTCTTCTGACCTATAAGGTTTCAGCTGAGAGGTCCACTCAGCCTGATGGGATTTGCTTTGAAGATGACCTGCCCTTATCTCTTTAGCTGTCTTTAACATTTTTTCCTTCATTTTGACCTTGGAAAATCTGATGATTGTGTGGATGTTCTTCTTGTGTGGAATCTTGGAGGAGTTCTCTGTATTTCCTGAGTTCAACTGTTGGTCCCTCTAGCAAGGATGGGGAAGTTTTCATGCATGATATCCTGAAATATGTTTTCCACATTGTTTGCTTTCTCGCCTTCTCTTTCAGGGATGTCAGTGATTTATATATTTGGCCTCTTTGCATAATCCCATACTTCTTCAAGGTTTTGTTCATTCCTTTTTATTCTTTTTATTTTTGTCTGTCATTTCAGATAATCCGTCTTCAAGTTCTGAGATTGTTTCCTAAGCTTGGTTTCTTCTGCTGTTAATACTTGTAATTGCATTGTGAAATTCTTGTATTATTCAGCTCTGTCAGACCTGTTAGGTTATACACACACATACACACACACACACACACGTATGTATGTATATGTGTGTGTGTGTGTGTGTATTTTTGATGTTGCAGCTTTGGGATGTGATCCAGCTGATGGCACTTAGACTTATTGGTCAGTTGGTAGACTCTTGCTTAATGAGTGTGACTCCCCTATGTTTGCTCACAGTTGCAGCCATTTTCCCTGTCAGTGCTCTGAATGTGTGGGTTCCTTTTCCCCTTGAGTGCTGGCTGTAGATCATGACTTGGCACTCCTGGGGTGCCTACTTAAGCTCTGGAGAGATCTCAGTATTTATGTTCCTTCCCCAACTTGGAGGCAGCAGAGGAAGGGATTTCAGTAGCGGTTATGGCCAAGTGTTGTTTGCTTGTCTCCTGGAGGCTCTTCTCCAGAGATACAGGTCAGCAGTCACTCAGTGCAAACAGCCCAGGATGGAAGGTCTGTGCTGTGGGCCCAAGCCAGGGGTTCCTTGTCTGGTGACAAGCAGTGGGGGATATGTGGGATTGGTGGGAGACGGAATGGCCTCTTCTTGGGTCTACTGCAGTTTGTAAGAGGTGTGGATAAGGCACTTACGGTCTTTGCCCCTTTGTTAGTCTGAAGGTGGCAAGGGTGATTTCACAGTAGAAGCAATGGCAGAGAGGCTTTCAGTTGCCCCTGAAGGCTTTGTTCAGGGACTTGCTGACTTGCTACTGGCTCGGTAGCTCTGGCAGGGGATGGCTGGAGGCTCAGACCTGGAGGACCTGCCCAGTGAGGAGATATGGGAATGGACAACCACATAACAGTCTGGCCACTTTTCTATAGGGCTGCTGCGGTGTTCTGGTGGCCTGCTCCAGTCCCTTGTCACTTCGGATTTTCCGGTACCTGGAGGAAGGCTGCGAAACGACAAAGATGGCAATCTATCTTTCCCTCTGGGAGCCACATCCCAGGGACATACGGGGCTGTTGCCAGCCCAAAGACACCTGTAGGAGGTGGACGGAGACCCCAGTTGGGAGGTCCTGCCCAGTGAGGAGGAACAGGATTGGGAAACTGCTTTAAAAAGCAGCCTGGCCACGTTTTGGTAGAGCAGCTGTGCTGTGCTGGGGATCCCTTCCACCCTGGTCAGCTCGGACTCTCCAAAGCCTGACTGGAGCAGCTAAGGCACCCAAACAGCAAAGATTGTGGCCTGCCCCTCCCACCAGGAGCTCCTTCTCAGGGAGTGCATTGCTACTACCAGGGACTGGCAGGAATTCCAAGCCAGTGGGTCTTATCTTTTGAGGTGCTGTGGAAGTGGGGCCTGCAGGCTGTTTTTGCTCAGTCCCTTGGATTCAGCCTCTTTCCTAGGGGTATGTTTGGTTGTCTAACCTCCCACTTTGCTGGAGCCACAGCTACTTTTGCCAGAAAGCCCAAGTATCTCAGTCTCCATGGTCTCTACGTGTGCTTTAGGGACTATTCTACAGAGACTCCAGGTAGCTCTGTCTGTCAGACTGAAGGCCCCAGTGGAGTGGGTTCGCAAAGACATCTCTTGACCCAAGGGTTGCAAAGATCTGTAGGAGAATCGTGGTTCCCTGGGGTCACACATTCATTCACTGCTTCCCTGGCTCTGGGTTGCTTCCGGGTGGGCCGTCATCCTGTTGTGCTTTTCTTGGTTCTCCGTGGGTCAGGTTGTTTCCTTGATTAGTCCCAATGTGAGTACACAACCATGATTTTTTTTAAAAAAAAGGACTTTACTAATTTTCATTAGAATAGGCTACTACCTTACTAGTTTTTTTTATTAGCATAACCATCATTACACACCAATAGGACATAGCAGGAGTCAGTAAATTCATGTCATATTCACATTATTTGTGAAGAATGAATACCAGCATCCAAGGCACAGAGCTTGCACCCTCAAGCTAGAGAATGTGTCATCCCTTTGTGTATGTTCCTAGCCTTAATGGAGGCCAGGGAAGGTGTCTGGCACCAAGATCATATGCTCAACAGCTTCCCTTCCACTGTAAGAGACACTGGCTCCACGTTCTTCTCCTCTTTGCTTTTGAACCCAGATTGAATTAAGAATTTTGAACTGTATTCAGGCTTCTGGATGTTGTCTTTTCAAGTACAACTTTCTATGATTCCCTGAATGTATTCATCCCATGATTCAGTTAAATATCCATTCAGTTTACATTTTGTCATACTACTAAGTTATAAAGTATCGGCATTAGACATTGAAAACAATTTCACATTGATTTCTGAAGCATATTTATTGCCACTAATTTATCACTGTAATCTCATGAATTTGTTGGGAGCAGAAATTATATCATTCTTGCCTTTTAGATAAGAATATGAAGTGCAGGAAAGTATTGCACCTTAACACTTTTTAAAAACATTTTCAACTTTTAAAAAAACAAAAATAAACAAGTAGATCCTGATTGCACGAAAGAGCTTCTGCACAGCAAAAGAAACTATCAACAAAGTAAACAGACAATCTACAGAATGGGAGACAATATTCACAGACTATGCATCCAACAGAGGTCTACCCAGAATCTATAAGGAAATTAAACAAATCAACAAGAAAAAACAACTCCATTAAAAAGTGGGCAAAGAACATGAACAGACACTTCTCAAAAGAAGGAAGACATACAAGCAGTCAACAAACATGAAAAAAAGTTCAACATCGCTAATCAATTAGAGAAATGCAAATCAGAACTATAGTAAGATACCATCTCACACCAATCAGAATGGCTGGCATTAAAAAGTCAGAAAACAACAGATGCTGGTGAGGCTGCAGAGAAAAGGTTATGCTTATACACTGTTGGTGGGAATTAAATTAGTCCAGCCACTGTGGAAAGCAGTCTGGAGACTTCTCAAAGAACTGAAAATAGAGTCACCCTTCAACCCAGCAATCCCATTACTGGGTATATACCCAAAAGAATATGAATTATTCTACCAAAAAGACACATGCACTCCTATGTTCATCGCTGCACTATTCACAACAGCAATGACATGGAATCCACTCATGTGCCTATCAATGGTGGATTCGATAAAGATAAATGTGGTACATATATACCATGGAATACTATGCATCTGTAAATAAAGAAATCATGTTCTTTGTAGCAACGTGGATGCAGCTGAAGGCCATAATCCTAAGTGAATTAACACAGGAACAAAAACCAAGTGCCACATAGTCTCATTTATAAATTAGAGCTAAACATTGAGCATGCATGGACATAAATATGGGAACAATAGACACTGCGGACTACTAGATGGGGGAGGAAAGGACAGGGTCATTGGTTGAAAAACTACATATCAGGTATTAGGTACACTACATGGGTGATGGGATCCATACCCCAAACCTTAGCATCACACAATATTCCCATGTAGTAAACCTGCACATGTACGTCCTTTATCTAAAATAAAAGTTGAGCCGAGCACAGTGGCTCACACCTGTAATCCCAGCACTTTGGGAGGCCAAGGTGGATGGATCACTTGAGGTCAGGAGTTCAAGACCAGCCTGACAACATGGTACAACCCCGTTTCTACTAAAAATACAAAAATTAGCCAGATGTGGTGGCACACACCTGTAATCCTAGCTACTTGAGAGGCTGAGGCATGAGAATCACTTGAACCCAGGAGGTGGAGGTTGCAGTGAGCTGAGATCGAGCCATTGCACTCTAGCCTGGACAACAGAGTGAGACTCCATCTCAATAATAACAATAGTAGTAATAATAAATGTTGATATTTAAAATAATAAAATTAGAGACAAATATTTAGAAATTTTCATTGTTTCAAAATATTTTATTATTTAATCAGATTTCAGGATAGAAAGCAAGGGAGGGAGGAAAGGTCTAAAAAGTACATAAATTGGCTATTTGCATTTAGTAGGTAAACAAAGCATCATAGAAGCTTATAATTTGCCTTGCTGTGCCACAGAAATGCTTGCAAATTGCTAGTAGACACCCAAAGCTTTACATAATCCCTACACTAAGCAAGAGTACAATTTAGAGCCAGAATGGAGTGGGAAGGAAGAGTTAATAGCCATTCTATTACAGTCTTTCCTCTTTCAACATACCCTGTACTGTGCCATGCAAAGAAAGGGCTTAGACCTTAGATCAAATGGACAGTAGTAAGCCTTAAACCCACAACTTCCAGGGACTGACAATGGGTTGGCTCAGATATACCTGTAAGAGAGAGGAGGGTGTGTACAAAAGAGAGCACAACAAAACAGTATTTTTGTTTTGTTGATTTTCTCTATTTCCTATTTTCTTTTTTTTATACTCTAAGTTCTAGGATACATGTGCACAACGTGCAGGTTTGATACATAGGTATACATGTGCCATGTTGGTTTGCTGCACCCATCAACTCATTTACATTAGGTATTTCTCCTAATGCTATCCCTCTCCCAGTCCCCCACCCCCTGACAGGCCCTGGTGTGCGATGTTCCCTGCCCTGTGTCCAAGTGTTCCCATTGTTCAATTCCCACCTATGAGTGAGAGAGAATATGTGGTGTTTGGTTTTCTGATCTTGTGATAGTTTGCTGATAATGATGGTTTCCAACTTCATCCATGTCCCTGCAAAGGACATTAACTTACCTTTTTTATGGCTGCATAATATTCCGTGGTGTATATGTGCCACATTTTCTTAATCCATCTATCATTGATGGACATCCGTGTTGGTTCCAAGTCTTTGCTATTGTGAATAGTGCCACAGTAATCATACAGAGAAGCACACAGTATCAAGGAGAGGAAATCCTATACCCCATGAATTCTTCCATTTAAGTCTTTTGGAAAAGGAGGGCTGGAATCTAGCCTATTCCCTGAATGTGATCTGGGAGAGCCTGCAACTAAATTGGAATAATCCTGCTATTTTTTTATTCAGCAGAGATGAGCAGTGCTATAAGAAACCAGGGGGTGGAGGCAGTCTAGTAAGTTAGTTTTTATAAGCCTCCCTCTTTCTAAAGGTACTTTCCTCTTCAAAGGATGAAAATAAGACTGTTCCTAAGCCAAATGACTTCAACTTCAAATGTGTCATTTTAATGTAGGTTTATATACCTTTTTTATATGGGGGCTAAAAGGAAAGAAACCAACTTGGGTTTTTTTTTTCCCCAGAGGATTCTGACTACCATTCATTATTAACTGATTAATGAAAATGCTAATAAACCTTTAATTTTTGTATAATGTTATAATTTAATCAGAAATGATTTATCTTTGAAAATAATTCATATAGAAAGAGATAGTCTAGAGGTACAAAATAGTCATGAGTAGTGGTTAATTTGATACAGCTTAGAATAGAGGGAAATTTTGGATGGGTTTTAAATTAACTAAGATAAAATTAAAATAAATGTTTCGTACTTTATGACTTAGAATAATAAAATTGCACTTCTATATATTTAAGCTAAGATCTGAATTATTTTATTTTTGAAATTTATACCCTATACATATAAAAACAATGAGTTAAAATTTCTAGTAAAGAAACAGGTACTTCCAACAACCTCATGTTTCTAGAAAAAAAAAAAAAACAGGAACTTTGGCTAAATCATTACTTCTATTCATACTTCACAGACAGAATTTAACATGAACAACCAATCCAGTAAATTTTTTACAGATTTATTAATCACAAATTTTCATCCCTATATTCAACATACAGGCACATAGACCTCTCCTACTTCAACAGGAGAACTCAGTTGTAGTTTCCATGAAGTGGCCATGAGAAACATTTCTGAAAACTTCTGTGGACATCTCACTATCTCAACATGTTTTCGGGTCCACAATTTATACTGCTATTTTTATCGACTTGGCTTTTCTAAATATCCTTGATGTCTGAAGAGCCAGAATATGTTCACACTTGTTATTCCTCAGAAATCCTTAACAGTTTTCTCCAGAGCCATATCACTGGTTAAACAGTAGTGTTGAAACTCTCCTTTGTCAGGTCTTATCTTTTTACTCATATTCTTATTTTTTAAATATACTTGCTGCCATTAATTTGGAGTTTTCTATTTTATTTTAGACTGATTTACTGTAATGGAATTATTCTTCAACTTAGTATTATTTTTCTTGTAATTATAATGTCTAATCATTTTGTAACATCATCAACACACATATAAGCACAATAAATATACATGATATCTTCTACCATTATTATATGGTAATAGGGTTAGTCTATTATCAGTTTACTCATCATCGCTGTCAGAAAAAAGTCTTAGAAATAATGTCTTTATAAATATAACACCAACAAGAAGATTAATTAGTACATGTCATCTCAATAATCAACAGCAATTATAATTATGAATAGCCCCTCTACTAGGTATTGAGGAGGATGCACTAGTTATGAATGCTTCCCTAATTCTTCATTGACAGCTCTGCTACAGCACTTATACTCTGAGGGTTAAGTCATTTGTGGAGATAGCATGCAGTGATTTTTGAACAGTTCAAGCCTTGGAGTCAAACACAACTAAGTTTGAATCCCAGCTTTCTAATTTATTGGATGGGTAACTTTGGGTGAGTTACTTAAGCTATTACTATTATTTCCATTTTTATAGATGAAGAACTTACCAAACTTTAAATGCCAAGATTATAAATAATAAATAATAAAGTGACTAGCATGTATTAAGTACTTTGTAAGTGATAGCTATTATCATTGTGTTTGTGGCTATCTCATCTACTAGACTGAGTTTCTTAAGGTGAGAAAGACTAATGTCATTAGTTTTTCTAACCTTTTTAGTCCTACCACAGGACATCAAGCATTAGAGGATTTTGAAAATACCCCATAAAGGCAAATGTAGTTATAGCTGACATCTAGCTGATGATAACTTTTGAATAATACTAATTTTAAAACTTGCAAGGTCCAAAATGACAGAATTTTAGGTCCCTAACATATAAGTCAAAGGGGGGGGCTGGCATTAGGGAGGGCCACAATAAAAAGTCAGGGCCATGGCTGGGACTGAATAAAGCTCAGACGAATACCCAGTGTGGGGGCAACTCCCCCTCTCAGAAGTTATTTCTCCAACACCCAGTGACACCCCCCAAAACAGCCCAACATGGGAGCTACTTGATCATTCCTTTTCAATGACTACAACATGGCATTTCTAATCTTGAATTCTGAAAACCAAAGAACCAGATCTGAAGAAGGATCTATAAGCCTGAGGCAAATAGTTAATTCTTTTCCAATGATAGTAGAGCAGCACTGTGGTAAAGAGTGTGAGTTTTGGAGCCAGACTGCCAGGCTCCATGTCCTACTATGCAATTGAGTAGCTATGGGAGCTTGGACAAGTTAAGGGTTGCCAGATTTAGCAGAAATACAGAATGCCCAGTTAAGTTTGAATTTCAGATAATAAATAATTGTTTCATATAACTTATGTCCCAAATACTGTATCAGATATACTGATAATCGGAAATTATTATTCATCTGAAGTTCAAATTTAACTAGGTGTCTTTTGTTTCACCTGGCAACTGTTATTTAACATCTCTGTACTTGGGTTTTCTCATCAGTTGAATGAAGATAATAGTACTACCAACTCAATAGGGCTGTTATGAAGAGTAAATGAATTAATATATCTAAGGTACTTAAAATAGTAACTAGTACACAGAACATCCTAATAAATACTACCTGTTGTTACTGTGGCTATTGTTGTTAGGGTTGTAATATTTAATGAAAATATTATTTGAGAGTTCCTTGTGTCAGCAATGATAATTACTTGGAAACAGACTGACCCTATTGCCATAGGCAATTATTATTATTATTATTATTATTATTATACTTTAAGTTCTAGGGTACATGTGCACAACGTGCAGGTTTATTACATATGTATACTTGTGCCATGTTGGTGTGCTGCACCCATCAACTCATCAGCACCCATCAACTCGTCATTTACATCAAGTATAACTCCCAATGCAAACCCTCCCCCTACCCCCTCCCCATAATAGGCCCCGGTGTGTGATGTTCCCCTTCCCGAGTCCAAGTGATCTCATTATTCAGTTCCCACCTATGAGTGAGAACATGCGGTGTTTGGTTTTCTGTTCTTGTGATAGTTTGCTGAGAATGATGGTTTCCAGCTGCATCCATGTCCCTACAAAGGACACAAACTCATCCTTTTTTATGGCTTCATAGTATTCCATGGTGTATATGTGCCACATTTTCTTAATCCAGTCTGTCACTGATGGACATTTGGGTTGATTCCAAGTCTTTGCTATTGTGAATAGTGCCACAATAAACATATGTGTGCATGTGTCTTTATAGCAGCATGAGTTATAATCCTTTGGGTATATATACAGTAATGGGATGGCTGGGTCATTTGGTACTTCTAGTTCTAGATCCTTGAGGAATCGCCATACTGTTTTCCATAATGGTTGAACTAGTTTACAATCCCACCAACAGTGTAAAAGTTTCCTATTTCTCCACATCCTCTCCAGCACGTGTTGTTTCCTGACTTTTTAATGATTGCCATTGTAACTGGTGTGAGATGGTATCCCATTGTGGTTTTGATTTGCATTTCTCTGATGGCCAGTGATGACGAGCATTTTTTCATGTGTCTGTTGGCTGCATAAACGTCTTCTATAGAGAAGTGTCTGTTCATATCCTTTGTCCACTTTTTGATGGGGTTGTTTTTTTCTTGTAAATTTGTTTAAGTTCCTTGTAGATTCTGGATATTAGCCCTTTGTCAGATAAGTAGATTGCAAAAATTTTCTCCCATTCTGTAGGTTACCTGTTCACTCTGATGGTAGTTTCTTTTGCTGTGCAGAAGCTGTTTAGTTTAATTTGATCCCATTTGTCAATTTTGGCTTTTGTTACCATTGCTTTTGGTGTTTTAGACATGAAGTCCTTGCCCATGCCTAAGCCATAGGCAATTATTAAACTGGACAAAATGCATTGAAAATTTGTCTTTAGATATTAAATGATTGACAGTTTAGGACTGTGATACCTGAGAATTAAAAACAAATGAGGTAAACCTTATGATCCTCTGGTTTTATGATGAGAGGCACTTTCTAGACCAGAGAGCAAAGAGAGGGAATGCAAGCAGAGCATGGCAGTTTTTTTAGTTAGTTGGAGTTCAGGGAAGCTGAGGCAGCTTGAATTTCCAGGTTTGTGTACTGGAGAGGCAGGTGCTATGTGGAGAAAGAGCTCCATAAATCTACATAAGAGTCACCTTGAGTCGTTGGCTGAACTCTAAGCTATGCATTCATAGAGTGAGATGACATGAGGCTGGGCAAAGAACAATGACAGGACAGTTCTATGTCTCCCAGGAAGGGAGCTGCCCTAGAATCCCTGCTGGGGATTGGCTGGTAGCAGCGTGTGGGAATTATATCCTCAGTGCAGATGCACTAATGGATTTCAGACCATAGCAGCCGGGGCTGCTGGTCTATTTTGTTGCATGAAGTTAGAAATCTGAGAGGTACATTCTCAAGATCTCCACTATCCACCTTTTGGCTGAATAGGTCTACTTTTCCACATAGACTCAACTGTTCCATAGTAACTGAGGGGAGGTGAAATGGGAGGTTCATAATATAAACTGAACCCACTGTCACTGCAGCTCATCTCATGACTTCCAATGATTCTTACTCTCCCTCCTATGCTTTTCCATTTTTTCTTGGGCCATAACAATTGGGGTATTTCCACTTCATTGAGTATTGGGCGTTACCTTTTCCAGGCATCTAAGAGCTATTCCAGCAGCAATTTGCTCCATCTCTTGTGCTCCTCAATAAGATGTTAAATCCTGTGTCCTGAAAAAGTACCTCCACATCAATAGACTCTTACCCAGTTTTCCAGTCCAGCTCCCATGTTTAAGCGTCGTCTTAATCTAATCTGAGGCGTGCTCCCCTATTTTTGCTGGCACATAGTGTCGAATTCTTGCAACTCTTTAGTTGTATAGTCTCCTACCTTATCAGGTTCATCATGTCCCCAGCTGGATTGTGCTGAGATTTAACCATAGTTACCATCCTGGCAGCCAGGACAAAGGTAGAGGCATTTCCTGAGAGGGAGGAGTATGTACTACATTGTGGGGAGAGGTCTCTGAGCTTCTTCTAGTACAATGGAGTGCTGGCTCAGATTCAAGAGTTCTGCAGTATCAGAATCCTCAAGGGCATCTATTCAGAGGTACCCATTTCATATTTCAGGATTCCAGGTGTTATTAAGCAGTGCCCTGACTTTAGTAAAGCAGACCTGCCTTAATGTTGCATCTTAACATCTCTGGAGTTCTGATCAACAATTAGATCTTTTACCTGTCTACTGTATCTGCCCTTCAAATTAAGAAGATAAGAACCTCTGTGAGCTACCAGAGAGATTCTCTGTCACATTTAATCATTACCTGTAAATAGCACTCAGTCTTTCATTAGCCTTCCTGAAAGCATATACAGCTTAGTAGTAATCAGCAAATTCCACTGACTTAGTGAGCCTTGCCAATCTGTGCCCTGCCAACCGCCTGTACTGCAGAGCAGTTCTTTCGGGCACTGGAAGTCTTCAAGCCAAAGTTGCCCAGCTAAAGTGCCTTATGTCACCTAGAAACAGACTGCCTTAGTATTGCTGTTTCTGAATAATCACCCATTGCCTAGGAGCAGCTTACAGAAAGTGTAGTCTTAACATGAAAATAGAATGATAAACTTCAGAATGCAGCAACTGGGGCTATAGTAAATTATTTTTCGTGTAATAGGAAATTGGAGAGGTATATGGTAGTAGATGCCACATTGGGTTTTATAAATAGAAGCAGGAGTGATATCATTAAACACAGCAGAGTAAGAAGCTCCAAGAATTAATGCCTCCACCAAAGCAACTATTAAGTAGGCAAAAACTGACAGAATCGATTTTTTGAAAATTAGATTATAAAGAATCTAATAAAACAGAGCAATCAGGTGAATGCTTAATGAAGATAGAAGCTGCTAAATTTTGGTTAGAAAGCATGGTGGTATTTGATTACCTGTCTATCACCCCCATTTCCCAGTGTGATAGTGGCCATGAGGACATTTCTGGTGTGGTTAGTTGGTGCCAGAGGGCCATTACAAACCTTGTTCTCAAAAACTGTGGTTGTGTATTTTGACCAGTCTGGTGGTTTCCAGAGGAACTGATACAGAGGCTCGGTTTTTTCATCTCCCTCAGGCTGGAATAGCATTTCTGGCAGTGTCTGTCTAAAGCATGTAAAGACATGTAATACCTTTATGTCTGAGAAAATACCTAGCTTTCTCAGTCAAGGAATGGCAAATGGGGAAAGCAGCAGACAGACGAAAAAAACCTGGGAAAGAAAAGGATGAGGAGAAAGATATTTGGGTGAATAGGAGCCATGAATGACTACTTGCATATGTCAGTGAATTGCGTACAACACACATGCCCAGAGCTGGACACAGGCTCAGAAATAATGAGATGCACCCCGGGTTTACACCTCTGGAGGACTTTCAGAGTCTGCACAAGTAAGAAAGAAATGGTAAGGTAGAATGTCAGGCAGCCTGGCTAAGCAGTGAAGACAGTGCCCTAGTTCTCAGAAAATTTTTGTTTTTGTTCATTTGTTGTGCTTCAGGATTTAAAGGCTCTGGGTTAGGTCACTGGCTAATGACAGAGATAATGAAACAGAGACTTCACTGACCACAAATGGCAAGGAATACAGGCTTTGCAAGATTAGTTTGGGAATGTCACTAGTAAAATGGATGACTGCAGCCCTCAGCAGTAACAATAGCAAACCATGGAGAGGGAAAGAATCTGATTTCCAGAGTTATAACATTAAAATATTTGAAATTTAGTCAACAAAAGTTTAAAAGCAGGAAAGTATGGCCCATTCACATGAAAAAGAAAAAAAATAGAAAGTACCCCTAGGGAAGCCCAGACACTGAAATTACTAGACAAAGACTTAAAATCAACTGTCCTCTTTTAAACTCAGAAAGCTAAAGGAAACCAAGGACAGTAAACTAAGGGAAACCAGGAGAATGATGCCTTACCAAATAGCAAATATCAATGAAGAGATGGAAATTATAAAAACGAACCAAATAGAAAAGTTAGAGCTGGAAAATATAAGAACCAAAATGATGAATTTGCTAGATGGCATTCATCGAGTTTGACCTGGCAGAAGAAGCATTAAAATAGGACATGAAAATAGGACAATTGAAATGATCAACTCTGAGGAACAAAAATTTAAAAAATGAAGAAAAATGAACAGAGTCTGTATATGCAGCATAGCAGCATATATATTATGGGAGCCCTAGAAAAAGAAGAAATTATGGTAGAAAAATCCCAAATTTCATTGAAGACATGCATCTGTACATGCAAGAAGCTCAACAAAATTCAAGTAGAATCAGCTCAAAGATCAATATCAAAACACATTATAATCAAAACCAAATGACAAAGAGAGAATCTTAAACAGAAAGCAAGAAGTATTTTGTCATGTAGAAGGGATCCTCAATATATTAACAGATAATTTTCTCATTAGTAATCCATGTAGAAGGGATCCTCAGTATATTAACAGATACTTTTCTCATTAGTAATCATTGAGGCCAGAAGGCAGTGAGAAGACATATGCAAACTGTTTAAAGAAAAAAAAATCGCCTGTAATCCCAGCGCTTTGGGAGGCCAAGGTGGGCAGATCACTTGAGGTTGGGAGTTTGAGACTAGCCTGGCCAACATGGCAAAACCCCATCTCTACTAAAAATGCAAAAAAAGAAAAAAAGCCAGATGTGGTGGCACAAGCCTGTAATCCCAGCTACTTGGAAGGCTGAGGCAGAAGAATTGAACCTGGGAGGCAGAGGCTTCAGTGAACTGAGATGGCACCACTGCACTCCAGCCTGGGTGACAGAGCAAGACTGTCTCAAAGAAAAAAACTAACAACGAAGATGTTTATATCCAGCAAAATTCTCTCTTAAAAATGAGGGAGAATTAAAACATTCTAGATAAAAGATGATGGAGTTTTTGCTAGTATACCTCTCCTATAAGAAACACTAAAAGGAGTTCTTCAGACTAAAATGAAAAGACACTGGACAATAACTCAAAGCCATAGAAAGAAAGAAAGAACCTGTAAAGCTAACTACATAGGTAAATATAAGAGACAATACTACTGTATTTTTAGATTGTAACTTTTCTTAATGATTTAAAAATTACTACATGAAACAATAATTAAAACCTACGTAAATGGGGATACTATATATATATACATGTAATTTGTGACAATAATAACATAGGGTAGATAGAGCTATAGAAAAGCAAATTATTTGTATGTTATTGAAGCCACGTTGGTGTGAATTGAAATTAGATTGTTACAAATTTAGTAAATTAATTATAATCCTTAGGGTAACCGCTAAGAAAATAACCAAAAATATATACAGAAAAGGAAATGAAGATTAAAATGGTATACTGGAAAAAAATGTGCAAAAGAAGGTAGTATTGGAAGAATTATATAACAAAACACATGAGTTATGGAAAACATAGCAGAATAGCAAATGGTAGATGTACTTTCTTATCAGTAATCAATTTAAATGTAAATAGATTAAATTTGATACTTAAAAGGCAAAGATTGAAACAATGGATTAAATCAGGGGTCCCCAATCCTCAGGCCATGGACCTGGTTAGGGTCCCCAATCCCCAGGTTACCATGACCTGTTAGGAACCAGGCCACAGAGCAGGAAGTGAGTAGTGGGAGATTGAGCATTACCACCTGAGCTCTATCTCCAGTCAGATCAGTGGCAGCATTAGATTCTCATAAGACAATGAACCTTATTGTGAACTGTACATGTGAGGGATCTAGGTTGCATGTTCCTTATGAGAATCTAATTCCTGATGATCTCAGGTGGAATGGTTTCATTCCAAAACTATCACCCCCTCCCCACCCTGGCCATGGAAAAATTGTCAAAAAGGTTGGGGACCACTGGATTAAATAACATGATCCAACCATATGTGTTCTTGAAGAGACTCAATATCCAAAGGCACAAATAGGTTCAAAGTGAAGGGATGAAAAAATATATTCTATGTAACGGTAACCAAAAGAGATGTGGGGTGGCTAATAACAAATAAAATAGATGCTAAGACAAAAATTATTACATGAGTCAAAGAAGAACATCATACATTAATGAAAGAGAAAATGCATCAAGAAGATACTACATATTTAACATGTGTGCACCAAACAGCAGAGACCCAAGATATATGAAGCAAACATTAATAGAATTGAAGGGAATAGAAAGTTTTACACTAATAGTTGATGACTTCAATAGCCCTGTCCCAATAATGGATAGCACATCTAGAGAGAAAATCAGTAAGGAAATTGAGGGTTTGACCAATACTATAAACTAATGACACCCAATAGATACATAAATAGAATACACTACCCACAACAGCAGAATATACGTTTTTCTCAAGGGCATTCTGCAGGATAGATCCTATGTTAGGTCACAAAACAAGTCTGGGGCTGGGCGTGGTGGCTCAAGCCTGTAATCCCAGCACTTTGGGAGGCCGGGTGGGTGGATCACCTGAGGTCAGGAGTTCGAGACCAGCCTGGCCAACATGGCGAAACCTTGTCTCAACTAAAAATACAAAAATTGCCGGGCATGGTGGTGCACACCTGTAGTCCCAGCTACTCAGGAGGCTGAGGCAGCAGAATCACTTGAACCCAGGAGGCGGAGGTTGCAGTGAACCGAGATCATGCCACTGCACTCCAGTCTGGGCAACAGAGTGTCTTAAAAAAAATTTTTTTTTAAAGTCTGAATAAATTTAAATTGACAAATCATACAAAACAGTTTCTATCAGAGTAGAATGAACCTAGAAATTAATGAAGGAAAACCGAAAAATTCAAAAATATGTTGAAATTAAACAGAAGACTCTTAACCAAGAGATCCCAGAAGAAATCACATTGTCAAACTTGACAGAAATAAAAAATGAAAACATAATGAAACTTATGGGGTACAGCAAAATTCATGCTCACAGGGAAATTTATAGTGGTAAATGCCTACATTTTTAAAAAGGAGGAACTTCTGGTTTTAAAATGGCATGTAAATGCAAGCTCGCTTAAATTAATTCCCCCTCCCACAGAAAACTAGAAATAAATATTACAACGCTGAGGTTTCTACAACAACAACCCAGAACTCACATATCAGGATAATACAGATCCCAGGGCCACAGAGAAGTGAAAAAATTCTGAGCAGATGGTAGGAGAATTGGACTTTACCACGCATCATACCCCTCACTCCCATTCTGCCTCGCAACAAGTGAATGGAAAATCTTCCCTTCAGTTCACAGTTTCTATACTGGAAAAAGTGAGACTGAGGTGGTCGACCAGCAGTCACACTATATTGGGGTCCCTGGCAGGAGACCTGCCCTTGTGTTAATCCACAGGAAGCATCATGACTGCCTGAGTGAAGAAATATCTCTTAGGAGAGGCAGAGACAAAGAGTAGGTAGGCAGGACTACTATCCTCCACCCTGGAAACTCTGCTCTGTAACTTGGCCAAACGAGATGCCAAATCACAGTGGTTGTTCAGCAGCACCACACTTTAGGAGGTATGTTTCACAGGTCCCTTGGACAGGAACTCCTAGCCAGCCTTCACATACTACTGGGATAATTCCTTTAGGACTGTACCATTTGGGACAGGCAGAACTCTGATCATTTACTATAGCTGAGGAGAACCTGGGCTTAAAGAGCCACCTTGAGCCAAAAAGGAGGCAGTGACCTACAGTAAAGATAGGCTTAGCAAATATATATTCAATAAAAAATGAAAAAGCTGGACAGAGAAAACTGGAATGAATAATCCTTCAATGCAAAGATGTAGATGTATACCCGTAAGAAATAACAACAAAGAGAACGATAAGCTTCCCAAAAGGACTAAGTAAAAATCCAGTGACTGACGCTAAACATGGTATATCACATTAACAGAATAAAGAACAAAAACCATATGATTATTTCAACAGATGGCAAAAAAAAAAAAAAAAGCATTTGATGAAATTCAATATACTTTTATCATTGAAAACCCTCATCAAAATAAGTATAGAAGAAACATACCTCAGAATAATAAAGCCCATCTATGACAAACCCACAGCTAAAATCATACTGAATGGGGAAAAATTGAAGACTTTTCCTCTAAGGATTGGACAAGACAAGGATGCCCACTTTTCACCACTTTTATTCAACATTATATGGAAACTCCTGGTGAAAGCAATTAGGCAAGAGAAAAAAAGAAATAAAAGGCATCCAAACTGTAAAAGGAGAAGTCAAATTAGCCCTGTTTTGCAGATTACATGGTCCCATATGTAGAAGAACCTAAAGACCCCACCAAAAAGCTGTTAGAACTGATAAATGAATTCAGTAAGTTGCAGAACATAAAATTAACATACAAAAATCAGCAGCACTTACATATACCAACAGCAAACAATCTAAAAAATAAATCGGGCTGTTCACAGTGGCTCACGCCTGTAATCCCAACACTCTGGGAGACAGAGGTGGGCAGATCACTTGAGGTCAGGAGTTTGAGACCAGCCTGGCCAACACAGTGAAACCCCGTCTCTACTAAAAATACAAAAATTAGCTGGGCGTGGTGGCATGTGCCTGTTGTCCAGCTATTCGAGAATGTGAGGCACAAGAATTGCTTGAACCCGGGAAGCAGAGGTTGAAGTGAGCTGAGATTGCACCACAGCCCTCTAGCCTGGGCGACAGAGTGAGACTCCATCTCAAAAAATAAAAATTAAAAAAATAAGAAATCAGGAAGGCAATCCCATTTATAATAGCTACAAAAAATATTAAGTACCTAGGAGTCAATATAACCAAAGAAGTGAAAGTTCTGTACAAGGAGAACTATAAAACTCTGATGAAAGAAACTGAAGAGACACACATACAAAATGGATATTCCATGCTTGTAAATTGGAAGAATTAATATAGTTAAAATCACAATACTACCCTATCAAAATTATCCCTATCAAAATACCAATGACAGTTTTTACAAAAATAGAAAAAAACTATAAAATTTATATGGAACCACACAAGACCCTGAATAGCCAAAGCAATCCTGAACAAAAAGAACAAAGCTGGAGGCATTACACTACGGACTTGAAAATTTACTACAAAGTCATAGTAACTGAAACATCATAGCACTGGTATAAAAACAGACACATAAACCAATGGAACAGAATAGAGAACCCTGATATAAATTCATACATTTATAGACAAGTCATTTGCGATACAGACACCAAGGACGTACAATGGGGAAAGGATGGTCTTTTCTAATCCATATATATAGGTTTTTTGTTTGTTTGTTTGTTTGTTTGTTTGGAGATAGAGTTTTGCTCTTGTTGTCCAGGCTGGAGTGCAATGGTGCGATCTCGGCTCACTGCAACCTCCACCTCCTGGGTTCACGCAGTTCTCCTGCCTCAGCCTCCTGAGTAGCTGGAATTACAGGCGCCCGCCATCATGCTTGGCTAATTTTTGTATTTTTAGTAGAGACGGGGCTTCACCATGTTGGCCAGGCTGATCTCAAACTCCTGACCTCAGGCGATCCACCTGCCTTGGCCTCCCAAAGTGCTGGGATTATGGGCGTGAGCCACTGTGCCTGGCCCTAGGAAAGTCTTTTCAATAAATGAGGCTGGGAAGACTGGATTACTCTTTGAAGAACAATGAAGGTAGACCCCATCTCTCACCATACACAAAAATTAAATTAAAATGGATTGAATACTTAAACCCAAGACCTGAAAGCATGAAACTACTAGAAGGTATCATTAGGGAAAGACTCTGGGACACTGGTTTTTGAGAAGACATTTTGTGTAAGACCTCAAAAGCACAGGTAACCAGAACAAAAATAGACAGATGAGATTACCTCAAGCAAAAAAGTTTCTTCACAGCAAAAGAGATGACCAACAAAGTGAAGAGCCAATCCACAGAATGGGAGAAAATATTTGCAAATTATTCATTTGACAAGAGATTAATAATCAGAATATATAAGGAGCTCAAATAACTCAAAAGCAAAAAAAAAAAAAATCCTATTTTTTTAAATGGGCAAAAGATCTGAATAGACATTTTTCAGAAGAAGACATACTAATGGCCAACACATATATGGAAAAACTGTTCAACATCACTAATCAGAGAAATGCAAATCAAAACCACAATTACCTATCATCTTATCTTAAAACGACTTGTATCCAAAAGATAAACAATAACAGATGCTGGTGAGAATGTGGATAAAGGGGAGTTCTTATACACTGTTGGTGAGAATGTAAATTAGTACAGCCACCATGAAGAACAGGATGGAGGTTCCTCAAAAAACTAAAAACAGAACTATATAATTCAGCCATTTTACTACTGCTTTAAGTATATACTACTGCATATATATCCAAAAGAAATGAAATCTATATCCAACAGATTTTTGCCTGCCCATGTTTATTACAGAACTATTCACAATAGCCAAAATATGGAAGCAACCTAAGTGCCCATTAATGGATGAATGGATAAAGAAAATGTGGCATATATACACAATGGAATATTATTCAGCCATCAAAAAATGAAATCATGTCATTTTCTACAACATAGATGGAAATGAAGGTCATTATGTTAAGTGAAATAAGCCAAGCACAGAAAGACAAATATTGCATATTCTCACTCATAAGTGGAATCTTAAAAAGTGACTCTCATGGGCCATGCATGGTGGCTTACGCCTGTAAATTCCAGCACTTTGGGAGGCCAAGGTGGGTGGATCACGAAGTCAAGAGATCGAGCCCATCCTGGCCAACATGGTGAAACCCCATCTCTACTAAAACTACAAAAATTAGCTGGGCATTGTGGCACAGGCCTGTAATCTCAGCCACTTGGGAGGCTGAGGCAGGAGAATCACTTGAACCTGGGAGGCGGAGGTTGCAGTGAGCTGAGATTGTGCCATCGCACTCCAGCCTGGTGACAGAGCGAGACTGTGTCTCAAAAAAAAAGTGACTCATGAAGATAGAGCATAGACTGGTGGTTACCAGAGGCCAGGAAAGGTAAGGAAGAGGATAAAAGGGGAAGAAATACATATAAATATATTTATTAGCAGTGAACTGTACATGTAAAAATAGTAAAGGTGGTAACTTTATGTGTATATTTTACCTCAATAAGAATTAAAAAAACAGGAGAGATCTGAAATCAGTAACCTAATGGGTAGATTTATCACAGGAATACAAGGGCATTTCAACATAAGAAAATCTGTCAATCATAAGTGGAAGCAAGGGGGAAAGCCATACAATAATCTTAATTGATGCAGGAAGAGTGACCACATTCAATACCCATTCATGTTAAAAACACTCAGAAAACTAAAAATAGAGGTGAACTTCCTCAATGTGATAAAGGCGATTTATGGAAAACACACAGCTAACCCTATATTCAATGGCTGAGTGATTTCTGCCTAAGATGAGGAACAAAATAAGGATGTTCGCTTTCACCCCTACTAGTCAATATTGTTCTAGAATTGCTAGTCAGAGCAATTAGGTAAAACAAAAGAAATAAATAGCACCTAAATTGGAAAAAGAGAAGAAAAACTATATTTGCAAATGACATGATTCTATTTTGAAAATTCCAGAGGGTCCACATAAAAACCATTATGTTACAGGAAAGGGGTCCCAATCCAGACCCCAAGAGAGGGTTCTTGGATCTTGTGCAAGAAAGAATTCAGGGTGAGTCTGCAATGCAAAGTAAAAGCAAGTTTATTAAAAAAGTAAAGGAATAAAAGAGTGGCTACTCTATAGAGCAGCCTTGAGTGCTGCTGGTTGCCCATTTTTATGGTTATTTCTTGATGAAATGCTAAACAAGGGGTGGATTATTCATGCCTCCCCTTTTTAGAGCTTATAGGGTAACTTCCTGAAGTTGCCATGGCATTTGTAAACTGTCATGGCGCTGGTAGGAGTGTAGCAGTGAGGACGACCAGAGGTCACTCTCGTTGCCATTTTGGTTTTGGTGGGTTTTGTCTGACTCCTTTACTGCAACCTGTTTTATCAGCAAGGTCTTTATGACCTGTATTTTGTGCTAACCTCCTGTCTCATCTTGTGACTTAGAATGCCTTAACTTTCTGGGATGCAGCCCAGTAGGTTTCAGCCTCATTTTTACCCAGCTCCTATTTAAGATGGAGTTGCTCCGGTTCACACGCCTCTGACAATTAGACCTAATAAATGAATTCAGCAAGGTTGCAGGATACAAGATCAACATACAAAAACAGTAGCATTTTTCTACACCAGCAATGAACAGTTTAAAAAGGAAATTAAGAAATCCTGGCCAGGTGTAGTACATGCTTGTAATCACAGCTATTTGGGAGGCTGATGTGGGAAGATCTCTTGAACCCGGGAGGCAGAGGCTGAACTGATCTGAGATCGTGCCACTGCACTCCAGCCTGGGTGACAGAGCTAGACCCTGTTTCAAAAACAAAACAAAACAAAACAAGACAAAAAAACCAAAACTTCATTCTATTTACAATAGCATCCAAAAGAATAAAATACCTAGTGTAAATCAAATGAGCAAGGAGAGTCTCAGTCATTTTAGGAGGTTTATTTGCAACAGTTAAGGACATGCCCAGGAAAGAACAGAGATTCACAGGAAAAATTGTGGTCCACGCTTTTTCCAAAGAGGGTCTGGGGACTTCAGTATTTAAAGGGAAAAGGGCAGGTATTGGTGAAAGAAGAGATTTTGAAACGGCGTGAGTAGATAAGAGGCAAGGGGTTGCATTCTTTTGAGTCTTTGATTACCCATATACATGTGAAAGAGGTAGAAGAATAGTCACTTATGCATCCAGCTCATTACATGTGCATTTTTTACATAAGATAAACATAGAGCAGAGGAAGCAATCAGATATGCATTTGTCTCAGGTGGGCAGAGGGATGACTTTGAGTTCTGTCCTTTGTCCCTTACCTGTGAAGATAAGCTATCAATTTACATTGTCAGGGTGAAAACAGAACTGTTTTAGGGTAAAGATCTTGAGGCCCACAAGAAATTTCCTCATGGGCAAATTGTGAAGGAGGTCTATCACTTTTAAAAATATTTGTAGCTGTCCTATTTAGGAATAAAATTGGAGGCAGGTTCGTGTGACTGAATTTCCAGCTTGACTTTTCCCTTTGCCTTAGTGAGTTTGGGTCCCAAGATTTACTTTCATTTCACACTAGCAATAACTATAACCAAGGAGATTGTGAAAGGAAAATAAATCTTGGGGCCCCAAACTCACTAAGCTAAAGGGAAAAGTTAAGCTGGGAACTGCTTAGGGCAAACCAGCCTCCTACTATTCCCTCTACTCACTAAGATAAATGCATATCTGATTGCCTCCTTTGGTGAGGCTAATCAGAGGCTCAAAAGAATGCAACCATTTGTCTCTTGTCTACCTATGACCTGAATGTCGCCTCTCCATCTCCAGTTGTCCCACCTTTCCTTCAAGTTGTCCTGCCTTTCTGGACTGAACCAATGTTCATCTTGCATATGTTGATTGATGTCTCGTGTCTCCCTAAAATGTATGAAACCAAACTGTGCTCTGACCACCTTGGGCACATATCAGGACCTCCTGATGCTGTGTCACAGGCGCGCATCCTCAACTTTGGCAGAATAAACTTTGTAAATTAACTGATACCTGTCTCAGTTAGATATTCGGGGTTCACAAGGTGAAAGAAATAAACACTGAAAGCTATAAAACATTCCTGAAATTAAGACTTAAATAAATGTAAAGACACCCCATGTTCATGGATTAAAAGACTTGGTATTGTTAAGCCGGCAGTTGTGAACAAAGTAATGTACAAATTTGATGGTACCCCTCCCAGAATTCCAACAGATGTGTTTTTTGTTTTCTCAGAAATAGGGAAAGCCAATCTATGAATTCATATGAAATTACAAAGTGCCCCCAACAATCCTGAAAAAGAACAAAGTTTGTATATTTACCCTCCCTGATTTCAAAACTTATTACAAGTGGGTTTTTATTAACTTGTCAAGATAATTCTATGTGGAATGTATTGTCGAAAAGAGTCAAACTCTGTAAAATATTTTAAGAGATTTATTCTCAGCCAAATATGAGCGAACATGGCCCATGACAAAGCCCTCGGGAGGTCCTGAGGACATGTGCCCAAAGTGGTCAGAGTGCAGCTTGGTTTTATATATTTTAGGGAGGCATGAGTCTTAATCAAATACATTTAAGAAACACATGGGTTTGGTTCAGAAAGGCGGGACAACTCAAAGGAGGGGCTTCCAGGCTATAGGTAAATTTAAACATTTTCTAGTTGACAATTGGTTGAGTTTATCTGAAGACCTGGGATCAACAGAAAGGAAATGTTCAGGTTAAGATAAAGAATTGTGGTGACCAAGTTTTATTGTGTAGGGGAAGCTCTCAGCGGACTTCAGAGGGAGCAGGTTGTAAAATGTTTCTTAGTGGACTTAAAAGTGTTCCTAGCTCTTAGTTGATTATCTCCTAGATCTGAAAAGGAAGGAAGGAAAACAAAGGGGAAAGGGGATTCTCTACAGAATGTGGATTTTTCCTACAAGAGACTTCACATGGCAATTTCAAGGTATGACAAGGAAATATATTTTGGAGTAAAACATTTTGATTTTCTTCCTTGTTATGCCAGGGTCAGATTGGAAAGTAAGTCATGATATACAGGGTTAAATAAAACCCATCTGATGAGAATTTTTGGTTTGTAGGGCAGGACTCCCCAGACCGCTTTTATAGGAATTTGGGCAAGATAGAAAAAAAAAATCAGAGCTTAGTCATCAAATGAGTAATCTTTTCAATAAATGGTGCTAAAACAATTGGATATCTGTGTGGGCCAGAAAAAAAAAATCGGTTCTCATGCCAATATAAAATATACATGAAATGAGTAAAGCCTAAATACAAGAGGTAAAACTGTACACCTTCAGGAAAAGTGGATAGAAGATAAACATTAATGATTTTGGTGTAAAGATTTCTTACATATAACATGGGAAAAATAGTTCGAATGTGGTTGTACCTGTAATCTCAGTGCTTTGGGAAGCTAAGGTGGGAGGATCGCCTGAGGCCAGGAGTTCCAGATCAGTCTGGGCAGCATAGTGAGACCCCATCTCTACAAAATCAAATGAGGAAAAAATAAAGAATAAAATAGACAGCCTTCATCAAAATTGGAAGCTTCTGCTCTTCAAAAGACACCATTAAGAAAATGAAAATGCAAGCCACAAACTGAGAATATTCTCAATATATGTGTCTGATAAAACAGTATCTGATTAGAGTATTGTATCCAGCGTATATAAAGAATTCTTACACTTAACAGTAAGATAACTCAGTAAAAAATGGACAGAAGATTTGAAGAGACACATTACCAAAGAAAAAATATGGATGTCTAGGTAGCACATGAACAATGTTCAACATCATTAGTCATCAGAGAAATATAAGTTTTACATAAAAATAAGAAGCCACTACGTCAGGAACCATTAGAAGGATAAAATTTAGAAGACAAATAATACCAAGTATTGGGGAGGATATGGATATACTGGAAATTTTCTGTGTTGCTCTTGGATATATAAGATGTTATAACCATACTGGAGCATTGTTCAGCAGTTCCTTTTAAGAATACATTTACCATATTACCCAATAATTCTAACCATTCTAGTCATACATATATATGTATTTCTCTTAGGGGGGAGATATATATTTATATTTATACATTCTAACCATTCTAATCATATGATTAGAATTATTAGAATATGATTAGAATGGTAAGAATGTACAAATATAAGTAAACGTGTGTGTGTGTGTGTGTATATATATATATATATATATATATATATAAAACTCCCCTCTAAGAGAACTAAAAATACGTCTCCACACAAGAACTTGTACATGAATACTTAAATCACCATTATTCATAACAGGCCCAAATAGGAACATCTCAAATGACTACCAATTGGTAAATGTATTAAAAAACCTGTTGATTAATGCTACTCAATTTTTAAAAACTAGCTGCCTGAACAAAATGGATGAATCTCTAAAGATTTATGAAAAGAAAGTTAAAAACAATACATTCTGCATTATTCCATTTATGATATTCTTGAAAAGGAAAAGCAAAGCCTGATACAATTTAGACTTTATTCTGTTTGATATCACACATATGACTTGCTAGGGAAAAAAGCAAAAGTATAGTGACAGAAACAAGATAGATGAATTGTTTCTCAAAGCCTGACATGGGTGGACTAAGGGCATTTGCTGCAAAAATAGCACATGGAAACTTTTTTGAGATGATTTAAAAAATACTTATCTTGATTGTAGTTATTATAACTATACATTCATCTAAACCCCTTGCACTATTTACTTAAATAGGTGAATTTTATTACAAATGAGTCATACGTCAGTAGGTGATTTAAAACATTCGAGATATCTTTCCTGAAATAGATGACTTGAATGTACATACTGAAAGAACTCACCGTGTACCTGGAAAATTAACCCAGTCAGACTGTTCCATGAAATATCTTAGTAAAACAGACTTTAAAGATAATATATCCTCCCAGTCTCCAGGCCAAACATTAAATCATTTTGAAAGGGTAAAAATAATCAAGTTAACATGAGATTTTGTACCAACAAGAGAACATTGGTGCAGTGACTACAAAATGCTCAAGGAAAAAGGGGATGGGCCAAGGATTTTATATCTTTCCAAGCTATTCTACATGGTGTCAAATCTGGCTTAAAAAAAAAATGGTCGATGGCTTTAAAAAAATTAGGCATGATGGCTTATGCCTGTAATCCCAACACTTTGGGAGGCCAAGGGGGGTGAATTGCTTGAGCTCAAGATCAGCTTGGGCAACAGAGCAAAACCCTGCCTCTACTAAAAATAGAAAAACTAGCTTGATGTGGTGGTGCATACCTGTAGTCCTAGTTACTTGGGAGACTGCGGTGGGAGGATCCTTGAACCTGGAAGGTCGAGGCTGCAGTGAGCCATGATAGTGCATTCCCACCTCGGTGACAGAGCAAGACCCTGTCTCAAAAAAAAAAAAACAAAAACAAAAAAACAAAAAAACAAAAAACAAGGCCTTGGGGAACAGTGAACATATGCATCCTAAGGATGAAACACACAATATACCAAAATGTAACTAGATGCAGCAAAACAGTTCTAAGAGGCATGCTTCTCTTATACCATACAAGCAAGTTAACTTAAAATGGATTAAAGACTTAAGCATAAAACCTTGAAACTAAAACTGCTAGAAGAAAACAAAGAGGTAAAATTGCTTGCCATTGGTCTTGGCAATGAGTTTTTAGATTTGATATCAGAATCATAGGCAACAAAAGGAAAAATAAAGAAATGAAACCACATGAAACTAAAAAGTTTCTGTACTGCAAAGAAAAAAAATCAGCAAAATGAAAGGCAACCAACTGAATGAGAGAAAATATTTGCAAACCATATAGTTGGGAAGGGGGTCAATATCCAAAATATATAAGGAACTCATACAACTCCATAGCAAATAAACAACCACAGGGACCTCAATAAACATCTTTCCAAAGAAGATACATGGATGTCCAAAAGGTATGTGAAAAGATACTTGACATTACTAATCATCAGGGAAAAGAAAATCAAAGCACAAAGAGATAACAACTTACATCTGTTATGATACCTTGTAACCAAAAAGTCAAAAGGTAACAAGTGGCTGGCAAGAATGTACATAAAAGGACACCACTTGGTGGGAATGTAAGCTGGTATACTCCTGTGGAAAACAGTATAAAGGTTTCTCAAAATATTAAAAATAAAACTATCGGGTGGTACCAAGATGGCTGAATAGGAACAGCTCCAGCCTCCAGCTCCCAGCGTGAGCGACACAGAAGATGGGTGATTTCTGCATTTCCAACTGAGGTACTGGGTTCATCTCACTGGGGCATGTCAGACAGTGGGTGCAGGACAGTGGGTGCAGCCCACTGGGCGAGAGCTGAAGCAGGGTGAGGCATCGCCTCACCCAGGAAGCACAAGGAGGAAGGGAATTCCCTTTCCTAGCCAAGGGAAACCGTGACACACAACACCTGGAAAATCGGGTCATTCCCACCCCAATACTGTGCTTTACCAAAGCTCTTAGCAAATGGCACACCAGGAGATTATATCCCGTGTCTGGCTCGGAGGGTCCCACGCCCACGGAGCCTCCCTCATTACTAGCACAGCAGTCTGAAATCTGATGGCAAGGCGGCAGTGAGGCTGAGGGAAAGGGGCCTGCCATTGCTGAGGCTTGAGTAGGTAAACAAAGCGGCCAGGAAGCTCAAACTGGGTGGAGCTCACTGCAGCTCAAGGAGGCCTGCCTCCCTCTGTAGACTCCACCTCTGGGGACAGGGCATACCTAAACAAAAGGCAGCAGAAACCTCTGCAGATTTAAATGTCCCTGTCAGACAGCTTTGAAGAGAGTAGTGTTTCTCCCAGCACAGAGTTTGAGATCTAAGAACAGACAGACTGCCTGCTCAAGTGGGTCCCTGACTCCCGAGTAGCCTAACTGGGAGACATCCCCCACTATGGGCAGACTGACACCTCACACCTCACACAGCTGGGTACCCCTCTGAGACGAAGCTTCCAGAGGAACAATGAGGCAGCAACATTTGCTGTTCAGCAATATCCACTCTTCTGGAGCCTCCGCTGCTGATACCTAGGCAGACAGAGTCTGGAGTGGACCTCGAGCAAACTCCAACAGACATGCAGCTGAAGGTCCTGACTGTTAGAAGGAAAACTAAAAAACAGAAAGGACACCCACACCGAAACCCCATCAGTACATCACCATCATCAAAGACAAAAGGTAGATAAAACCACAAAGATGGGGAAAAAGCAGTGCAGAAAAGCTGAAAATTCTAAAAATCAGAGTGCCTTTCCTGCTCCAAAGGAATGCAGCACCTTGCCAGCAATGGGACAAAGCTGGACGGAGAATGACTTTGACAAGTTGAGAGAAGGTTTCAGATGATCAAACTTCTCCAAGATAAAGGAGGAAGTTCGAACCCACCGCAAAGAATCTAAAAACCTTGAAAAAAGACTGGATGAATGGCTAAATAGAATAACCAATGTAGAGAAGTCCTTAAATGACATGATAGAGCTGAAAACCATGACACAAGAACTATGTGACAAATGCACAAGCATCAGTAACCGACTTGATCAACTGGAAGAAAGGATATCAGTGACTGAAGATCAAATGAATAAAATGAAGTGGGAAGAGAAGTTTAGAGAAAAAAGAGTAAAAAGAAATGGACAAAGCCTCCAAGAAATTTGGGACTATGTGAAAAGACCAAATCTACGTCTAATTGGTGTACCTGAAAGTGACAGGGAGAATGGAACCAAGTTGGAAAACACTCTGCAGGATATTACCCAGGAGAACTTCCCCAACCTAGAAAGGCAGGCCAACATTCAAATTCAGGAAATACAGAGAATGCCACAAAGATACTCCTCGAGAAGAGCAACTCTAAGACACATAATTGTCTGATTCACCAAAGTTGAAACGAAGGAAAAAATCTTAAGGGCAGCCAGAGAGAAAGGTCGGGTTACTCACAAAGGGAAGCCCATCAGACTAACAGCAGATCTCTCAGCAGAAACTCTACAAGTCAGAAGAGAGTGGGGGCCAATATTCAACATTCTTAAAGAAAAGAATTTTCAACCCAAAATTTCATATCCAGCCAAACTAAGCTTCCTAATAAGTGAAGGAGAAATAAAATCCTTTACAGACAAGCAAATGCTGAGAGATTTTGTCACCACCAGGCCTGTCCTACACGAGCTCCTGAAGGAAGCACTAAACATGGAAAGGAAAAACCGGTACCAGCCAATGAAAAAACATGCCAAAATGTAAAGACCTTCGATGCTAGGAAGAAACTGCATCAACTAACGAGCAAAATAACCAGATAACATCATAATGACAGGATCAAGTTCATACATAACAATATTAACCTTAAATGTAAACAGGCTAAATGCTCTAATTAAAAGACACAGACTAGAAAATTGGATAGAGTCAAGACCTATCAGTTTGCTGTATTCAGGAGACCCATCTCATGTGAAGAGACACACATAGGCTCAAAATAAAGGGATGGAGGCAGATCTAACAAGAAAATGAAACACAAAAAAAGCAGGAGTTGCTTTTTTTAAAGTCTGATAAAACAGACTTTAAACCAACAAAGATCAGAAGAGACGAAGGCCATCACATAATGGTAAATGGATCAATTCAACAAGAAGAGCTAACTATCCTAAATATATATGCACCCAACACAGGAGCACCCAGATTCATAAAGCAAGTCCTTAGAGACTTACAAAGAGACTTAGTCTCCCATACAATAATAATGGGAGACTTTAACACCCCACTGTCAACATTAGACAGAGCCAGGAGACAGAAAGTTAACAAGGATATCCAGGAATTGAACTGAACTCTGCACCAAGTGGACCTAATAGACATCTACAGAACTCTCTACCCCAAATCAACAGAATATACATTCTTCTCAGCACCGCATCGCACTTATTCCAAAACTGACCACACAGCTGGAAGTAAAGCACTCCTCAGCAAATGTAAAAGAACAGAAATTATAACAAACTGTCTCTCAGACCACAGTGCAATCAGACTAGAACTCAGAATTAAGAAAATCACTCAAAACCACTCAACTACATGGAAACTGAACAACCTGCTCCTGAATGACTACTGGGTACATAACAAAATGAAGGCAGAAATAAAGATGTTCTTTGAAACCAATGAGAACAAAGATACAACATACCAGAATCTCTGGGACACATTTAAAGCAGTGTGTAGAGGGAAATTTATAGCACTAAATGCCTACAAGAGAAAGCAGGAAAGATCTAAAATTGACACCCTAACATCACAATTAAAAGAACTAGAGAAGCAAGAGCAAACACATTCAAAAGCTAGCAGAAGGCATGAAATAACTAAGATCAGAACAGAACTGAAGGAGATACAGACACAAAAATCCCTTCAAAAAAATCAATGAATCCAGGAGCTGGTTTTTGAGAATATCAACAAAATTGATAGACCACTAGCAAGACTAATAAGAAAAGAGAAAAATCAAATAGACGCAATAAAAAGTGATAAAGGGGATATCACCACTGACTCCACAGAAACACAAGCTACCATCAGAGAGTACTATAAACACCTCTATGCAAATAAACTAGAAAACCTAGAAGAAATGGATAAATTCCTGGACATATACACTCTCCCAAGACTAAACAAGGAAGATGTTGAATCCCTGAATAGACCAATAACAGGTTCTGAAATGGAGGCAATAATTAATACCTACCAAGCAAAAAAAGTCCAGGACCAGATGGATTCACAACCAAATTCTACCAGAGATACAAAGAGGAGCTGGTACCATTCCTTCTGAAACTATTCCAATTAATAGAAAAACAGGGAATCTTCCCTAACTCATTTTATGAGGCCAACATCATCCTGATACCAAAGCCTGGCAGAGAAACAACAAAAAAGGAGAATTTTAGACCAATATCCCTGATGAACATCGATGCAAAAATCCTCAATAAAATACTGGCAAACTGAATCCAGCAGCACATCAAAAAGCTTATCCACCATGATCAAGTGGGCTTCATCCCTGGGATGCAAGGCTGCTTCAATATATGCAAATCAATAAACATAATCCACCATATAAACAGAACCAAAGACAAAAACCACATGATTATCTTAATAGATGCAGAAAAGGCCTTTGACAAAATTCAGCAGCCCTTCATGCTAAAAACTCTCAGTAAATTCGGTATTGATGGAACGTATCTCAATAAGAGCTATTTATGACACACCCACAGCTAATATCATACCAAATGGGCAAAAACTGGAAGCATTCCCCTTGAAAACTGGCACAAGACAGGGATGCCCTCTCTCACCACTCCTATTCAACATAGTGTTGGAAGTTCTTGCCAGGGCAGTCAGGCAAGAGAAAGAAATAAAGGGTATTCAGTTAGGAGAAGAGGAAGTCAAATTGTCCCTGTTTGCAGATGATATGATTGTATGTTAAGAAAACCCCATTGTCTCAGCCCCAAATCTCCTTACGCTGATAAGCAACTTCAGCAAAGTCTCAGGATACAAAATTAATGTGTGAAAATCACAAGCATTCTTAACAGACAAACAGAGAGCCAAATTGTGAATGAACTCCCATTCATAGTTGCTTCAAAGAGAATAAAATATCTAGGAATACAAGTTATAAGCAATATGAAGGACCTCTTCAAGGAGAGCTATAAACCACTGCTCAGTGAAATGAAAGAGGACACAAACAAATGGAAGAACATACCATGCTCATGGATAGGAAGAATCAATATCATGAAAATGGCCATACTGCCCAAGGTAATTTATTTGTCAGTGCCATTCCCATTAAGCTACCAATGACTGTCTTCACAGAATTGGAAAAAACTACTTTAAAGTGCATATGGAACCAAAAAAGAGCCTGCATTGCCAAGACAATCCTATGCCAAAAGTACAAAGCTAGAGGCATCATGCTACCTGACTTCAACCTATACTACAAGGCTACAGTCACCAAAACAGCATGGTGCTGGTACCAAAGCAGAGATACAGACCAATGGAACAGAACAGAGCCCTCAGAAATAATACCACACATCTACAACCATCTGATCTTTGACAAACCTGACAAAAACAAGAAATGGGGAAAGGATTCCCTATTTAATAAATGGTGCTGGGAAAACTGGCTAGCCATAATTAGAAAGCTGAAACTGGATCCCTTCCTTACACCTTATACAAAAATTAATTCAAGATGGATTAGAGACTTAAATGTTAGACCTTAAACCATAAAAACCCTAGAAGAAAACCTAGGCAGTACCATTCAGGACATAGGCATGGGCAAGGGCTTCATGTCTAAAACACCAAAAGCAATGGTAACAAAAGCCAAAATTGACAAATGGGATCTAATTAAACTAAAGAGCGTCTGCACAGCAAAGGAAACTACCATCAGAGTGAACAGGCAACCTACACAATTAGACAAAATGTTTGCAATCTACTCATCTGACAAAGGGCTAATATGCAGAACCTACAAAGAACTCAAACAAATTTATAAGAAAAAAAAACCCCATGAAAAAGTGTGCAAAGGATATGAACAGACATTTCTCAAAAGAAGACATTTATGCAGCCAACAGACACATGAAAAAATGCTCATCACCACTAACCATCAGAGAAATGCAAATCAAAACCAGAATGAGATACCATTTCACACTAGTTAGAATGGCAGTCATTAAAAAGTCAGGAAACAACAGGTACTGGAGAGGATGTGGAGAAATAGGAACACTTTTACACTGTTGGTAGGACTCTAAACTAGTTCAACCATTGTGCAAGACTGTGTGGCAATACCTCAAGGATCTAGAACTAGAAATACCATTTGACCCAGCCATCCCATTACTGGGTATATACCTAAAGGATTATAAATCATGCTGCTATAAAGACACATAAACACGTATGTTTACTGCGGCACTATTCACAATAGCAAAGACTTGGAACCAACCCAAATGTCCATCAATGACAGACTGGATTAAGAAAATGTGGCACATATACACCATGGAATACTATGCAGCCATAAAAAAGGATGAGTTTGTGTCCTTTCTAGGGACATGGATGAAGCTGGAAACCATCATTCTCAGCAAACTATCACAAGAACAGAAAACCAAACACCACATGTTCTCATTCATAGGTGGGAATTGAACAATGAGAACACTTGCCACGGGGGGGGGGACATCACACACCGGGGCCTGTTGTTGGGTGGGGGGAGTGGGGAGGGATAGCATTAGGAGATATACCTAATGTAAATGACGAGTTAATGGGTGGAGCACACCTACATGGCACATGTATACGTATGTAAGAAACCTGCACGTTGTGCACATGTACCTAGAACATAAATTTTAATAAATAAAACTAAAATTATCATATGTTCCAGAAATCCTACTTCTAGGTATATGTCTAAAGGAAATGAAATCACTATCTTGAAGAGACATCTATACTCTCATGCTCATTGCAGCATTATTCACAACAATCGAGATACGGAAACAACCTAGTTTTCCCTCAAAAGTTGAATGGATAAAGAAATGAGTAAATATCTTTATCATGGAATATTATTCAGCCTTTAAAAAGAGGGAAATCCTGCTACTTACAACAATGTGAATGAACCTGGAGGACATTTTTAAGTGAATAAGCCGGACACAAAAAAACACATGATTTTACTTATATGTGTAATGAAAAAAAGTTGCACTCACAGTGATACAGAATAGGATGGTGGTTACCAGAAAGTAGGGAAATGAGGCATTCTGGAAAAGGAGAGTTGTTAGGCAAAGGATACAAAGGAAATTCAGTCAGCCCTGGAAAAATTTGGATATTTCACATTTAAAATTTTTAAAAACAAAAGGACCTTTGGTTGAAGGGTAATAATGAAAAAAATTGAGAAACATTGATATCCAAAACCGGAATAATAAAATTCACAGTACCAACTTCATTTACAAGGCAAATTAGGAAGTTCTGTGAGGATTAGTCCATCTCTAATTCTTAGCAGAATTAAATAGAATTCAAATACTTAGAAAATTCTATTAATATCTGTATCATTCACTTATATTGCAGTACAATCAATAAAAGCTATTTACTTGCAAAAAAAGTGTGGTATTTACATAAATACAATATCATTTTTTCTTATAAAGTAAAGAAAATTACAACATGGATGAACCCAGAGCACATTTTGCTGAGTAAAATAAGCCAGGAACAAATACTGTACTGTATACTTAAAAATTTGCTAATAGGGTACATCTTAAGTGTTCTTATCACAAAAGTAAACAAATTAAGAGGGCCAGGCATGGTGGCTCATGTCTGTAGCAGTTTGGGAGGCCGAGACTGGCAGATGGCTTGACGTAGGAGTTCGAGACTGGCCTGGAAACATGTCGAAACCCCCTCTCTACAAAAAATACAAAAATTTGGCCAGGCATGGTGGTGTGTACCCGTAGCCCCAGTCTACTTAGGAGGCTGAGGTGGGAGAATCACCTGAGCCTGGGAGGTTCAGGCTGTAGTGAGCCATGATTGCACCACTGTACTCCAGCCTGGGTGACAGAGTGAGACCCTGTGTCAAAAAGAAAAAGTAAAAATTAAGAGAGTAAGAGGAAATGTTTGAATAGTGATAGATATGTTTATGGCATTGAGTGTGGTAATGGGTCCAGAACTGGTGGTTTCTTGGTCTCATTGACTTCAAGAATGAAGCCGCGGACCCTCGCAGTGAGTGTTACAGTTCTTAAAGATGGTGTGTCCAGAGTTTGTTCCTTGTGATGTTTGGATGTGTCTGGACTTTCTTCCTTCTGGTAGGTTTGTGGTCTCGCTGACTTCAGTTGTGAAGCCGCAGACCTTTGCGGTGAGTATTACAGCTCTTAAAGGCCGGGCATCTGGAGTTGCTCGTTCCTCCTGCTGGGTTCATGGTCTCGCTGGCTTCAGGAGTGAAGCCGCAGACCTTTGTGGTGAGTGTTACAGCTCATAAAGGCGACGCAACCCAAAGAGTGAGCAGCAGCAGGATTTATTGCCAAGAGCAAAAGAACAAAGCTTCCACAGCACTGAAGGGGACCCGAGGGACTTGCTGCTGCTGGATCGGGTAGCCTGCCTTTATTCCCTTATCTGGCCCCACCCACATCTTGCTGATTAGTCCATTCTACAGAGAACTGATTGGTCCATTTTGGCAGAGTGCTGATTGGTGTGTTTACAAACCTTTAGCCCTACCCAATTAGCTGGTCGCAGAGTGCTGATTGGTGCATTTCCAGTCCTTTAGCTAGACAGGAAAGTTCTCCAAGTCCCCACCCGACGCAGAAGCCCAGCTGGCTTCACCTCTCAGTAATAGCTTCAGTGGTGTCTACTTCCCTCCAAATGAATCAAATTGTATACATTAAATATGTACGGCTTTTTGTGTGTCATTAATGCCTCAGTAAAGTGATATGTAAAAAGAAGACAAAAGAAGAAAAGGGAGCTCAAGAGAATTACAATAATTACACATATTTGAGTTTATAAAAATGTAAACATTCCTAAATACAAAACAAATACGAAATCAAAACAATTTTTTAAAAAGTAAAGCAAAGTTGCCACATGGAAAAAAATACAAACTAAGCAGGGATTGTTATATACTGAATAACAAGACAGAATTATGCCACAGGTTATTAAACAGAACAAAGAAGTCACTCTACAATGCTGTGGGCTACCTTTCTTTCTTTTCTTTTTTTTTTTTTTGAGAGGGAGTCTTGCTCTGTCGCCCAGGCTGGAGTACAGTGGCCGGATCTAAGCTCACTGCAAGCTCCGCCTCCCGGGTTTACGCCATTCTCCTGCCTCAGCCTCCCGAGTAGCTGGGACTGCAGGTGCCCGCCATCTCGCCAGGCTAGTTTTTTGTATTTTTTAGTAGAGACGGGGTTTCACCGTGTTAGCCAGAATGGTCTCAATCTCCTGACCTCGTGATCCGCCCGTCTCGGCCTCCCAAAGTGCTGGGATTACAGGCTTGAGCCACCGCACCTGGCCTGTGGGCTACCTTTCATAATAATAAAAGTTATATCTGTGTACCAAATAAAATGATAGGCATCTTCATAAAGCAGAAATTGTAGGAGATATCAGAAGAAACAGACAAAAGCCAACCAGTAGTTAATTTGCACATGACATTTTCAGTCTAAGACTGGTCAAAGAGACAAAAATGAAGCAATAAATGAGCAAAGTAACAGAATCAATAAGGAGCTCTCGTGTAGATGGATACACACACACACACACACACACACTGAGTTTATCTATACACACACAAAGTATATATATATACATATATATACACTCTGATAATAGAGACACGCTTTTTGGTACTTCAGACTGATAGTGTTCTATAATATCAGTTACATGAAGATAGAGGTCATCTATTTATTTGTTTAACTTTCCATTTTAACTTGCTGATTGAGGAGTGCTAAAAGCAACTGTTAATGTAATTGTCTTCTTTAATTGTTACCTTTTTTTGTTTCATATATTTAAGACATTCACACTCATGATTGTTAGGTCTTCCTGATGAACTGGTGTTTTTATCATTATGAAATGTCTCTCCTTTAATACTGTTTTAAAAATTATATTATGTCTGATAATTATAGCCATTCTAGCCTTTTCATATTTATACTTTTCTATTTATGTACTTTCAAACTATCTGTGTTTGTATATTTATAGTGGATTTCTTACAAGCAGCGTATATTTGATGCTTGCTCTTTTGTGACAGTCTTTGTCTCTTGATTGGAATGTTAAGTTCATTAACATTTAATGTAATTAGGGATGTAGCTGGAATTCAGTCTGCCATTTTGCTTTCTGTTTGTACTAATTTTTACTAATTTTCGTTTCTTCACTCCTCCTTTCCTTCCTCCTTTGGATTATTTGAATATTTTCCAGATTTTTTATTTATTTGCTTTTTTAGTCATACCTACTTGTACTGTTTTTTTAATGGTTGCTGTAAGGGTTACATTTATATCCTTACTGTTCTACAGTCCACTTACAATTAAAAGGTAGAAATCTTCACATAGTCCACTTCATGTAAAATGTAGAAATCTTGAAATGAACTGAATCGGTTCCTTTACCCACCTTACCCCATCCTTTATGCTACTGTTGCCATATACATTACCTACATGTTATAACCTTCACAAAATGTTTTAATTTTTGCTTTCAACAGACAAGTGTATATTAAATAAATGTAATGGAGTTCCTTATATTTGCCCATGTATTTACCATTTCTCCTACTTTTCATTCTTTCTTGGAGATCTGCATTTCCATCTAGCATTTATTTTAGCCTAAAGAACAACTTCTAGTCTTTCTTATGGTGTAATTCTACTTGTGATAAATTTTCTTAGTTTCTTCCATGAAAATATCTTTATTACACCTTCATTTGTGAGTCTTTGCTACATATAAAATTTTGTGTGTGTTTCTTCCTTTCAATACTTCAAACATGTTATTCCACTGCCTTCTTGAGATTATTCTGCTATTTTTCTAAATTATTAAGTTGGATATTTAGTTTATCAATTTTTAATCCTATTTTCAACACAAGCACTTAAGGCTATAGATTTCCCTTCAAATGCCTCATTTGCTCAAGTGTTTTTTATAGTATTAGCATTTATTTAAGTATTTTAAAATTTCTATTATGATTTCTTCTTTGACTAATGACTTCACTTCTAAGTACATATGAATATATTGCCTATTTTTTTGTCAAACTTAATTACATTGTTGATGGATTAATTATAATCTTTAAAATATAATGAGACATGCTTTTTTACTTACTACATAATATAATCTTGTAGATATCCCATTTGGGCCTGAGAAGAATGTGTATTCTCTGATTTAAGGTTCTCTGGGCTGAGCGTGGTGGCTCACACCTGTAATCCCAGCACTTTGGGAGGCCGAGGTGGGTGAATCATGAGGTTAGGAGATCGAGACCATCCTGGCTAACATGGTGAAACCCCGTCTCTACTAAAAATACAAAATATTAGCCAGGTGTGGTGGCGGGTGCCTGTAGTCCCAGCTATTCGGGAGGCCGAGGCAGGAGAATGGCGATCCCAGGAGGCAGAGTTTGCAGTGAGCTGAGATCACGCCACTGCACTCCAGCCTGGGCAACAGAGCAAGACTCTGTCTCAAAAAAAAAAAAAAGAAAAAAAAGATTTAAGGTTCTCTGATTTAGGTCCTGTGTATTCAATAAATATAACTTTGTAATTATGTTAAGTCTCCTATTTCTTTCTAATTTTCTCACTGCTTAGACTAGCATAAATTTAGAGATAAACCTTAAAGTCTCACACAGTGATGGTAGGCTGATCATTTGTTTTAATTCTATTCATGTTTTGCTTTATAGATTTTCAAGCGTATTTTATTAAGTACATTCAAGTTTAGAATTTTTCTATGCACAGAAGATTGAAACTAGGCCCCTTCCTTTCACTGTATACAAAAATTAACTCAAGATGGATTAGAGACTTAAATGTAAAACCTAAAACTATAAATCTCTCAGAAGAAAACCTAGGAAATATTGTTCTGGGCATAGGCTCTGGTAAAGACGTCATGACAAAGACTCCACAAGCAATTGCAACAAAAACAAAAATTGACAAATTGGAGGAGTCTCTGCTCAGAGATTTGATGCTTATTTTTCCTCCATAATTCGAAGATATTTTCTCACTGTCTTCTACCTCCCATTGTTGCCAATGAGAAGTCTAGGGTCAGTATTTGTAGTTCCTTTGTAGATGATGTGTCTTCTCTCTCTCTCTTTTTTTAAAAAACTTTTTCTTTTTTTAAACTTTATGTATATATTATTATTATCATTATTTATTTATTTATTTTTTTTTTGCAGTTTTAGGTTCAAGGGTACATCTGCCGGTTTGTTACAAGGGTAAATTGCATGTCATTGGGGTCTGGTGTACAGCTTATTTCATCACCTAGGATAACTATGCTACAAATGAGCACAGTATTCGATAGGTACTTTTTAAATTCACCCTCCTCCCACACTCCAGCCTCAAGTAGGCCCTGCTATCTACTGTTCCCTTCTTTGTGTCCCTGTGTACTCAGTGTTTAGCTCCCACTTATAAGAGACGACATGTGGTATTTGGACTTTTGTTCCTGCATTAATTCTCTTAGGATAGTGGCCACCAACTCCATCCATGTTGCTGTAAAGGACATAATCTCTTTCTTTTATATGACTGCATAGTATTCCATGGTGTATATATGCCACATTTTCTTTATCCTGTCAACCATTGGTGGGCATCTAGGTTGATTCCATGTCTTTCCTATTGTGAATAGTGCTGTGATGAACACACACATCACATATCTTTATGTTAGAACAATTTATATTCCTTTGGGTACATACCCAGTAATGGGATTGCTGGGTTGAATAGTAGTTCTGTTTTAAGTTCTTTGAGAAATCTCCAAACTTCTTTCCACAGTGGCTGAACTAATTTACATTGCCACCACCAGTGTATAAGTGTTCCCTTTTCTCTGCACCCTTGCCAGCATCTGTTGTTTTTTGACTTTTTAATAATAGCCATTCTGACTGGTATGAGATGGTATCTCATTGTGGTTTTGATTCACATTTCTCTAACGATTAGTGAAGCTGAGGATTTTTCCATATGCTTGTTGGCTGAGTATTTGTCTTTTTTTTTTTTTTTTTTTTTTTGAGACTGAGTCTGGCTCTGTCGCCCAGGCTGGAGTGCGGTGGCCGGATCTCAGCTCACTGCAAGCTCCGCCTCCCGGGTTCACGCCATTCTCCTGCCTCAGCCTCCCGAGTAGCTGGGACTACAGGCGCCTGCCGCTTCGCCCGGCTAGTTTTTTGTATTTTTTAGTAGAGACGGGGTTTCACCTTGTTAGCCAGGATGGTCTCGATCTCCTGACCTCGTGATCCGCCCGTATTTGTCTTATTTTGAGAAGTGTCTGTTCATGTCCTTTCCCCATTTTTTAATTGGGTTTTAAGTTTTTTGCCTGTTAATTTGTTTAAATTCTTTATAGATTCTGGATATTAGACCTTTGCCAAATGCACAGTTTGAATATTTTCTTCCATTCTGTAGGTTCTCTGTTTACTTTTTTGATAGTTTCTTTTGCTATGCAGAAATTCTTTAGTTTAATTGGTCTTCCTATTTGTCAATTTTTTGTTTTTGTTGCAATTGCTTGTGGAGTCTGTGTCATGACATCTTTGCCAGGGCCTATGTCCATAACGATATTTCCTAGGTTTTCTTCTAAGGTTTTTATAGTTTTAGATTTTACATTTAAGTCTGTAATTCATCTTGAGTTGATTTTTGTATACAGTGAAAGAAAGGGGTCTAGTTTAAATCATCTGTATATGACTGTCCAGTTATTCCAGTATCATTTATTAAATAGGAAGTCATTTCCCCATTACCGCTACTGTCTATCTTGTCAAAGATCAGATGGTTGGTTGCAGGTGTTTGGCTTTATTTCTAAGTTCTTTTGTTGCAGGAAGTCAGGGACTCCGAATGGAGGGACCAGCTAAAGCTGCGGCAGAAGAATATAAATTATGAAGATTTCATGGACATTTATTAGTTCCCCAAATTAATACTTTTATAATTTCTGACACCTATCTATACTGCAATCTCTGAACATAAATTGTGAACATTTCATGGACACTTATCACTTCCCCAATCAATACCCTTGTGATTTCCTATGCCTGTCTTTACTTTAATCTCTTAATCCCGTCATCTTCTTTGTAAGCTGAGGAGAATATATGTCACCTCAGGACCCTGTGATGATTGCGTTAACTGCACAAGCTGTTTGTAAAGCATGTGTGTTTGAACGATATGAAATCTGGGCATCTTGAAAAAAGAGCAGGATAACGGCAATGTTCAGGGAACAAGAGAGATAAGACTTCTGTCCGCCGGTGAGCTGGATGGAACAGAGCCATATTTCTCTTGTTTCAAAGGCAAATAGGAGAAATATCCCTGAATTCTTTTTCTCAGCAAGGAACATCCCTGAGAAAGAGAATGCGCCCTGAAGGTAGGTCTATAGATGGCCCCCTTAAGGCAGCCGCCTTTTACAGTCGAAGTCAAAGGGATGAAATAAGTCCTGGTCTCCTGTAGCGCTTCCAGGCTTATTAGGACGAGGAAATTCCCGCCTAATAAATTTTGGTCAGACAGGTTGTCTTCTCTCAAACCCTGTTTCCTGATAAGATGTTATCAATGACAATGTGTGCCTGAAACTTCATTAGCAATTTTAATTTCGCCCCATCTGGTGGTCCTGGGATCTCGCCCTGCTTTGTGATATTTTATTACCTTATGAAGTATGTGATCTCTGTGACCCACACCCTATTTGTGCACTCCCTCCCCTTTTGAAAATCACTAATAAAAACTTGCTGGTTTTACGGCTCGGGAAGCATCATGGAACCTGCTGATGTGTGATGTCTCCCCTGGACACCCAGCTTTAAAATTTCTCTCTCTTGTACTCTTTCCCTTTATTTCTCAAACCAGCTGAGATGCTTAGGGAATAGAAAAGAACCCACAATAAATATCGGGGGTGGGGTTTTCCCCCAATATTCTCTAATCTGTTCCATTGGTTTATGTGTCTGTTTTCGTACCAATACCATGCTGTTTTGTTTACTGTAGCTTTGTAGGAGTTTGAAGTGCATAATCTGATGCCTCCAACTTTGTTCTTTTTGTTTAGAATTGCTTTGGGTATTCAGGTGTTTTTTTTTTTTTTTGGTTCCATATAAGTTTTCTTTTCTTTTTCTTTCTTTTTTTTTTTTAATTTTGAGTTGTAGTTTCACTTTTGTTGCCCAGGCTGGAGTGCAATGGTGCGAACTCGGCTCACTGCAACCTCTGCCTCCCAGATTCAAACAATTCTTCTGCCTCAGCTTCCCAAGTAGCTGGGATTACAGGCACCTGCCACCATGCCCAGCTAATGTTTTGTATTGTTTTTTTTTAAGTAGAGATGGAGTTTCACCATGTTGGCCAGGCAGGTCTCAAACTCCTGACCTAAGGTGATCCACCCACCTCAGCCTCCCAAAGTGCTGGGATTTCAGGTGTGAGCTACTGCACCTGGCCTGGTTCCATATAAATCTAAGGTATTTCTAGTTCTGTGAAAAATGTCATTAGTAGTTGGACAGGAATAACATTGAATCTGTAGTATGGCCATTTTAACAGTATTGATTCTTATTATCCATGAGCATGAAATGGTTTTCCAATTGTTTATGTCATCTCTAATTTCTTTCCACAGTGCTTTGTAATTCTCATTGTAGAGATCTTTCACCTCCCTGGTTAGCTGTATTCCTGAGTATTTTATTCTTTTTGTGGCTATTGTGAATGGAATTGTATTCTTGATTTGACTCTCAGCTTGGACATTATTGGTGCACAGAAATGCAACTCATTTTTGCACTAATTTTGTATCCTGCAACTTTGCCGAAGCTGTTTATCAGACGTAGGAGTCTTTGGGCAGAGACTACGGGATTTTGTAGGTATAGAATCATGTCATCTGAGAAGGGAGATAGTTTGACTTCCTCTCTTCCCATTTATTAATAGATGCCTTTTATTTCTTTCTTTTCTGGAATGCAAAGGCACAATCTCAGCTCACTGCAACCTCTGCCTCGTGAGTTCAAGCAATTCTTGTGCCTCAGCCTCCTGAGTAGCTGAGAATACAGGCACCCACCACTACACCTGGCTCATTTTTATATTTTTAGTAGAGTTGGGGTTTCACTGTGTTGCCCAGCCTGGTCTTGAACTTTTGGCCTCAAGTGATAAAACCATCTCAGCCTCCCACAGTGCTGGGATCACAGGCGTGAGCTACCGCACCCAGCCTAATTTTCTTTTTTTTTTTCAGTTCTGCATTTCCATTATAAATGTGAATATTTTAAATTTCCTTTTTATATCTCCTGGCTGATATACATTGTTTCTTTTGTGTTGATTGTCTCATATCATTTATCATCTCTGGAAATTCTTAACCATTAACTTAATTCCCTGTGTAGTCATATTAGACTTTTCATATTTTCTAATTTGCTTAGCCTCTCTTTATATTTTTAATTTCTTTTTCCTCTGCAACATTCTGTGTAATTCCTGACTTATACATAATTTATGCACTTTTATTTCACCAATTCTTTCTTGAAATGTGTCAAATTGACTGAGCACAGTGGCTCACACCTGTAGTCCCAGCATTTTGGGAGGCTGAGGCAGGCAGATCACAAGGTCAAGAGATCGAGACCATCCTGGCCAACATGGTGAAACCCCATCTCTACTAAAAATACAAAAATCTGGGCATGGTGGTGCACACCTACTCCCAGCTACTTAGGAGGCTGAGGCAGGAGAATCGCCTGAACCAGGGAGGTGGAGGTTGCAGTGAGCCGAGATCATGCCACTGCACTCCAGCCTGGCGACAGAGCGAGACTCCGTCTCAAAATATAAATATATATATATTTTTATATATATGGATAATTAGTATTGCCAGATAGTTACAATGGAATGGTGACAAATGCAAAATTGCAGTGAATGCATGGACAAATAGTACAATTTGCTAATCCTCTGACCTCTTCCTTAGTATATCTCACCTCCACTGAATATATAACGAATCAATAAGCTTCCTAGTACGAGACACTCTTCATTCACAAAAATAAACACAATTGCCTTTTGATTTCTATATCTGAGAGGGATTCAGGCAAATACAGGAGGTACTAACAAGAAGAGGCAACATATTTTCTAAGCTATCATAGTCGGCAGTGTCTACTTGGGGTTATGTTTATTCTTGAACGTTATACTTAAGGCCTCCACAGGCTCTGAGCCTCAGCCCCTCCTAAATGTAGTAACTTTTCACATATGGAAGATCCTAGTAGGCCAGTTCCCTTCTGTCTGAAAATATTTTTCCAATGAGAAGGACAAAAACAGTATCACGCAAATATGTTACATAAACAGCTCTTTTCTTTTATATATTCTTGTTCACAACTAACATAACATTTTTTTCTGCCTTGTAGGTACCAGAGATTTGAAAAGGCATTTCTCCTAGCTGTTGACATTGGTGCTCGTGACCTCTTTATGGTGAGTCATTTTCGGAGATGATTTTGTGCCTTCAGTTCTAAGGCTGAGTAAGTTGTCAGCTTTTGTGACCATTAAAAAGGATTAGTGTCATTTTGCAGGCTTAGACACATGGTGGGAAAGCATTATTCCATCTTGACTTGCAGGTTTGCTTTCGTGAAACTGGTTAATAGCTATCTAGTATCTTTTGATTTGTTGACATTTTCTTTGCTGGCTCCAATGGATCTTTTATGTTTTCTAAGAATTTATAATTCTTGAACTTTTCTCCTCATGTATCTTGATGCAAGGGGATGACACCTATCTATCTAATAATCTTAAATGTCTTTCTAATCCATTCTCTGAAGAAAAGCTATAGAATCCAGGACATAGGGCAAAACATGTCCCACAGATCTTGAATGTGCTCAGTTTGTCCCTTAGATTTTAGTGTAGAGTAACAAAGTAGGAATGTTCTCACATGTATTTTTTGAGTAACTATAGTACAAAGTGGATCCAAGAGGTTAAATTCACATACACTCTGGCCCTCCCATTTGTTAGCTACAGAACGTAAAACTGACCAGTTTCTTACAAATCCTTATACTCTGTATCAGGTTTCGGTTTTATAAGATCTTGCACCACAGTGCCACATTGAGATCAAATGAACAAAGGAAAAGTCCTTTCCTGGTTTCCCAGCATATTCTGTTAGACAGCAATTTCATTGTTTCACAGAAACAACAGAGCAAAAGGTTCTTGAAAGAAGAAATAGTTCTAGAAGGTGCTTTTGCCTGAATCTTTTGCACAATTAAGACATTTTATAGTTTAAGCTTTGATGTTTCAGATATTCTGTTACATAGCAATTACATTGCTGTCACAGAAACAATAGAGTAAAAGCTTCTTGAAAGCAAAAAATACTTCTAGAAGGTGCTTTTCCAGAATCTTTTGCACAGTGAAGTCATTCTGTAGTTTAAATTAAGCTTTGACGTGTTAGATAATATTATGGATTCATCACATTAAATCAATCCTCTTTGGATTGAGTTTGATATTTAAATTCTAACTGTATGTCATTCAATTAATTATACTTTTATTGACCATTAAAAATCTAACTTCAAAAGCGTGAACATTCTTTTATTCGTCATCTGCATTTTGTGATGTCTAATTGAGCAGGCATATTACATTGAGGGAAGGTTTTATTATTTTCATCAAAATCTATACATGCAGAGATCACAGTGTCAGAAAGTTAATTACACTTTTTAGATTTTCCAGCCCCATTGACTTTTTTCCTTATCTCCACCTTTTTACCTTTGCCACTTACCTCAATAATGGTAGATTTTCCCCATATTTCTTTATTTTTTTTTGTCTATAGTTTCAGTCTTTTTTCTAGCCAAGATAAGAACTAAAGAGATGTATATTTAAATGTTTGGTGCCTGGTAAAATTTATCTCTCAAGGTATTATGTTCTGTAATTTCTAATGTTGTAATAATTACAAACATCATGAAAGGCACCTTCTAAACTTTTCTCAAATCATACCTGTTTCAGCTTTCAGTCTCAGTTTAGCCAATGACAATATAAAGTATCCAGGTTAGTTCAAATCACTTTCATCCAATAGCCTTTCTACTGATAGGCTAACCCTAACCCATGAGGATTTTTACACCAAAAAGATGAAAATATAAAATAAGGGAAGTATAGAAGTCGTTTTACTGTCCTTTTTATTTGCAAAAGCAAACATTCATTAATTCAGAATGCTGCATTGTTACTCTTCATGCATAACTTTATTTATAGCCCATGGTCTGCTTTAAAGAAGCTCAAAATATTAAGAGCATTAAAGCCTGAAAGTTCTATTTAAGCTCATGAATCTACTATATACATTTAAAGTTCCATGTAGAAATTGCCTAAAAGAATTTATTTTTTTAATAGATTGATTCTTACTATCTAAATTTCATCTAGCCAGAGGTCTGTAGCCTATAGACTGAAAAATGTTACCTCTTTTGAAATTAAAAGCTTGTAAAATAATCAGGATTATTCCTACTTATACATGATTTTCTACCCTTGAGTTATCTCTTGGTAAAAGACTAAAAATAATAACATGTGAATCACAATGGGATCACACAAAAGTGTATCAGTTAACCTGAAAATAGTCCTTTTGCATTAGCATATTATCAGTGGTAAAAAGTTACAAGACATACAACATAAGAAAGTTGATATGGCTGGAAAGCAGAGAGACTAAAGGGACTTACTATTCCATACAAAGAAGTTAGAATTTATCTCAAAAGCAATAAGAAGTTACTAAATCATTTTAAACAGAAGAGTGATATTATCAGTATTTTGGCTAGGAAACTTTTCCTATAAAGGGCCAGGTAGCAAATAGTTTAGGCTTGTTTCTTGCATGCTTTGATTGACTGATTGATTGATTGATTGAGTCAGGGTCTTGGTTTTTCACCTAGGTTGGAATGCAGTGGTGTGATCATAGCTCACTATAACCTTGAACTCCTGGGCTCAAGCAATCCTCCTGTCTTAGCCTCCGAAGGAGCTAAGACTACAGGCATGTGCCACCATGCTTGGCTAAGTTTTGTAAATATTTTAGACTTTTTACAAGCCATACGGGCTCTGTTGCATTTACTTAACTCTGCCATTATAGAGCAAAAGCAGGCATAGTCAATACATACACAAATAAGTTTGGCTGTGTTCCAATAAAAGTTCATATATGGACACTGAAATTTGATGTCACATAAAACCGTTTCTGTGATTTTTTTTTTTTTCCCAAAAACCATTCTTAGTTTGGGTTAGACTTGGATGGCAGGTCACAGTTTGCTGATTCCTTGTTTAGAGTATGATCATGTAAGGCTGCATTGTAGAAAATAAACTGGAGAGAGACAAGGCTTCTAGGTACAAGTGTGAAGTAAACAAAGAGGTGGGTTCTTTCAGGTCCATTTCCTCAGGTCCAGCACCCTCAGTAATTTTCTTATATTTAAGTCCTGTTGATTCAACTCCAAGCTCTCTCAGTTATTTGCTGCATAATTTTGTATAATTTACCTAACTGTTTGCTTTCATTTTATCACCTGTGGTGATGATAATGCATAAATCCCTAGTGTGCTTTAAGTATCAAATGAATTAATAATATATATGAAGTGCCTGGCATATGACTTAAGAACTACAGTTCTAGTATATATTTTATATTACTCACTTTTCAAATATTTAGGTAGTACTACATTTTACATTATTTATACATTTGTCAGATTAACAATGCTGGAATTTAGGTAACTGTTGATATTTGGGTGTTTAAAACCAAGTAGTCTCTACCTGAGAGATTGGAATTGAATCAAGGCAGCCTAGTTTCAGACTACATACTCAATCACTGTGGTATATAGCCTAGACATGGATTCATATGCCTATATATTAATTTAGTATACAGTAGAGGTAGCATTTCAAATCAGTGGGGGAAAGCTTCAATAAGTTGTATTGGTCCAACAGACTCAACATATGCCATACAAAGGGTTAATGCACCTAATATACAAAACCAATAATCAGTAAAAAGTAAAACACCCCAGTAAAAAGCTAGCAAAAGTCAGGCCAGGTGCAGTGGCTTACACCTGTAATCCCAGCACTTTGGGTGGCCAAGGTGGGCGGATCACCTGAGGTCAGGAGTTCGAGACCAGCCTGGCCATGGTGAAACCCCATCTCTACTAAAAAGAAAAAAAAAAAAACACAAAAACAAATATATATATATATACACATATATATACACACACACACACAAAATATATATATATGTGTGTGTGTGTGTGTGTGTGTGTATATATATACCCACACACAAAAATTAGCCGGGCGTGGTGGCAGGCTGTAATCCCAGCTACTTGGGAGACTGAGGCAGGAGAATCACTTGAACCCAGGAGGGGGAGGTTGCAGTGAGCCGAGATCGAGCCACTGCACTCCAGCCTGGGTGACAGAGCATGACTCCATCTCGGGAAAAAGAAAAAAAAAAAAAAAGCTAGCAAATTCACAATCAGGCAAGTCACAAAATAAGAAATACAGATGACAACTAAACACACAGAAAAATGTTAGTCTCTTTCTCTGTGAGTGAAAGAATAGTTTGGGCTAAGGTATCCAGAAACAGGCAATCTTAAGCAGTTCATAGGAGGGTACATTGGTAAGCTTTTCTTGATAACCTTATCAAAAATCATGTGACCATATATGGGAGCGTTTATTTGTGGACTTTCTGTTTTACTCCAGTGGTCTATATGTCTGTCTTTGTGCCACACCACATTGTTTTGTTTACAGTACCTTTATATTAAGTTTTGAAATCAGAAAGTATGAGTCCTCCAACACTGTTCTTCTTTTTCAAGACTATTTTGGATATCTGGGGTCCCTTCGGACCCATGTAAATTTTAGGATGGTTTTCTATTTCTGCAAAAACAGATACTGGAATTTTGATATAATTGCATTGAGTCTGTTGGTCACTTTGGGTAATATTGACATCCTAACAATATTAAATCCTCCAATCCAACTTCAGTACTATGTTGAATAGATGTGGTAAAAGTGGGCATATTTGTCCTGTTGCTGATCTTAGAGGAAAAGTTTTGAGTATTTCACCATTGAGTATGATGAATGGTGGGTGTTTCGTATATAGATTTTATTGTCGAGTTAGTTTTCTTCTACCCTAGTTTGTTGAGTGTTTTTATCATGAAAGGATGTTGAATTTTTGTCAAATGCTTTTTCTACCTCAATTGAGATGGTTATGTGGGTTTTTCTACCTTTATTCATGTTATATCACATAAATTAATTTTCATATGTTGAACCATTCTTGCCTTCCAAGAATAAATCTTACTTGGTCATGATGTATAATCCTATTAATATGCTACTGAGTTCAGTTTGCTAGTATTTTGTTGAGGATTTGTGCATTAATGTTGATGAGGGATATTGGTCTTTGGTTTTATTATTTTTTTTTGTATTGTTTTTGTTCAACTTTTGTAGTATGGTAATACTGGCCTTATAGAATGAGTTAGGAATTAGTATTATTTTCTCTTTAAGTGTTTGGTAGAATTTACCAGTGAAGCTGTCGGGGTAGGGCTTTTCTTTGTCAGGACATGTTTGATTACTGACTCAATCTCATTATTCCTCAGTCTATTTAGATTGTCTACTACTTTGATTTATTTATAATAGGCTTTGTGTTTTTAGTAATTTGTCCGTTTCACCTAGTTAGCCAATTTGTTGGCATAAAATTGTTCATAGTACTATCTTATCCTTTTTATTTCTATAGAATCAGTAATAATGTCCCTACTTTCAGTTCTGATTTCAGTAATTTGAGATTTTTCTAGTTTTTTGTTTGTTTGCTTGTTTGTTTTTTAGGTAATTAGATACAGGTTTGTCAATTTTGTTGATACTTTTCAAATAATTTTTGGTTTACTAATTTTTTTCCACTGTTTTTCTACTGTCTATTTTGTTGATCTCTGCTCCAATATTTATTATTTCCTTTTCTAGCTTTGGGTGTAGTTTTTTTTTCCTTTTTCTAGTTCCTTAAATTGTAATTCTAGGTAGTTGGTTTCAGATCTTGCTTTTTATTGTAATCCTTTATAAGTATAAATATCTCTTTACCATTACTTTCACTGTGTCAGATAAGTTTTGATATGTTGAGTTTTCATTTTTATTTGTCTCTAAGCATTTTCTAATTTCCCTTGTGGTTTCTTTTTTAATCTGTTAGTTGTCTGAGAGTGTTATTTACATAATTTCCAGAAATTTGGGTTTTTTTAAGTTTTACTTGTGTTATTGATTTGTAATTTCATCCCATTGTGATGGGAGAAGATACTTTGATATCTATCTTTTTAAATCTATTGAAACTTAGTTTATCCTAGAAAATGTCTTATATAGACATGAGAATAATGTGTATGTTATGGAGAAGAATATTTTGTATTTGTACAAGTAGTTGATTTATTAAGTCTTCCATTTCCTTCTGTCTAGTTTTCTAGCAATTATTAAGAATGGGTATTGAAGTCTTCAACTACTATTGAAGAGTATTTCTCACTTCAATTCTATTTGGCTTATTTTAAGAGACAGGGTCTCACTATGTTGCTCAGACTGGACTTGAACCCCTGGGTTTGTGAATCCTGCCACATCAGCCTCCCAAGTAGCTGGGATTACAGGCATCCACCACCGTACCCCACCTGTCAGTTTTTGTTTCATATATTTGATGATATGGTATTAGGTACATAAATATTAATTATTGTTATTTTTCTTGCCATATTTAAATTTGCATTAATATATGCCATTTAAAAAATTTTTTTAATTTTACATTCAGAAGTACATGGGCAGGTTTGTTACATGGATACACTGAGTAACAGTGAGGATTGGGCTTGTGGTGTACCCATTATCCAAATAATAAACATTGTATCCAATAGGTAAATTTCTAACCCTTACTCCTCTACCAACTTTGGAGTCCCCAGTGTCTATTATTTCCATCTTTATGTCCATGTGTACCCAATAGTTAGCTCACACTTAGAGAACATATGGTGTTTGATTACCTCAGTTATTACACGTAGGATAATGTTCTCAAACTTCATCCATGTTGCTGCAAAGAACATGATGTCATTCCTTTTTATAGATGAACAGTATTTCATGGTGTATATATACCACATTTTCTTTGATTATACTTTAAGTTCTTGGATACATGTGCAGAACACGCAGCTTTGTTACATAGACATACACGTGCCATGTTGGTTTTCTGCACCCATCAACCCGTCATCTACATTAGTTATTTCTCCTAATGCTATCTCTCCTCTCACCCCTCACCCCCCGACAGGCCCCAGTGTGTGCTGTTCCCCTCCCTGTGTCCATGTGTTCTGACTGTTCAGCTCTCACTTATGAGTGAGAATATGTGCTGTTTGGTTTTTTGTTCCTGTGTTAGCTTGCTGAGAATGATGGTTTCCAGCTTCATCCATGTCCCTGCAAAGGATATGAACTCATCCTTTTTTATGTCTGCATAGTATTCCATGGAGTATATATGCGACAGTTTATTTATCCAGTCTATCACTGATAGGCATTTGGGTTGGTTCCAAGTCTTTGCTATTGTGAATAGTGTTACAGTAAACATACATGTGCATATGTCTTTATAGTAGAATGATTTATAATCCTTTGGGTATATACCCAGTAATGGGATTGCTGGATCACATGTTACTTCTAGTTCTAGATCCTTGAGGAATCACCACACTGTCTTCCACAATGGTTGAACTAACTTATGCTCTCACCAACAGTGTTAAAACATTTCTGTTTCTCCATATCCTTTCCAGCATCTGTTGTTTCCCAAGTTTTTAATGATCACCATTCTAACTGGTGTGAGATGGTATCTCATTGTGGGTTTGATTTGCATTTCTCTAATGACCCAGTGATGATGAGCTTTTTTTCATAAGTTTGTTGGCTGCATAAATGTCTTCTTTTGAGAAGTGTCTGTTCATATCCTTCGCCCACTTTTTGATGGGGTTGTTTGTTTTTTTTCTTGTAAATTTGTTTAAGTTCTTTGTAGATTCTGGATATTAGCCCTTTGTCAGATGGATAGATTGCAAAAATTTTCTCCCATTCTGTAGGTTACCTGTTTATTCTGATGATAGTTGCTTTTGCTATGGAGAAGCTCTTTAGTTCCGTTAGATCCCATTTGTCAGTTTTGGCTTCTGTTGCCATTGTTTTTGGTGTTTTAGTCATGAAGTCTTTGCCCATGCCTATGTCCTGAATGGTATTGCGTAGGTTTTCTTCTAGGGTTTTTATGGTTTTGGGTCTTATGTTTAAATCGTTAATCCATCTTGAGTTAATTTTTGTATAAGGAAGGGGTCCAGTTTCAGTTTTCCACATATGGCTAGCCAATTTTCCCAACACCATTTATTAAACAAGGGATCCTTTCTCCACTGCTCGTTTTTGTCAGGTTTGTCAAAGATCAAATGGTTGTAGATGTGTGGCATTATTTCTGAGGCCCCTGTTCCATTTGTCTATATATCTGTTTTGGTACCAGTACCATGCTGTTTTGGTTACTGTAGCCTTGTATTATAGTTTGAAGTCAGGTAGCATGATGCCTCCAAGTTTGTTCTTTTTGCTTAGGATTGTCTTGGCAATGCGGGCTCTTTTTTGATTCCATGTAAAATTTAAAGTAGTTTTTTTTCTAATTCTGTGAAGAAAGTCATTGGTAGCTTGATGGGGATAGCATTGAATCTATAAATTACCTTGGGCAATATGGCCATTTTCTTGATACTGATTCTTCCTATCCATGAGCATTGAATGTTTTCCCTTTGTTTGTGTCCTCTCTTATTTCCTTGAGCAGTGGTTTGTAGTTCTCCTTGAAGAGGTCCTTCACATTCCTTGTAAGTTGGATTCCTAGGTATTTTATTCTCTTTGTAGCAATTGTGAATGGGAGTTCACTCATGATTTAGCTCTCTGTTTGTCTATTATTGGTGTATAGGAATGCTTGTGATTTTTGCACATTGGTTTTGTATCCCAAGACTTTGCTGAAGTTGCTTATCAGCTTAAGGAGATTTTGGGCTGAAATGATGGGGTTTTCTAAATATACAATCATGTCATCTGCAAACAGAGACAATTTGACTTTCTCTCTTCCTATTCGATTGTCCTTTCTTTCTCTCTTGTCTGATTGCCCTCGCCAGAACTTCCAACACTATGTTGAATAGGAGTGGTGAGAGAGGGCATCCTTGTCTTGTGCTGGGTTTCAAAGGGAATGCTTCCAGCTTTTACCCATTTAGTATGGTACTGGCTGTGGGTTTGTCACAAATAGGTCTTTTTATTTTGAGATGTGTTACATCAATACCTAGTTCACTGAGAGTTTTTAGCATGAAGTGATGTTGAATTTTATGGAAGGCCTTTTCTGCATCTATTGAGATAATCATGTGGGTTTTTTCATTGGTTCTGTTTATGTGATGCATTACGTTTATTGATTTGCATATGTGGAACCAGCCTTTCATCCCAGGAATAAAGCTGACTTGATCATGGTGGATAAGCTTTTTGATGTGCTGCTGGATTCGGTTTGCCAGTATTTTATTGAGGATTTTTACACTGATGTTCATCAAAGGATATTGGACTGAAATTTTCTTTTTTTGTTGTGACTCTGCCAGGTTTTGGAATCAGGTTGATGCTGGCCTGCCTCATAAAATGAGTTAGGGGGGAGTCCCTCTTTTTCTATTGTTTGGAATAATTTCAGAAGGAATGGTACCAGCTCCTCTTTGTACCTCTGGTAGAATTCAGCTGTCAATCTGTGTGGTCCTGGACCTTTTTTGGTTGGTAGGCTATTAAGTATTGCCTCAATTTCAGAACTTGTTATTGGTCTATTCAGGGATTTGACTTCTTCCTGGTTTAGTCTTGGGAGGGTGTATTGAGGAATTTATCCATTTCTTCTAGATTTTCTAGTTTATTTGAGTAGAGGTGTTTATAGTATTCTCTGATGGTAGTTTGTATTTCTGTGGGATCAGTGAAGATATCTCCTTTATCATTTTTTATTATATCTATTTGATTCTTTTCTCTTTTCTTTATTAGTCTGGCTAGCGGTGTATCTATTTTGTTAATCTTTTAAAAAACATAGCTCCTGAATTCATTGATTTTTGAAGGGTCTTTTTTGTGTCTATCTCCTTCAGTATGCTTTATGAAGTTCTTGTGCTGTGTTTTTCATCTGTATCAGGTCATTTATGTTCTTCTCAAAACTGGTTATTCTAGTTAGCAATTCCTCTAACCTTTTTTCCAAGGTTCTTAGCTTCCTTGCATTGGGTTAGAACATGCTCCTTTAGCGCAGTGGAGTTTGTTATTACCCACCTTCTGAGGCCTACTTCTGTCAATTCGTCACACTCATTCTCCATCCACTTTGTTCCCTTGCTGGTGAGGAATTGTGATCCTTTGGGGGAGAAGAGGCATTCTGGTTTTTGGAATGTTCAGCCTTTTTGCCCTAGTTTTTCCTCATCTTTGTGGATTTATCTACCTTTGATCTTGGATGCTAGTGACCTTCAGATGGGGTTTTTGTGTGGATGTCTTTTTTGTTGATGTTGATGCTATTCTTTTCTGTTAGTTTTCTTTCTAATAGGTCCTTCTACTGCAGGCCTGCTGGAGTTTGCCTGAGTATTACCAGCAGAGACTGCAGAACAGCAAAGATTATTGCCTGTTCCTTCCTCTGGATACTTCGTCCCAGAGGGGCATCCATCAGATGCCAGCTGGAGCTCTCTTGTATGAGGTGGCTGTTAACCCTTGCTGGGAGGTATCTCCCTGTCAGGAGGCACGGGGGTCAGGGACACACTTGAGGAGGCAGTCTGTCCCTTAGAGCTCAAGCACTGTGCTAGAAGCTCCACTGCTCTCTTCAGAGTTAGCAGGCAGTAATGTTTAAGTCTGCTGAAGCTGTGCCCAAAGCCACCCTTTCCCCCAGGTGCTCTGTCCCAAGGAGATGGGAGTTTTATCTATAAGCCCCTGACTGTGGCTGCTGCCTTTCTTTCAGAGATGCCCTACCCAGAGAGGAGAAATCTAGGGAGGCAGTCTGGCTACAGCAGCTTTGCTGAGCTGCAGTGGGCTCTGCCCATTTTGAACTTCCGGGCAGCTTTGTTTACACTGTGAGGGGAAAACTGCCTACTCAAGCCTTCGTAATGGTGGATGCCGCTCCTCCCACCAGGATCGAGTGTCCCAGGTGGACTTCAAACTGCTGTGCTGGCAGCAAGAATTTCAAGCTAGTGGATCTTAGCTTGCCGGGCTCCATGGCGGTGGGATCCGCTGAGCTAGACCACCTGGCTCCCTGACTTCAGCCCCCTTTCCAGGGAAGTAAACGGTTGTGTCTCATGGTATTCCAGGCACCACTGCAGTATGGGGAAAAAAAAAAAAAAAAAAAAAAACTCCTGCAGCTAGCTTGGTGTCTTCCCAAACAACTGCCCAGTTTTGTACTTGAAACTCAGGGCCCTGGTGGTGTAGGCACCCAAGGGAATCTCCTGATCTGCAGGTTGCGAAAACCATGGGAAAAGTGTAGTATCTGGGCCGAAATGCACCCTTCCTCACGGTATAGTCCCTCACAGCACAGTCCCTCACGGCTTCCCTTGGCTAGGGGAGGGAGTTCCCCAACCCCTTGTGCTTCCTGGGTGAGGTGATGCCCCACCCTGCTTCTGCTTGCCTTCCATGGGCTTCACCCACCATCTAACCAGTCTCAATTTGATGAGCCAGCTGCCTCAGTTGGAAATGCAGAAATCACCTGCCTTCTGTGTTGATCTCACTGGGAGCTGCAGGCTGGAGCTGTTCCTATTCAGCCATCTTGCCAGCCACCCATATATCACATTTTTTTTTTTTTAACAGGCTTAATTCACTTTATTTTTCTTGTATAAAAACCCTATGTTGTAGCCACAGCTGGAGCCTGGGTCCGCTGCACAGAGACTCTGGTGTGGGTCTTGACAAGGTGGTCAGTGAATTCCTGATAGGGAGACTTGGTAAACACAGTCTCCTTCCAGAGGTCAGGAGTCAGGTAGCTGTAGGTCTTAGAGATGGCGTCGAAGGTGGCCTTGGCGAAGTTGCCCAGGGTGGCAGTGCAGCCCCGGGCTGAGGTGTAGCAGTCATCAATACCAGCCATCATGAGCAGCTTCTTGGGCACAGGCGCTGAGACGATGCCAGTGCCCCTGGGTGCAGGGATGAGGCGCACGAGCACAGAGCCGCAGCGGCCTGTCACCTTGCAAGGGACGGTGTGGGGCTTGCCGATCTTGTTCCCCCAGTAGCCTCTGCGCACTGGGACAATGGAGAGTTTGGCCAGGATGATGGCCCCACGGATGGCAGTGGCCACCTCCTTGGAGCACTTAACACCCAGGCCGACGTGGCCATTGTAGTCCCCGATAGCAACAAACGCCTTGAACCTGGTGCGCTGGCCAGCACGGGTCTGCTTCTGCACCGGCATAATCTTCAAAACCTCGTCTTTGAGAGAAGCCCCCAAGAAAAAGTCAATGATCTCAGATCCCTTAATGGGCAAAGAGAAGAGGTAGATCTCCTCCAGGGACTTGATCTTCATGTCCTTGACCAAGCGGCCCAGCTTAGTAACGGGCATCCACTCCTTATCCTCGGCTTTGCCTCCGCGAGCTCCGCGGCCTCGGCCCCGGCCCCGTCCACGGCCGCGACCCCGGCCCCGGATGCCACTGCCGAAACCTCCGCGGAAGCCACCGCGGTTCCCCATCCCAGGGCCACCAGGGCCTCCGGCCGCCCCCCCCCCCCGCTGCACCGGCGTCATCCGCCATTTGGTGTTCTCTTGGAGAAGAAGCCATATATCACATTTTAAAAATACAGTCAACCATTGATGAAAACTTAGGTTGATTCCATGACTTTACTATGGTGAAAAATACTGCAATAAACATATGAGTGCAAGTGTCTTTTTTATATAATAATTTCTTTTCCTTTGGGTAGATGCCCAGTTGTGGGATTCCTGGGTTGAATGGTAGTTTCATTTTTATTTCTTTGTAAAACATCTATAGTGTTTTTTATAGGGGTGATACTAATTCACATTCCCACCAACAGTGTACAAGGGCTCCCTTTACTCCATATTCCTGCCTATATCGGGTTTTGTTTGTTTGTTTGTTTGTTTTTGACTTTTTACTAATAGCCATTCTGAGTCATGTAAGATGAAATGTGTTGTTTTAATTTGAATTTCTCTGATAATTAGTGATATTGAGCATTTTTTCACATGTTTGTTGACTGCTTATATGTCTTCTTTTGAGAAATGTCTATGTCTTTTGCCCACTTTTAATGGGATTGTTTGTTCTTTTCTCTTGCTGGGTTGTTTACCAAGGCCGCCTTTAGCATCCCCATTGCCCCAGAGAGTCAAGACCAATTTGCATTCATCTGGGAAAAGAGAACAATGCATCTTTACTGTCTTGCCCCCAGTGTTTTCTTAGCCCCACTGTCTGTTGTGGCCAAAGGCTCTCCAACCTGAGTCAGTGGACCACTCCAGAGGGATATGTATTTTCCATTATACTGATGATAACATGCTAACTTCTGAGTCTTTTTCTAGCTTAGAAACTGCAGCCCCCACCTTGCTGTCTCACTCGACCTACAGAGGGACAGTGGGTGGTCAATGCAAAGTCCAGGGTCCAGGTGTATCAAATACCTGGGTGTCATCTAGTGGGGTGAGACTAAATTTATCCAGTCTACCATTATAGAGTAAGGTACAGGCCAACCCATGTCCTACCACACCAGAGCAGTAGCAAACCTTCTTAGGCCTTCTAGGGTATTGGTTTCCTTTTATTTCCACATTTGGTACAATTCCTTAGGCCCCTAGATGGCTTAGTCAAGAAGGAGGAACACTGGAACTGGTCCACAAGAGAGGATGTGACCTTGAACAAGCTAAAATCGCAGTGAAATAAATGCAGGCCGTGGAAGTTCTAGTGCAGGGATAGACTTGTGAATTGGAGGTAGCCAGTTACTCTGAGGGGCTTGGGTGGGGCCTGTGGGAAACACACGGACATATACATATGCCTTTAGGATTCTGGTCCCATCTATTGAAGTGACTACTTTGGGGTGTATACCCTGACCCCGCTCAGAAAACTGGCTTCTGATTTTGTGGCCCTCACCCAGGAACTGACTTAGAACAAGAAGATAGCCACCACTGTAAAATGGTGGAGACGAAAACAAAATATTGCCATGTGTTTACAGGTCCCGAGGACATGAAACAAGATGGAGGCCTGTAGCCAAGTTTGTTACTGATCATTTTGTTGGGCTGGCTTGAACAGCAGTCTTATGGGGTCCTAGGCCTGCATCTTAACCTAAGGTACCCTTTCTTCTGACAGAACCATACAGAAAGGCACACAAAGCACACCAGATTGTCTACAACTTGAGACCAACCTCACAAATCCTTTTTCATTAAAACTTTACAGAGAATATTAGCAACTCTCCTTACTTATCCCTTTTACCAGTTTGCACATGGAGAAAGACACCAAAAGCCCAACTGGTAAGAAATTTTTACCCTTTTGTTGGCATGTCAGGCTTCTGGTGTCCCTTCCTTCTAGCTCAACTCTAAACCAAGCATATTAATGGTTGGAAAATTAATTTTTCCCAAGTTGGAAGAACATTATAAAAGAGAAGCCATTTTAAACCATGAAAGAAGGAAAAACACCATAGAAAAGTTTGATAGTTTCAATTAGGGTTGTGAACAGGTATTTCCTATTCCTATGGGGAATGGTGTTTCCCTATTTCTTCCCCTTTCCTATTTTCTCTTTTGGCCTACTATAAGTGACATATTGCTCATCTTTGATATTCTCTGATGCTTGCAGAGCTGCCTGCTTCTCAGCTGTGGTTAGAGTTTGGCTTAGGAGCAGCATAACATCCTTCTATGAGAGGTCAAATACCTGAGTTAAATTTTGGAAAGCTTCTATATACCTATCAGAGTTGTCAGAAAATTGACCTAAGTCTCCCTTTATTTGCCTAAGGTCCTGTAATGACGAGGGAACTTGAAGGGGCCCCAAATGAGAGGGATCATCAGGTGGTTCCCTTGGAAGTTGCTTCTCTGATTTTGGAGAATTATTCTTTTTGGGCCTGCCTGATATGATTGCTAAAAGCACTAGGTTGATTTTGTAACACTTGCAAAGATCTAGTAAAAAGGCCATGCCCTTGTGCAAAAGAAAATAAGCTGCTTTTTCTTTAAAATTTCAGGGTGAAAGAAGTCCCAGTGCTTCAGAATTCACTCCAAGGGAGTGCAGGCTTAAGATAGTACCCATCTAGAAAGAAAAGTGAAAGAAAAAAAAAAGGTATCCCTTTGTCTCCTTCCTTTTGGTGTGACTCAGGATAGAGAGGAAGACAGTGGGGGCGTCCCCCCTTCTGTTTTCCCTCTATGGTTCCTGGCTCCTGACACCTTGTTGAACATGCTGCCCATGGTTGCAGGCGTGACCCCCAGCTATGGTACCAGAGGAACTAAGAGATTGGGATTAGTCATGCTCACCCAAGTGGCTCTAGTTCTCTGCCTGTGATTTCTCTTTGACTTCCTAGATTTGTGTGACCTGCCTGGCTCCCTGAAAATTGATCTCCAGAAAAACTACATAATGGTTGGGCAAGGCCACTTTAATGGAGGGGGTCTGCTAGATTGAACTTTGTATCCTGCTATTATGGCCCACGCTGAAGCGTTTACCCATACTGAATGGTTCCTGTTAACTTCTGAACTTAAAATCCCCTTACTAATTAAGTACCACTCTAACTGGAGGCAGAATAGGTGCCTTAAAGGAACGTAGGGACCGAATGGCCATTTTCCTGCTGATGGGACAGGATCAAGACTAAAATTTGGCTTTGGAGGATATTTTAACCCAATTGTTGAAGGCATAATTTTCCCAATTATCAAAGTGGCATAAAGCCTGGTTTCTAGTAGAGAGGCTCAAAAAGGGAAGATAATTGGGAGGCTAGGATATTTTGGTGAAGGACTGACAATGTGCCTCATGGATCCTTGTTCCACTAGGTGGCACTGTTGACCTTGAAACACCATTTGCTCTCTAGACCAAGAGCAGAGTGACCTTTACATGCCATGTGCTCTTCAGACCAAGGGCAGAGAGAGACCTGGAAATGCCACATGGTCTCCAGACCAAGGGCAGAGAGAGACCTGGAAATGCCACGTACTCTCCAGACCAAGGGCAGAGACCTGGAAATGACATGTGCTCTCTAGACCAAAGGCTAAGAGAGAGACATTCACTGTGGTGGGGGAAACCCTCTGTTCCTAGAAAATTACAAAGACACCTTCCCTTGAAGCTACATCCTCAGTTACTAGACATTCTCTGATCTTGCCAAACAAGATTACTTCCCTGAACTGTAAAACTTCTCGCATATTTCATACACAGGATAAGAGATATAATGGTTGCAAACAGGAAAGGAGGAAATTATGATAGGAAAGTTGGGGATCCTGTTGCTGATACCCCATGAGGGCAGTTAGAGGCTGAGGTCAGTCCAGAAGCCTTTGGGTAATACCGGGTGGCAGCCCTGGCCAGAAATCTTCAGTTGCCCCAGGACTTCTCCCAGTCCCATGCGACAACTAAGTCCTCCATGAAAGGTCTAAAATGGAGGCTGAGAGTCTCAGAATGAAAGGACAGAGTTGGAGTTCGCTCCCCTCTACTCACCGTTTTGTTGAATGTTGTACTTGGTATCCCAGACAAGGTGCCCATTATGAAGTGGCTACGTTGTCTGGGTTATAAACCCTGGGGCTCATTGTCATGCGCCAGGAAAATTTAGGACACAGACATACATGAGGAGTTTAGGAATGGAGGTTTAATAGGTAGAACAGAAGAGAGAAACAGCTACCTCCGTAGAGGAAGAGGTCTGCAAGTGGAAAGGGCCAGCTGGTGGTCAATGCACCAAGTTTTATAGTCCAGTTTGAGGAGGTGGTGTCTGATTTATAAAGGGCTTATAGATTGGTTCCATCAGGTATGATGTTTACATAGCAAGCTGGGAAGGCTGGTCCTCCCAGGGCTTTCCAGTTGATCGGTGCCATCTTATCTGTTCCTTACAGCACACGTGGCTGGTAGAGAAGGGAAGATGGAGCTGCCATCTTGAAAATGTCTAGTCCTTAGTTCCTGCCAGCATTCATCCATGCAAGCTCCCAGCTTTGCAGGCTGTTCTTTGTTAGAAAATGATTTGGGGCTGCTTTTTATTAAACAGAAAAGCCTTTCCAAGGACTCCCATGTCCTTGCTATCTGCCTAAGTGATTTCTTTTGAACTCCTGTGTCACTATGGAAGGGGACTGGAGTTAAATGTAATGTCGCAGAGCAACAACTCTGTGCTACATATTATGCCTTGCAAGTTGAGGGTATCACAGAGAGCGTCTCAATGCTAGTATGCACCCCGTACCTCACAGCAGGTTGGCTGAAGGGTACCTTCCAGAAACCAAAGTCTAGGAATGCCCAGACACAGACTGGCCAAATGGCAGGCCTACCTGCAACAGAGGAGCACCATGAACTAATTGCCCCTTGGTTGCAGAGCTCCATTTGATGCTTGGACCTGTCACCTATGTTACAGCTGAAGACAGTCTTCAGTGGAGAATGCTGGGCCTCCACAAATCCCTTCCTTTATACAGTAGAGCCAAGGTCCAATTCCTAACTAGGCCTGGTACACAGATGGCTCATCATGATGCAGTCCTTGCACCTAGACAGTTGTGGCCACCCAGCCATCCACTGATAGTATCTGGTTTGATACAGGTGAAGGACATAGTAGCCAATGCGCTGAGCTGTGGGCAGCTTGGATGGTCCTCCTTCATAAGCTGGATCCAGCAGTCCTATGCACTGACAGCTGGGCTGTCTTTAAGGGACTCAAAATGTGGCTACTATAGTGCAAAACACAGGATTGGTCAATAGCAGCCTGCGCCCTTTCAGGTGCTGACATGTGGAATGACATTCTCCATACATCCAGACTACCATGTGGATGCCCACATTTCATCTACACCACCTGGAAATCAACAGGCAGACAAGCCTACCCTACATTCGCTTCCTCAAGGAAGTGCCCACAAGAAGATGTGGCTTACTGGCTACATAAAAAGATGGGACACTGGGGACAACATACCTTTTGGGCCATAGTGAAAATTGAGGACTACCACTATGATATAAAGATATAGTACTCACCTATAAGCAATGTCCTACCTGTGCACAGAAACACCCCAGGCCCTTTCCACACAATACTGAACAGATAGGCCAGGGCTGGACCCAAGTGCAACGGTGGCAGGTAGACTACATAGGACCTTTGCCTCTATGTAATGGCTGCCAAGGAAGCCAGTAATGGCTCAGCCTAAATCCCAAAACCTCAAAAGTAAGGAAGCCAAGAGTGTAGCCTCCCATCTGTGGCTGAAGGCCCAAGAGCCCCTGGCAAACCACTGATGTAAGTCCAAGAGTCCAAAAGCCAAAGAACTTGGAGTCTTGAGAGTGGGAAGCATCCAGCATGGGAGAAAGATAAAGGCAAGAAGACTCATGCAAGTCACCTTCTTCCACTTTTGTCTGCTTGCTTTTTCTAGCCATGCTGGCAGCCAATGGGATGATGCCCACCCACATTGTGGGTGGGTCTTCCTGAAGGTGGTTCTTCCTCTCCCAGTCCACTGATTCAAATAATAATCTCTTCTGGCAACACCCAGAAACAATACTTTGCATATTTCAATCCAATCAAGTTGACAATATTAACCATCACAGATGGCTATCCCCACAGCAATGTAACCGATCCCTTCAAATAACCAAAGATATGTGGCTGGGTGGCAGTATAACTCTCTCCACATGGGGGCCTACCCCTCCCCTTGGGGATTGTTATGAGTTGTGGCACCCACAGCTGGCCTTACTTACGCTCTAATTGGATGGGTATATGCACCTGGCGGCATCCTTGTCCGTATGCATTGTGTCCCGTTTAGATACATGCATTCCTATTCACTGGAAGAGTGTAAACGTCAGGTACTGCCAGAAGCATGCATCCTGGCGGTTTTACCCTTTGGCCATTTTTTCTCCCCAAGTGGCAACAATAGATATACATAGAGCCACAAGTTGAGGCTAAACATATGGCTGCAGCCATTAATGATACCAACTATGCTATTCTTCTTCTTACTGAAGAGACCACCCAAATCAGACACATTACTTTGCAAAATGGCATAGCCCTGGACATCTTAACTGCTGCCGAGGGTAGAACCTGTGCATTAGTTAAAAACTGAATATTGTGTATATATCCCTGATTACTCTCACAATGTAACTAGGCCATGCGGGTCCTAAATACCAGTATTTAGGTCTACCCTGTGCATTATATTATATAGTGTATATTATAATAACACTATAGAATCTGTGTCTTACACCCCTATAACAACATGGTTAAATCAACTTCCAATCACTTAGTAGAACTTTGTATCCAGTGAGATTGTTATTATATTTATTATTATTTTTTGTTGTTGTAGTTTGTGTTGCTTCTGTAGTATCTGGCTGAAATGCTCCTCCACATACCTGACCCTAGGAGAATGATAGAAGAAATGGCATGATAAGAATGTGAGGGCCATTCAAGAGTATGTTAGGGTAGAGTGTATGGCACACACACCTGACAGCAATAACTTAAGCATACCCTGAGAATGATCCTGTTGTCTTACAAGAGAGTGTGTCTGGAGTCCTAAGCTAAGGAATCCAAGAGTGAACAACTTGAGGATCTATTCCATATTTACGGAGGACATCTGAACCCCCAACCCATCCCTTGGAATGCAGGCAGGCTATACAGGGAATTAATGCCCTTTGTTTTGGCCAATTGGAGGTTGCTAAGTGAAAATGCTATATAAACCATATGCTTTTTACAAACGGTAACAGTTCTCCTGTCCAACTCACCACCTCTGGACCATCCTTTTATGTAAGTTCCCTCACTAAAAGCCATGCCTCGTTTGCTGACTCCGGGTCTCTTCTTCAGCCTCTCAGAAGTGGTGCCATCCTTAGTGGAGTCAGTAGGCATCCAGAACAACAGCAGTCAGATAATGTGATGCCTTCAGCTTTGTTCTTTTTCCTTAGGATTGCTTTGGCTATTTGGGCTCGTTTTTGATTTGATATGAACTTTAGGATTGTTTTTTCTAATTTTGTGAAATGACATTGGTACTTTGATAGGAATTGCATTGAATCTGTAGATTGCTTTGGGCTTTATGGTCATTTTAACAGTATTGATTTTTCAAATCCATGAGCATGGAATGTTTTCCCTTTTTTTTTTTTTAATTTTTATTTTTAAATTTTTTTATCATCTGTGATTTCTTTTATCAGCATTTGTAGTTCTCCTTGTAGAGTTCTTTCACATCCTTGGTTAAATATATTACCAGGCATTTTAATTTTTATGGCTATTGTAAATGGGATTGAGTTCCTGATTTGACTCTCAGCTTGAATGTTATTGGTTTATAGAAATGCTATTGATTTCTGTATGTTGATTTTGTATTTAGAAATTTACTGAAGTCATTTTTCAAGTCTAGAAGTCTGTTGGAGGAGTCTTTAGGATTTTCTTGGTATAAGATCATGTAATCAGTGAATAGAGATAGTTTGACTCCTCTTTTCCTAGCTGGATACCTTTTATTTCTTTCTCTGGCTTGATTGCTCCAGCTAGGACTTCCAGTATTATGTTGAATAGTAGTGCTGAGAGTGGAAATCCTTGCCTTGTGCCTGTTTTAAGAGGGAATGCTTGCAAGGTTTCTCCATTCAGTATGATGTTTGCTGTGAGCTTGTCATAGATGGCCGTTATTATTTTGAGGTATGTTCCCTCAATGCATAGTTTGCCGAGGGTTTTTATCATGAAGGGATGCTAGATTTTATCAAATGCTTTTTTATTTTTTTTGCATCTATTGAGATGATCATATGGTTTTTGTTTTTAATTCTGTTTATGTGGTGAATCATATTTATTGATTTGTGAATGTTGAACCATCCTTGTATCCCTGGAATAAAGCCCACTTAATCGTGAATTACCTTTTTAATATGCTGTTGGATTTGGTTTGCTAATATTTTGTTGAGGATATTTACATCTGTATTTATTAGGAATACTGGCTTGTATTATTGGGAATATTTGTTGTGTCTTTGTATGATTTTGGTATCAGGATGATACTGGTTTTGTAGAATGAATTAGGGAGGAATCCTTCCAACTTGATTTTTTTTTTTTTTTTTCGAGATAGTTTCAGTAAGATTGGTCCCAGCTCTCCTTTGTATATCTGATAAAAGTAGTCCACAAGTTCATCTGGTCCTGGACTTTGTTGTTGTTGTTGTTGCTGTTGTTGTTGGATGATTTTTTTTTATTAGTGATTCACTTTCAGTACTCATTATTGGTCTGTTCAGGATTTCTATTTCTTCCTGGTTCAGTCCTGGGAGGATGTATAGGAATTAATATATTTCCTCAAGGTTTTCTGGTTTATGTGTGTATGTGTATATGTTCATAGTAATCTCTGATGATCTTTTATATTTCTTTATTATCAGTTGCAATTTCACTGTTATAATTTTTTTTTTTTTTTTTTTTTGAGACGGAGTCTTACTCTGTCACCCAGGCTGGAGTGCAGTGGCCGGATCTCAGCTCACTGCAAGCTCCGCCTCCCGGGTTTACGCCATTCTCCTGCCTCAGCCTCCCGAGTAGCTGGGACTACAGGCGCCCACCACCTCGCCCGGCTAGTTTTTTGTATTTTTTAGTAGAGACGGGGTTTCACCGGGTTAGCCAGGATGGTCTCGATCTCCTGACCTCGTGATCCGCCCGTCTCGGCCTCCCAAAGTGCTGGGATTGCAGGCTTGAGCCACCGCGCCCGGCCCACTGTTATCATTTCTGATTGTACTTATATAATATTCTTTTTTTGATCTCTTGTAACCTTTTTAAATTTAAAGTCTGTTTTTTTTTTTCTGAATATTAGTATTACCATACCTGTAATTTTGGTTACTATTTGCATGGAATATCTTTTTTTTCATCTTTTCATTTTTAATCTATTAAAGTCTTTGGATCTATGGTAAATCTCGTACAGACAGCATATGGTTGAGTCAGTTGTTATCTATTCTGTTAATATGTCTTTTGATTGGAAGTTTGATCCATTTGCATTAAAATTACTAATACAGAGGGCCTTCTGTTATTTTGCCAGTCGTTTTTTATACCATATGGCTTTTTTTGTCCCTCATTTCCTGGATTACTGTCTTTTTCATGTTTGGTTGATTGTTTTTGTAGTGAAATTTTTTTTTCTCTCTTCAATTTGTGTATATTCTATAGCTGTATTCTTTGTGGTTATCATGGGGATTACATTTAAATATCCTAAAATTATAAGGCTATAATTTGGATTTACACTTGCTTAATTTTTAGTAACACGCAAAAACTCTGCTCCTTCATGGCTTTCTCTACATTCTTTTCGGTTTTTAATGTCATAAAACTACTTTGTTACAAGTTGTTTACTCTATAATATAAACTAATAATTCTTTTAAGTGTATCTGTCTCATATAAAATATAAAATGTATTACCAACCAAAGTTACAGTAATGCTAGCTTTTAGATTGATAATTTTTAAAATGTATTAGTATCTTAACTTGTATAGAGAGCAAAAAGTGGAATTTTGAACCATTGTTACAATAATGTTAGCTTTTATAATATACCTGGTAGTTACTTTTATTGAGTTTTTTTTTTTCTTTATATGGCTTTTCTTTATATGGCTTTGAGTAGCTGTCTAGTGCCCTTTTGTTTCACCCTACAGGACTCCCTTGCACATTTCTCGCAGGCAAGGTCTAGTGGTAATGAACTCCCTCAGCTTAGGTTTATCTGGGAATTTCTCAATTTCTTCTTCATTTTTGAAGGACAATTTTGCCACATATAGGATTCTTGGTTGACATTTTTTTTCTTTCAGCACTTTTTTGTTTTGAGACAGTCTTGCTCTGTCGCCCAGGCTGGAGTGGAGTGGTGTGATTTCAGCTCACTGCAACCTCCACCTCCCGGGTTCAAGTGATTCTCCTACCTCAGCTTCCCAAGTAGCTGGGATTACAGGGGCCTGCCATCATGCCCAGCGAATTTTGTGTGTGTGTGTTTTTAGTAGAGAAGGGGTATCCCCCTGTTGGCCAGACTAGTTCTGAACTCCTGACCCCAAGTGATCCGCCCGCCTCGGCCTCCCAAAGTGCAGAGATTACAGGCATGAGCCACCACACCTGACCTCTTTTGGCACTTTTATCAGCCTGGTGCTTTCTTACCTCCAAAGCTTTTGATGCAAAATCTTCTGGTAGTATTACTTAGGGGCTCTTGTATGTGAAAAATCACTTCTCTCTTTCTGCTTTCAACATTCCCTTTGTCTTTTGAACATTTAATTATAGTCTGTCTCACAGTGGGTTTATTTGAGTTCATCTTACTTGGAGTTCATTGAGCTTCTTGGATGTTTGTATTCATATCTTTCATCAAATTTGGGGAGTTTTTAGCCATTATTTCTTTTAATATTTTCTCTGGTACTTTCTCTTTTCCTTCTGGAACTCCCACAATGCATATGTTGATCAGCTTGATGGTATCCCTCAGGTCCCTTGTCTATTCACTTTTCTTCAATCTTTTTTCTTTTTGTTCCTTAGGTTGATAATGTTTATTGTCCTGTCTTCAAAGTTCCTGATTCTGTTTCTGTCTGCTCAAATCTGGCTTTCAAATCATCTTGTCATTATATTTTCCAGCTCAAGAATTTCTTTTTGGTTTGCTTTTAGCTTTTCTTTTTATTGATGTTTTCATTTTGTTCATTCACAATTTTGACTTTTCCCATATCTTCCTTTAAGTCTTTAAGCATATTTTAGACAGTTGTTTTGCAGTCTAGTAGGTCTGCCATCAGGTCTTTTTTTTTTTGAAGGACAGTTTCTGTTTATTTTTTCCTCTTAAAATAGACCATACTTTCCTATTTCATTATATGCCTCGTGATTTTTTGTTGCTGAAAACTGGACACTGGAATCTAATAACATGGTAACTGAGAATCAGATTCACATCCTTCTCCAGAGTTTCCTGTTTTTTATTATTGTTTTAGGGTTTTTATAATTGTTTTAGGCTGACTGTGGGCCAAAGATTATACTAAGGTGAATGTTAAGGTCTTCTCAGGCCTTGTCCAAAACTATACTTTTCCTGCGCTTGGAATGTGTAGTAACTTTGTAATTTTCCCCATATATGCAGTTGCATTTAAGTGTCCTAGTCTTTAATGTTTGGTTCCCAAAAGGGCAAAAAAGAAAAATGAAGGGGGTAATGAGAGTACAGCTCTTTAAATCTCCAAGTCACTTCAGGCAAGGAGGAGGGGTTTGCAACAATGAGGAGTGAGGTGCAATGAGGGGTGAGGTACCCTGCCTCCCTGTCTGCACCTTTGCAGTCAAAAGCATCAATTCACAGAGCACAGAACCCCTATATTTTGCCCCTCCTCGTTCCAGCCAGCTGATTGCCAACTGCTCTGGAAGGTGTGCACAGTTGCCTACCATACAGCTGGGGAGGTGGATGGGTGACAGATACTGTGCTAAGAGCTGAAATTGATGAAAATTAACGGCAATTTACCATCCAAGCCTTTCCCTAAATGTTGCAAGCCTCAGTAGACCCCATAGTTCCAAAACAATTACATCAGACAGATTCTGCCAATGTAATTATTATTTAGGTTCCAGATTCCTGGTGCTTTCTACTCTGTCATCTTCCCAGAGATCAGTGTTCAGAATTCAGGGATGATAAGGGATCTAAAATTTGTGATATATCAGAAAGGGGGAATCTGTGTGAAGAGGTGAGACCCAGAAGTCTTTATTGTTGTCCCCTTTGGGTCCTTAATGGAGAGCTAGACTACAGGTAGACAAGGCATAGCAAAAAGTCACTGCTGTGAGATTCAGGGCTAAATGAAAATGCTAGAGTTTTCATAGTCCTGAGAAACACTGGAATTCTGACTCATCCAAACTTAAGCAACCTCACTGGGCATTTATATAAAATCCCACATTCAACATGTCTTATATTGACTAAAAACAACAAATTCAACAATTTGTTGTTCTGTTGTGAGATTTTTTTAAAAAATAAAACTGTTAGGACAGAAAATCCAGCTGCATTAAATGATGATAATGTTGATATCCTTCTCCATAATCCTCAACCTGATAATTCTATTACAGGGTTATTTTGTGGTCTTTTTAAACCTTCTCATAAATTCATTATGGAAACTAAAAGAGCCAACTTTCAAATTGCTAACAAGATCTTTCCATTTCCTCTGTGGTCTTTTCTTTCTTTCTTTCTTTCTTTTTTTTTTTTTGGTAACAGAATCTCACTCTGTTGCCCAGGCTGGAGTGCAATGGCGCAATCTCAGCTCACTGCAACCTCTGCCTCCTGGGTTCAAGTGATTCTCCTGCCTCTCCCTCCCAAGTACCTGGGATTACAGGCATGAGCCACCATGCCCAGCTAATTTTTGTATTTTTAGTAGAGATGGGGTTTCACCATGTCAGCCAGGCTTGTCTGAAACTCCAGGCCTTAAGAGATCTGCCCACCTTAGCCTCCCAAAGTGCTGGAATTACAGGTGTGAACGACCACGCCCAGCCTCCTCTTGCTTTTCATTTCCCTAGATTTGTAATCCAAAAGTCAGAGACACAAAAACACCATCACTATGGAGACATTAATTTGCTTTATTCTTCCTTCTGTTTGACAATGAAAAACAAGTCTGTGTAGCACATATAAAACTGGAATTGACACTCTTGTGCAGCTGCCATTGGGTCTTTCCTATAAGAAATTATATTAGCCTTCCTTTTAATGTGTTCTGGGTAATAAGTCATCAGAAATGTTCAAGGATTTTCAAGGAAATGATGAACATAATGACTGAAAAGATAGGGTTTCTCAGGAGAAACATAGAAACTGTATGTTTTTTTAAAAGCAAAATAGAAATTCTAGAAGTGAGAAATATAAAATCTGCAATGAAACATTTATTCAGTAGAAGATTGGACATAATTAAGGGTCAGTGAACTTAAAGACAGATCAGTAGAAAGTATCCAATCTAAAGAAAACAAAAATATTTCAGAAAGTGAGCAGAGTCTCAGTGACTTATGGAACAAAATCAAATAGTCTAAAATACATGTAATTGGAGCTTGGTGAAAAGCATTGGCCTACAGATGCAAAAATCTCAGTGAATTCCAAATATAAGAAATCAATACCTAAGCACACCATATCTTGGCACAGCATAGACAAATTACTTAAAACTAGTGATAAGGGATAAATCTTTAAAATACCCAGGAAACAACAAAGAGCAACAGCTAATATGAATTATGACTAACTTCAAATCAGAAACAGTGATGCCAAAAGATAATGGAACAGCATCATCAACATGATAAACAAAACTAAAACTCTCAACTCAAAATGTTATATCCAGTAAAAATCATCCTTAAGTGAGGGTGAAATAAAGATACTTTTAAATTAGTGAAATTAAATTGAAATTAGCAGCAGCACTACCAGAAAAGCTGAAGGAAGTTTTTCAGATAGGACAAAAATGATACCAGGTGAAAACTTGGCTCTACGTGAAAGAATGAAGAGTCCTAAAAATCATAAGCATGTGGACTAATATTAAGTCTTTCTTCCTTATTTTAAAATTTCTTCAGAATATAATTATTTAAAGCAAAAGTAATAATACATTGTGATAATTATGTCTACATGAAATGAATAACAGCAACATCAGAGGAGGGGGTAAATGGAATTGTATTATTGTAAGACTTGTGCCTTTTAACTGAAGTAGTACAGTATTAATTCTAGGTAGACTGTGATAAGTTAAAATTGCATATTATGGTGCCTAGAGGATTTTTTAAAAAATGTAAATAGGTATGTTGTTTTAAAAAGTCAAAAGAGGAAATTTTAAAATACTTTTAAAATATTCAATCCAAAAGAAGACAGAAAAGGAGGACAAATAGAAAACAAATAGTAAGATGTTACACTTAACCCTAAATATATTAATAAATAACGACTTTAAGTTCAAACTGGATGGATACTCAAAAAGCAGACACGAAGTTTTCCTTAAAGTTGGAGTTTGTCAGACTGGATAAAAAGCAAGACCTAATTATGTTCAGTGTATAAGGGAAACACTTTAATTATTATGACACAAATACATTGAAAGTAAAAATGTGAAATATATATATACTGCAAACAGTAAATATAAGACAAAGTGACTTCAAAAAGAAAGAAGGTATCACCAGAAATAAAGAGAGACATTATAATGACAAAAGTTTAATCAGGCAGACATGACAATCCTAAAGAAGATAACTGAGCTTCAAATGCATGAAGCAAAAGCCGACAAACCAAAAAAGAAATAGATAAATATAATAATTCATAGAACATGTCAAAAAATCATGAATATATAAAATATGTGAACCAACTTGATCTGACATTTTTTGAACCTGTATCCAACAACTGCAGAATACACATTCTTTTCAAATCTACATGGCATATTCCCTAAATATAAACTGTATCCTGGTTCATAAAATAAAGCTCAATAAATTCTGGGAGATTGAAATATGACAACAAAGGAATTAAATTACAAGTCAGTTACATCCAAATATCTATGAAGTTCCCAAATACAAAGTAAATAATACCTCTCTAAAAAGATCACGGATTAAAGAAGGAATCACAAGAGAAAATGGGAAATATTTTGAACTGAATTTTAAAATGAGAACATAATATATCAAAATGTGTAGGATGATTATAACATGTAGCATAAAATAAGGCACCATGACTTCATAATGATACAAGTAAATAAATCCAACTAATAAATATAAAAGTAAAGATAGAATTAGAAAATGACAATTTGGCAAACATCATAGTGATAATTTTCTAAGACAAGAATCCATAATGGATGCTATAACTGGTGAGAAAAAGTTTCATGAAAAACAGGATATTTACATAGCCTCAAAATATTTTCTCATGAAATATCTATGATTTACAAAGGGAAAAGGAATAACTTTGCAGTGGAGAAGGCTGGCAGATGCCCTGTTAATCAAGTAATCAAAATTTATATTTATATCACCAATAATGGAAGAAATAAAAGTAATTTGTCACCTCATATATTGCAATAAGAACACAACATCCTTTCCATGGTATTCTTGAAAAAAAAAAAATGCATAACCTGAATCTGGTCATGGGGAGTATTGATTGAACCTAAATTGAGAGACATTCTAATAACCCGCCTATAGTCTTCAAAAATGCTAAGTTCATATAAGAGAAAGTAAGACTAAAGAAGTATTCTGGATTAAAGGAGACTAAAGAAACATTACAACTAAATGCATCAAGAAATGGATCTTTGTGATAGGAAGGACATTATTCGAACAACTGTTGAAACTTCAGTGATTAAGTTTGAGTAATTATATCAGTGTTAATTTCATGATTTTATTGGTTTGATTGTGGTTATGTAAGCAAATGTCCTAATTTGTGGAAGATAAACACTGAAGTATTCAAGAATGTGTTGGCAACTTACTCTGAAATGGTTCAGAGAAAAAGTGATCTTTGTTCTGTACTTGAAACTTTTCTGTATCTTTGAGATTACTTTAAAAATATAAATTTTCACTTATCACAGATCTAGACTCTACTATTACATGCATTCTCTCAATAGATGCTGTGTGGTTTGGAAGTCGATTTGGCCACAGAAATGCTGCTTTTAATTCTTTGTCTTTAGGACGTTATTCTGCTTTTGAAAATTCAGGTAACCTCTCCAAACTCATTATTACTGTGCCATAAAAGCTACTCATTTTACTTTACTCATTGTGGCATAAAAGCCACCCAAGATTGCCTCTCTGGCTTCTTGTTGGATGGCATGAGGATGAGTATGCCTTATGAACATTCTCATGTTGGCATCCCTAATTACCTTGGCCATTGGCGCAGGTCCAGTTGGAATGTCAACTGTGCCATCTGATAATGCTATAAAAAGACCTATAGCTGCTGCTCTCCAGCCATCTGTGCCTTCCCTTGGCATGATACTGTTGGGTAGTTTGTCTTTCATTGGCATGATTTTTGTAGGATGGCTTACATCTGCCACTCCTAGGCACTTGCTTGGTGATCAAGTTGACATAGAATTGCTTTGTTGGCACTGTTTTTATATAGAGGAGTTTTGTACCTGCTAAGTTCTGAAACAAGACTTACCATTTATTACATACCTTATAATTGCAATTTTAAATATTATGATTATAAACTCATTTTTGCCTCTGTTGACTCAAACCTAGCTTGAACTTTCAAGTTTAAATTCTCCCAATTGGAACTCTCCCGTCAGAAGCATTAACTACTAAATGAAATGTACTTCTTCTGTTTTAAGATATTAGATTGAGTGTACACATAAATCTCTTCTACTTCTGTGCCAAATCTCTGGAAATGATGGAAGATGCATGTGTGTGTGTGTGTGTGTGTGTGTTTAAAAATTTATAACTGGAATTCAGGACAAATTCTATGGACCACAGTTTCTGAGGAATCTATTGAAAACTGTAAAACAGAATGAAATAGAAGAACAAAGCATAAACCAAAATGTCAAGAGGTGAAGACGGCTACCAAAATTGGGAGGAGCAACAAAAAGTTCTTCATGCCCTGAGGAAAGGGATACTAGGAATGGGAAAGTGTTCCTGGGCAAGCAAGGATGAATAATTAGGGTGTTACAACGGGAAGAGTAGGGTGAGTGAGTGGAGACAAGTCAGAGTAAGTGGATACTGATTAAACCCTAGGTATTTTTAGAAAAACAAGTTGATATAAGTATGTTGAAAACTTAAGGATATTCAGCCAAAAAAAAAAAAACAAAAAAAGAATGGATGGTGTCATGGACTAATTATATTCACCCTTCCTTAGTTCATATGTTGAAGCCCTGACCTTCAGTGTGACTATATTTGGAGACAGAACCTTTAAAGGAGGTAATTAAGGTTAAATGAGGCCATGAGGATGGGCCCCTCATCCAATATGACTGGTGCCCTTACAAGAAGTAGAAGAGACACCAGCAATGTGTGTGCACAGAGGTAAGACCATGTGAGGATACAGCAAGAAGGTGGCCATCTACAAGCCAAGGAGAGAGGTTCAGGGAGAAACCAAACCTGCCAGTTTGACAATGAATTTCCAGCTTCTGGAACTGTAAGAAAATAAATTTCTGTTGTTTAGGTCACCCACTCTGTGGTATTTTGTTATGACAGCCTTAGCCAACTACATAAATGGTATAACTTCATAACTAGTAAATAGGAAAAACACAACAAAGAAAACTTGATAAAAAATGTAAAAGCAAATAGGAAATAATCAAAAGGAAATAGTTAAAGGTATGGTAAGAAACCACAGAATAAGCTTGCTAGAATGTCTAAACATCATTAATTATAATAAATGTAAATGAATTAAATTCTCTTGTTGAAAATCAGTGCCACAAGATTGGATTTTTAAAATATCCATGTCAGACGTGTCCGTGTGAAGAGACCACCCAACAGGCTTTGTGTGAGCAACAGGGCTGTTTATTTCACCTGGGTGCAGGTGGGCTGAGTCCAAAGAGAGAGTCAGCAAAGGGGGTGGTGGGATTATCATTAGTTCTTATAATGGCGATGGAGTTAGGAGCAATGTTTTGCGGGCAGGAAGTGGATCTCACAAAGTACATTCTCAACGGTGGGGAGAATTACAAAGAACCTTCTTAAGGGTGGGGGAGATTACAAAGTACATTGATCAGTTAGGGCGGGGCAGAAACAAATCACAATGGTGGAATGTCATCAGTTAAGGCTATTTTCACTTTTGTGGATCTTCAGTTGCTGCAGGCCATCTGGATGTATACGTGCAGGTCACAGGGGATATGATGGCTTAGCTTGGGCTCAGAGGCCTGACAATCCAGATATATATTACATTTAAAAAATTTAAAAATTAGCTGAGTGTGGTGGCGTGTGCCTATAATCCTAGCTACTTGGGTGGCTGAGGTGGGAGGATTGCTCGAGCTGAAGAGTTTGGGGCTGCAGTGAGCGATGATTGTCACTGCCCCTCAGCTTGGGTGACAGAAAGATCCTATCTAAAAAAAAAAAAAAAAAAATGAGAGAGAAAGAGAGAGAGAAACTTGTTTTATGACCTTGTGTTATTATTAAATGTTCCATGTGTACTGAAAAGAATGTATATTTTGCTCTTGCTGGGTGTTGCTCTTTAAATGATAATTAGGTCAATTTGTTAACAGTGTTAAGTCTTTGTATCCACTGACTTTCTGTTTGTTCCCTCAACTACTTAGGAGTGTTTAAATCCTCTTTATCTTAGAATTATGGATTTCACTACTTCTACTTTCAGTTCTTTCAGAGTTTGCATCAAATATTCTAAAGCCATTGACCTTCTCTTTCATGAAATGACTTTTTCCCCTAATAATAGTTATTGTTCTGAAGTTTACTGGTCCTTTATTAATATAGGCATTTCAGCATTATTTTGATTGGTGTTTGCATTATATATCTTTTTTCATTCTATTATTTCTAACCTATCTTTGTCTTTAGAGTGGGTCTCCCATAGACCAAATGTAGTTGATTCCTGCTTTTTCATCTAGTACAATAATCTCTGAGGTTTTATTTTTGGACTCTTTTTTTTTTTTTTTTGAGACGGAGTCTCGCTCTGTCGCTGAGGCTGGAGTGCAATTGCACGATCTCAGCTCACTGCAAGCTCCACCTCCCGGGTTCACACCATTCTCCCGTGTCAGCCTCCTGAGTAGCTGGGACTACAGGCACCCGCCACCATGCCCGGCTAATTTTGTTTTTGCATTTTTAGTAGAGATGGGGTTTCAGCATGTTAGCCAGGATGGTCTCGATCTCCTTACCTCGTGATCCGCCCACCTCGGCCTCCCAAAATGCTGGGATTACAGGCATGAGCCACCACGCCTGGCCTTATTTTTGGACTCTTTAGGCCGTTTTCATTTAATGTAATTATGTATTTCGATTTAAACCTGTCATCTCGTTTTTTTGTCATATCTGTTCTTTGCCTTTTCCTCTTTTTTCCTTTTTCGGTACTTTTGAATTAATTTTTTTTGGTGGGGTATTCCAATTTACCTTCTATTTTGGTTTATTAGCTATACTTCATTTTAAAATTTTTATGTTTGTGTATGTCCACGTGCAAATGCTTGTTCTAGGGCTTAAAATAGAGTGGTCCCCTCTTATTACCAGCAGCTTCACCTTCCATGGTTTCAGTTACCCACAGTCAACTGCAGTCCAAAAATACTAAATGGAAAAGAAAATTCCAAAAATAAACAATTCATTTTAAATTGTGTGCCATTTTGAGTAGCATGATGAAATCTTGTGTTGTCCTGCCCCATCCTGCCCAGGATAAAAATCATCCCCTTGTCTAGCGTATTCATACTTTATACAGCTACCTGCCCATTTGTCACTTAGTAGCCATCTTGGTTATTATATCAACTGTTAAACTATTATAGTACTTGTGTTCAAGTTACCTTTACTTTACCAAATTATGGCCCCAAAGCACAAAAGTAGTAATTCTGACAATTCAGATATACCAAAGAGAAACCTTTTTAAAGTGCTTCATTTAAATGAAAGTGCATAAGTTCTCAACATAATAAGGAAAGATTAAAAATAATATGCTAAGGTTGCTAAGATATATGGTTAGAACATTTTCTGTCCATGAAATTGTGAAGAAGGAAAAATAAAACCATGCACAGTATATATAGGATTCAGTATTATCCATGCTTTCAGGCATCCACTGGGAACCCCCTACAGGTAAGGGGGGACTACTGTATGCATGTTTAAGTTATAACCATCTGCTTTCAAATAATATACCACTTCATGGGTAGTGTAAGAACATGACAACAGTATATATTCATTCCTCCTATCTTCTGTGCTATTGTTACTCATTTCACTTTTATATATAATACATGCCATAATACATTGAAACTGTTTTTGCTCCTAGTTTTTAATGTAAAAAAAAAAAAAGTCTTCTATGCACCCATGTATTTACCATTTTGGTACTCTTCATTCCTTTATATCATTCCAAGTATCTGATATATTTTCTTTTTTGACTGAATAACCTTGTTTAGTATTTTTTATTGTGCTGGCCTTTACTGATAAATCTGGCCGGGCGCGGTGGCTCAAGCCTGTAATCCCAGCACTTTGGGAGGCCAAGACAGGCGGATCATGAGGTCAGGGGATCGAGACCATCCTGGCTAACACGGTGAAACCCCGTCTCTACTAAAAAAAATACAAAAAACCAGCCGGGCGAGGTGGCGGGCGCCTGTAGTCCCAGCTACTCGGGAGGCTGAGGCAGGAGAATGGCATAAACCTGGGAGGCGGAGCTTGCAGTGAGCTTAGATCCGGCCACTGCACTCCAGCCTGGGCGACAGAGCGAGACTCCGTCTCAATAAAAAAACCAAAACAAAACAAAACAAAAAAACAAAAAAAATACTGATAAATCCTCTCAGCTTTTTATCACCTTCATTCCTCATTGTTCTCTAAGTTACTCCTAAGATACAGGAACAAACTGAATCTAAACAACCCAACTACCTTGTTGGTCATAATATATAGCACCGCCCTAGCACTGTTTAGAACCTTGGATATAAGGTTCTAAATAGTGCTGGGTATAAGGAATTAGAGACAAAAAGTCACAACCCGTAATTCCAAAGTACTCAAAATGTTACAGATTTTGAAGCACTTTGGATTTTTAGATTTGGGATGTTCTGCTTGTCCTAAGTGTGTTATTGTATTGGAGAGAGAGCTAGAACAGGGGTTGGCAAACTTTTTTTGTAAAGGCCAGATAGTAAATACTTCAATCTTTGCAGGCTACACAGTCTCTGTCGCAACTATTAAACTCTGCCACTGCAGCTCAGAAACAGCCATAGGCAATATGTAAACAAATAAGTATGGCTATGTTCTAATAAAACTTTATTTACAAGAACTTGTCATAGGCTGTATTTGGCTCATAGTACATATATACTACGCTTTATCAACATATATACAATGTTTATAGAAAATGGTTTTTGAATAATTATACAAATATTAATCCTAATCCTACTTGTAAAATTATAAAAACATTCCAAAAGTTGAGTGTGGTGGCATGCACCTGCAATCCTAGTGACTCAAGGGGGTTGAGGCAGGCAGATTGCTTGAGCCTTTGAGGCCAGCCTGGGCAATATAGCAAGACATCTTAAAAAAAAAAAAAATTCTAAGATTTCTTTGCAGTTCCTTTCTTTGTAAATACATCCCACAAGGGATAAAAGACATTTATATTTTAAAGTGACTTGAAATCATTTTCTTTATGAAGTTATGCCACAAATTTGATATAAAGTCAGCCCACCATATCTGTTAGTTCCCCATCCATGGATTCCACCAACCATGGGTCAAAAGCATTCAGAAAAAAAAAATTCCGTGAAATTCCAAAAAGCAAAACTTCAATTTTTCCCAAGCCAAACAGTATTTTGAATCCACATTAATAATGTGTAGGAATTACAGTAACTATTATAAGTAATCAAGAGATGATTTAAAGTGTTTTGGGAATATGTATGTAGGTTATGTGGAAATACCAGGCTATTTTATATAAAGGATATGAATATCTGTAGATTTTGGTATACTTGGGGGTGGGGGGAGTCATGAGACAAATCCCTCATTAATACTGAGGGACCACTATACTACTAAGTTCATTTAGTTAATTTTGCTTTTGATTCTTGAGAACTGCTTTTCACTCTTATTTATTTTATAATTATGTAAAAATGTATATGGCTGTAAAGTAATATCAAAAAAATACATTCAGAGAGATCCAATTTAAATCCATGTTTTATACATCAGTTGGCTGTAAATATGTAGCTTTCTGGGTTCTCTATTCTGTTCCATCGGTCTATGTGTCTGTCTGTTTATTTATTTATTTATGAGACAGAGTCTCGCTCTATCGCCCAGGCTGAAGTGCAGTGGCACGATCTCTGCTCACTGCAACCTCTGCCTCCCAGGTTCAAGCAATTGACTTGCTTCAGCCTCCTGAGTAGCTGGGAATACAGGTGTGCATCACTACGCCTGGCTAATTTTTGTATTTTTAGTAGAGATGGGGTTTCACCATGTTGGCCAGGCTGGTCTTGAACTCCTACCCTCATGATCCACCTGCCTCAGCCTCCCAAAGTGCTGGGATTACAGGTGTGAGCCACTGCGCCCAGGCACCTGTGTCTGTTTTCATACCAGTTCCATGCTTTTTGGGTTACCATAACTTTGTATTATATTTTAGTAGAGTACCTTCTGCTTTGGTCTTTTTGCTCACATTGCTTTGGCTATTTAGAGTTATTTGTGGTTCCATAATACTTTTAGGATTATTACTTTTTATTTCTGTGAAGAATGTCATTGATATTTTGATAAGGATTGCAGTGAATCTGTAGATTGCTTTGGGTGGTATGGTTCATTATATTTTTTATTTCAATAGGTTTTAGGGAAACAAGTTGTGTTTGGTTACATGAATAAGTTCTTTAGTGGTGATTTCTGAGATTTTGGTGCACCCATCACCCAAGTAGTGTCCAGTATACCCAATTTAAAGTCTTTTATCTTTCACCCCACCCCCACCATTTTCTCTGAGTCTCCAAAGTCCATTGTAGCATTCTTACAATATTGCATCCTCCATAGCTTACTTAGCTCCCACTTGTGAGAACATATGATGTTTAATTTTCCATTCCTGAGTTACTTCACTTACAATAATAGTCTCCAATTCCATCCAGGTTGCTGCAAATGCCATTATTCAATTCCTTTTTATGGCTGAGTAGTATTCCATAGTATATTTATATACCACATTTTCTTTATCAGCTCGTTGATGGATAGGTATTTGGACTGGTTCCATATTTTTGCAATTGCAAATTTTGCTACCATAAACATGCACGTGCAAGTCTCTTTTTTGTATAATGACTTTTTTCCTCTGGGTAGATCCCAGTAGTTGGATTGCTGGATCAAATGGTAATGCTACTTTTAGTTCTTCACGGAATCTCCACACTGTTTTCCACAGTGGTTGTACTAGTTTACATTCCCACCAACAGTGTAAAAGTGTTCCCTTTTCACCACATCTGCACCAACATTATTTTTTTAAATTCTTTTATTATGGCCATTCTTGTAGGAGTAAGGTGGTATCACATTGTGGTTTTGATTTGCATTGCCCTGATAATTAGGGATGTTGAGCATTTTCCCATATGCTTGTCGACCATTTGTTTATCTTCTTTTGAGAATTTATCTATTCATGTCCTTAGCCTACTTTTTTATGGGATTGTTGGCTTTTTTTCTTGCTGATTTGAGTTATTTGTAGATTCCGAATATTAGTCCTTTGTTAGATGTATAGATTGTGAAGATCTTCTCCCATTCTGTGGGTTGTCTATTAACTCTGCTGATTATTTTATTTCCAGTGCAGAAAAACTTTTTTAGTTTAATTAAGTCCCATCTACTTATCTTTGTTTTTGTTGCATTTGCTTTTGGTTTTTTGGTCATGAAGTCTTTGCCTAAGACAATGTCTACAAGGGTTTCTCTGATGTTATCTTCTAGAAGTTTTATGGTTTCAGGTCTTAGATTTAAGACTTTGATCCATCTTGAGCTGATTTTTGTATAAAGTAAGAGATGATAATCCAGTTTCATTTTCTACATGTGGCTAGCCAATTATCCTAGCACCATTTATTGAAAAGGGTGTCCTTTCCTCACTTTGTTTTTGTTTTCTTTGTCAAAGATCAGTTGGCTGTAAATATTTGCCTTTATTTCTGGGTTATGTATTCTGTTCCATTGGTCCTATGTGCCTATTTTTATACCAGTACCATGCTGTTTTGGTGACTGTGTTCTTAGGGTATGGTTTGAAGTTGGGTAATGTGATGCTTCCAGATTTGTTCTTTTTGCTTAGTCTTGCTTTGGCTATGTGGGCTTGATATGGTTTGGCTGTGTCCCCACCCAAATCTCAACTTGAATTTTATCTCCCAGAATTCCCACGTATTGTGGGAGGGACCCATGGGGAGGTAATTGAATCATGGGGGTCAGTCTTTCTCATGCTATTCTTATGATAGTGAATAAGTCTCATGAGATCTGATAGGTTTATCAGGGGTTTCTGTTTTTGCTTCATCCTCATTTTTTCGCGTGCCTCAGCCATGTAAGAAGTGCCTTTCACCTCCCGTCATGATTCTGAGGCCTCCCCGGCCATATGGAATTGTAAGTCCAATTAAACTTCTTTTTCTTCCCACTTTTGGTTATGCCTTTATCAGCAGCATGCAAATGAACTAATACAGGACTCTTTTTTGGTTCCATATGAATTCTAGGATTGTTTTTTCTAGTTTTGTGAAGAATGATGGTGGTATTTGTAAATTGCTTTTGGCAGTATGGCCATTTCCACAATATTGATTCTACCCATCCATGAGCATGGGATGTGTTTCCATTTATTTGTGTTGTCTATGATTTCTTTCAGCAGTATTTTGTAGTTTTCCTTGTGAAAGTCTTTCACCTCCTTGGTTAGATACATTCCTAAGTATTTTACTTTCTTTTCTTTTTTTTTTTTTCTTTTTTTGCAGCTATCGTAAAAGGGGTTGAGTTGTTGATTTCATTCTCAGCTTGGTCGCTCTTGGTGTATAGCAGAGCTACTGATTTGTGTGCATTAATTTTGTATCCTGAAACCTTGCTGAATTCATTTACCAGTTCTAGGAGCTTTCTGGAGAGTCTTTAAGGTTTTCTAGATATATGATCATAACATCAGCAAACAGCAACAGTCTGACTTCCTCTTTACCAATTTGGATGCCCTTGATTTCTTTCTCTTGTCTGATTGCTCTGACTAGGACTTCCAGTACTGTGTTGAATAGAAATGGTAAAAGTGAGCATCCTTGTCTTGTTCCAGTTCTCAGGGGGAATGCTTTCAACTTTTCCCCATTCAGTATTATGTTGTATGTGGGTTTGTCATAGATGGCTTTTATTATATTAAGCTCTGTCCCTTCTATGCTGACTTTTTTGAAGTTTTAATCCTACTGGGATGCCGGATTTTGTCTAATCCTCTTTCTGCATCTATTGAGATGATCATGTGATTTTTGTTTTTAATTGCGTTTATGTGGTATATTAAACCATCCCTGCATCCCTGGTATGAAACCCACTTGATCATGGTGGATTATCTTTTTGATAGGCTGTTGGATTCAATTAGTATTTTATTGAGATTTTTGCATCTATGTTCATCAAGGATATTTGTCTGTAGTTTTCTTTTTTTGTTATGCCCTTCTCTGGTTTTGGTATTATAGTGATACTGGTTTCATAGAATGGTTTAAGGAGGATTCCCTCTTTCTCCTCTGGAATAATGTCAGTAGGAATGGTACCAGTTCTTCCTTGAATGTCTGATAGAATTCAGCTGTGAATCCATCTGGTACCTGGACTTTTTTTTGGTTGGCAGTCTTATTACCATTTCAATCTCACTGCTTGTTATTGGTCTGTTCAGAGTTTATGTATCTCCCTGGTTTAATCTAGGAGGGTTGTATATTTCTAGGAATTTATCCATCTCCTCTAGGTTTTCTAGTTTACACACAAAAAAGTGTTCATAGCAGCCTTTTTGTATTTCTATGGTATCTGTAGTAATATCTCCCATTTTGTTTCTAATTGAGCTTATTTGGATCTTCTCCTTTGCTTGGTTAATCTCACTAATGTATATCAATTTTATTTTTTCAAAGAACAAGCTTTTTGTTTCACTTATCTTTTGTATTTTTTTTGGTGTGTTGTTTCAATCATTTCATTTGGTTCTGCTCTGATCTTCGGTATTTCTTTTCTTCTACTGGGTTTGAGTTTGGATTGTCCTTGTTTGTACAGTTCCATGAGGTGTGACCTTAGATTGTCTCTTTGTGCTCTTTCAGACTTTTTGATGTAGGTATTTAAGGCTATGAACTTTCCTCTTAGCACCACTTTTGCTGTATCCCAGAGGTTTTGACAGGTTGTGTTACTATTCTTATTCAGTTCAAAGAATTTTTAAATTTCCATCTTGATTTCATCGTTGACCCAAAGATCATACAGGAACAGGTTATTTAATTTCCATGTATTTACATGGTTTTGAGGATTCCTTTTGGAGTTGATTTCCAATTTTATTCCACTGTTGTCTGAAAGTACTTGATACAATTTAGGTTTTTCTTAAGTTTACTGAGATTTGTTTTCTGGCCTGTCATATGGTCTTCATATGCTCTGTCTTTCCATGTGCTGATGAACAGAATGTATATTCTGCAGTTGTTGGGTAGAATGTTCTGTAAATATCTGTTATGTTCATTTGCTCTGGAGTATAGTTTAAGTCCATGGTTTCTTTGTTGACTTTCTGTCTTGATGACCTGTTTAGTACTGTCAGTAAAGTATTAATGGCCTCCACTATTATTGTGTTGCCATCTATCTCATTTCTTAGGTCTAGCAGTAATTGTTTTATAAATCTGGGAGCTCCAGTGTTAGGTGCATATATATTTAAGATTGTGATATTTTCCTGTTGGACTAGCTCTTTTATCATTATGTAATGTTTCTCTTTGTCTTTTTAAACTGTTGTTGTCTTAAAGTTTGTTTTATCTGATATATAAATAGCTACTCCTGCTCACTTTTGTTGTCCATTTGCATGGAATATCTTTTTCCACCCCTTTACCTTAAATTTATGGGAGTTCTTATATGTTGAGTTTCCTGAAGACAAGAGAAACTTGGTTGGTGAATTCTTATGCATTCTTCCATTCTGTATCTTTTAAGTGAAGCATTTAGGCTGTTTACATTCAACATTAGGACTGAGGTGTGAGGTACTATTCTATTCATCATGCTATTTGTAGCCTGAATACCTTGTGGTGGTTTTTTTTTCTTTGTGTTATTGTTATGTGGGGCCTGTGACAGTCATGCTTTAAGGAAGTTTGATTTTGGTGTGTTTTGAGGATTTGTTTCAAGATTTAGCTCTTTTTAGCAGTTCCTGTAGTACTGGCATGGTAGTGGCGAATTCTCTCAGCATTTGTCTGTCTGGAAAAGACTGTATCTTTTCTTCATTTATGAAACTTAGTGGATACAAAATTCTTGGCTGATAATTGATTTGTTTAAGGAGGCTAAAAATAGGACCCCAATTCCTTTTAGCTTGTAGGGTTTCTGCTGAGAAATCTGCTGTTACTCTGGTAGGTTTTCCTTTGTAGGTTACCTGATGCCTTTGCCTCACAGCTCTTAAGATTCTTTCCTTCATCTTAACTTTAGATAACTTGATGACTATGTGCCTAAACAATGATCTTTTTGTGATAAATTTCCCACGTGTTCTTTGAGCTTCTTGTATTTGCATGTCTAGACCTCTAGCAAGGCTAAGGAAATTTTCCTCGATTATTCCCTCAAATATGTTTTCCAGACTTTTAGATTTCTCTTCTTCCTTGGGTACACCAATTATTCTTAGGTTTGAACACTTAACGTAATCCCAAACTTCTTATAGGCTTTCTTCACTTTTATATATTATTTTTTCTTTGTCTTTGATGGATTGGGTTAATTTGAAAGCCTTGTCCTCAAGCTCTGAAGTTCTTTCTTCTCTTTGTTCAGTTCTATTGCTGAGACTTTCCAGTGCATTTTGCATTTCTCTAAGTGTGTCCTTGATTTTCGGAAGTTGTGATTGTTTTTATTTATGCTAACTATTTCAATGAAGATTTTTCCTTTCATATCCTGTATCATGTTTTTTATTTCTTTAAGTTGGACTTCACCTTTTTCTGATGCCTGCTTGATTAGCTTAATAATTAACCTTCTGAATTCTTTTTCTGGCAATTCAAAGATTTAATCTTGGTTTGGCTCCATTGCTAGTGAGCTAGTATGATCTTTTTAGGGTGTTAAAGAACCTTGTTTTATCATATTACCAGAATTGTTCTGGTTCCTTGTCATTTGGTGGACTATATCAGAGGGAAGATCTGGAACTCAAGGGCTGCTATTCAGATTCTTTTGTCCCATGGAGTGCTCCCTTGATGTGGTGTTCTCCCCCTTCCCCCTAGGGATGGGGTTTCCTGAGAGCGGAACTGCAGTGATTGTTTTTGCTCTTCTGGGTTGAGCCACCCAGTGGAGCTACTGGGCTCTGGGCTGGTACTGGGGAATGTCTGCAAAGAATCCTTTAATGTGATTTGTCTTCAGATCTTTCAGCCGTGGATACCGGCACAGATTTTCAGTGTCTGAGGGAGCCTGCACGGTGATCAAGTTCCTTCAGAGAGTCTATGGATTCTCTCAGCTTTCTTGATATGTTCCTGCAGTACTTTTTGGAAAAAAAGTTCATGATGTGAGTTTCTATACACTGTTTTGTCTATCCAAGCAGGAGCTGCAAGCTAGTCCTGCCTCCTATGCACCATCTTCCTGGTTCTCCCTGATTCATTTTAATAAGACTAAATCTTCTGATCCATGAGCATGGGATGTCTTTCTATTTGTTTGTGTCCTCTTTGGTTTTTTTACTGGTGTTATTTCATTTTCCTCATACAGGTCTTTGACCTTCTTGGTTAAACATTTCTTATGTATTTTTTCGTAGCCATTGCAAATGGGATTTCTTTCTTGATTTATTTTTCAGCTAGTTCCTTATTGATATATAGAAACTCTGCTGATTTTTATGTGTTAATTTTGTAAACTGAAATTTTACTGAGTTCATTTGTCATTTCTAATAACTTTCTAGGTATAAGATCATGCTGTCTGCAAATCTGACTTTATCTTTTCCAGCTTTCTTTCTCTTGCTTGATTGTTCTGGCTAGGACTTACAGTACTATATTGATCAGGAGTGGTGAAAGTGGATATCCTTTTCTTGTTACAGGTCTTAGAAGAAATGCTTTCAGCTTTTCCCTATTCAGTATGATGCTAGCTGTCAGTTTTTCATATATGGCCTTTATTATATTGAGGTAGGTTCCTTTTTGGCCTAACTTGAGAGTTTTGTTTTTTTGTTTTGTTTTTGTTTTTTGTTTTTTTAACCAGGAATGGATGTTGAATTTTATCACATTTGTTCTGCATCTATTTGATGATCAAATGGTTTTTATCTTTCATTCTGTTCTTTTATCAATTTGCATATGTTAAAGCATCCTTGCATCCCTGGGATAAATCCCACTTGATCTTGGTGTATTGTCTTATTGATGTCTTGTTAGATTCAGTTTGCTAGTATTTTGTTGAGGATTTTTGCAACTGTGTTCATCAGGCATATTGGCCTGTAGGTTTTTGGCCTATAGGTTTTTTTTTTTTTTTCTTTGTCATATCCTTGTCTGGTTTTGGTATTGAGGTAATGCTGACCTCATAGAATGAGTTAGGAGAATTTTTGCTCTTCAGTCTTCTGAAATAGTTTGAGAGGAATTGGTATTCATTTCTAAGTTTGGTAAAATTCAATAATAAAGCAGTTGGCTTTTCTTTGTTGGGAGAGTTTTCATTACTGATTAAATCTTGTTAATGAAGAAAAAACTTGTTCTCTTCAGGTTTTCTATTTCTTCCTGGTATAATCTTGGTAGGTTGTATATGTCCAGGAACTTACGCATTTCCTGTAGGTTTTCCAATTTGTTGATGTATAGTTGTTCATAAAAGTCTGAGATGATCCTTTCTGTTTCTTTGATATCAGTTGTAATGTCTCCTTTACCTTTCTGATCTTATTTCAGTTTTTCTCCTTTTTTCTTGTTAGTCTAGCTAGAAATTAAACAATATGTTTTTATCTATGTTTTATCTTTATCTATAGATTTTTATCTTTTCAGTGAACCAATTTTCTTGTGTTATTTATTAGTCTCTATCTTGTTTAGTTCTGCTCTGATCTTTATTATTTTTCTTTTTCTACTAATTTTGGGTTTTGTTTGTTGCTTTTCTAGTTCCTTCAGGTGCATTGTTAAGTTGTTTATTTGAAATCTTCTTACTTTTCTGATGTACAAAAAAGTACTTCTTAGCACTGCTTTGGCTGTATCCCATTGGTTTTAGTATGTTGTATTTCCATTTTCATTTGTTTCCATTTTTTTATTTCCTTCTTAATTTCTTCTTTGATTCAGGGGTCATTGAGGAACATATTGTTTAATTTCCCTGTATGTGTACCTTTTCTATAGTAACTCTTGGTATTAACTTCTAGTTTTCTTCCTTTGTGGTCTGAGAAGATACTTGATATGATTTTTAAAAAATTTGTTGAGAGTTGTTTTGTGGCCTAACACATATGGTCAATCCTGGAGAATATTCCATGTGCTGATGAGAAGAGTACATATTTTGTAACTGTTGAATAAAATGTTCTGTAAATGGCTGTTAGGTCCATTTGGTCTGCAGTGCAGTTTAAATCCAATGTTTCTTTGTTGATTTTCTATCTAGATTATCTGTCCAATGCTGAGAAGGAAAAGTGTTGAAGTCTCCAACTATTATTGTATTTAAGTCTGTCTCTCCATTTATATATAATAATATTTGCTCTGTGTGTGTGTGTATGTGTGTTTCAGTGTTGGGTGCATACACATTTAGAGCTGTTAGACCCTCTTGCTGAACTGATCCCTTCATCATTATATAATTACCTTCCTTGTCTCTTTTTAGTTTTGTATTTAAATTCTATTTTACCTGATATAAATATAGTTACTCCTATTCACTGTTGGTTTATACTTGTGCAGCAAATATTTTTCTATCCCTTTACTTTGTTTATTGTACCTTTACAGGTGAAGTGAGTCTTATAGGAAGCATATAGTTGGGTCATGTCTTTTTAATACATTCAAGCTGTCTGTATCTTTTAAATGGGGAATTTAATCCATTTACATTCACGGTTATTATTGTTAGATGAGGACTTATTTCGGTTTTTTTTTTGTTACATGTTTTAAGTTTGTTTTGTATATCCTTTATTCTTTTCTTCCTCTCTTACTGTTTATCATTGTAGTTTGTTGGGTTTCTATAGTAGTAACATTTGACTCCTTTCTCTTTCTCTTACTGTGTGTCTGCTCTACCAGTGAGTTTTATAGTTTATGTGTTTTCATGATGGTAGGTATCATCCTTTTGCTTCCAGATCTAGGACTTCCTTAAATATTTCTTGTAGGACCAATCTAGTGGTGATGAATTCTCTCAGTTTTTGCTTATCTGGGAAACACTTTATTTCTTTATTTTGCCTTCATTTTTGAAAAGAAGCTTTTCTGAGTACAGTAGTCTTGGCCGACAGTGTTTTTTTTCTTCCAGTAGTTTGAATGTATCATCCTATTCTCTCCTGTCTTGTAAAAAGAAAAATCCAGTGTTAGTCTGATGGGATTCCCTTATATGTGACTTGACACTTTTGCTGTTTTTAGAATTCTTTCTTTGACTCTTAACAGTGACTATAACGTGGCTTGAAAACCTTTTTGGATTGTATCTATTTAAGAACCTTTTGAGATTCCTGTATCTGAATGTCCATGTCTCTTGTAAGATTTGGGAAGTATTGGCCGGGCGCAGTGGCTCAAGCCTGTAATCCCAGCACTTTGGGAGGCTGAGACGGGTGGATCATGAGGTCAGGAGATCGAGACTATCCTGGCTAACACGGTGAAACCCCGTCTCTACTAAAAAATACAAAAAATTAGCTGGGCGAGGTGGTGGGTGCCTGTAGTCCCAGCTACTCGGGAGGCTGAGGCAGGAGAATGGCGTAAACCCGGGAGGCGGAGCTTGCAGTGAACTGAGATCCCGCCACGGCACTCCAGCCTGGGTGACAGAGTGAGACTCCATCTCAAAAAAAAAAAAAAAAAAATTGGGAAGTATTCAGCTATTATTTTGTTAAGTAGGTTTTCTATATCTTTGCCCATATTGTCTCCTTCTGGGACTCTGAAAATTCAAATATTTGGTAGATTTATGGTGTCAAAACTGTCTTCCAGTTCTTAGATTATTTCTTGTATTTGATCTAATCTGTTGTTTAAACCCTCAGTTGTATTTTTTATTTCATTCATTAAATTCTTCAGTTTCAGAATTTTTAAAATGATGTCTCTGTTGAATTTCTCATTCAGATCATGAATTGTGTTTCTGATTGTTTTAAAATTTTTATCTGTATCCCATTTAGCTTCTTTAATATTATTATTTTGAATCCTTTTTCAGGCATTTTACAGATTTCTTTTTCATTGGAATCTATTGCTGGAGAATTATTATGTTCTTTTGGCAGTATCATGTTTCCTTGCCTTTTCATGTTTCTTGTGTCTTTCTGTTGATATCTGGTGTAACAGTTGTTTCTTCCAGTTTTATAGATTGGTTTTCATAGGGTAAGACATTTTCCTAAAGATGTACCTATAGTGTTGGTTGGGTAGGTTGATTTGGCTTTGATTCTGGTTGGGCACACTCATGTAGTCATCATATGATTTCATTGGCTGTCATCAGAATTAGTGGTGCCTGTTAATTCCTCAGTTGCTTGGGCTGCAGTTGTTAGCGAGAGCTATAGTGAGGCTTTGCTGAGGATGGGGATGTCAGGAGGGCTGGTCTTCAGGCAGCAATAGTGGTGGTAGTGGGCTGGATGTGCACCACATATGCAGGCACTGGTGGTAAGTGCATGCAGGCTGACCCTTGGACCTCCCGGTTGCTTGTTCAGGGACTAGCAGTGGCAGTGGTTGGTGGGTGGGTGGGTCCTTGGGCAGCATGTATGATCTTAGCAATGACGGTAGCAGTGTTGGGACAACCTAGAGGCCCCTAAGCAGTACATTCTGGCACCAGTGGTTGTGGCAGTCTCGGCAAGCCAGTTTACTGTCTCCCAGGTGGCACATGTATGTTGATGTTGGCGGCAGTACTGGCAGCAGGCTGGGTGGGTCTGATGTCATGCTCTCAAAAGGCATGTGCAGGTGCTAGTGTTGGTGGGTGGGATGGGTTGATCCCCACGTCCCCAAATGGTGTGCTTGGGCAGTGGAAGCAGTGGCAGTGGGCAGAACAGACCTATCTTCAGGTTTCTTTATGGTACATGCAGTCACTGGCAATGGGCAGGGCAGGCCTGTTTTCAAGTCCCTCTTTCCCCCCACCACAATGGTGCATGTAGGCACCAGTGACGGTGATGGGATGAGTCAGTCCCCAGGACCCCAGATAGTATACTCAGATGCCAGTGACCAGGGGAGACCTATTCAGAGGCCCCTCAGTGGTACATGTGGGCACCAGCAGTGGTGGCCAGGTAGGCCTGTCCTGAAGCTCCTTAATATTTCACTCAACCACAGGCTGTGGCAGACAAGCAGATCAATCGTCAGGGCCCTGGACAGTGCACTCATGCAGCAGTGGGTAGGGTGGGCCTGTCCTTAGGCCTTAGGATGGTGCCCAGGTTGGCTGGTTTCTGGGCTGCTCAAAGGTATGTGCAAGTGCACATTGGCTTTGCTGCTGGGAGCAAGGAAGGGCTGCTATCAGTGACAGTGGACCCAGGAAGTTGGCTCTCAGGCTCTGGTGAGCACACACTTTGGTTCTGGCTCCCATTGTCCCACAGGCAGCCTCCCCATTACACATCACTGCCCATTTCCCAGGTGCAGGACAGTATGTGGGCTAGAGTGCTGCAAACCTGGGTATACCACTGAGTCTAGCCAGTGCCTCAGTACTACAGCCCTCTGGGCTGATATTGGGGGAAATGTCAGCAAAGCTCCAGTGATGTGGACATTCAGGAGCTGTTGTGCCCCAGGGAAGGATATCATTTGTTGTGACTGGGCTCTCAAAATGATGTCATGCTACAGCTGCTTGAGTCTTGGGGGATGTGGTTTGCAGTGCAAACTACCTGTCTGGAACAATGCCACTGCATGGACTCCAAGAAGTCCCTATACTAGTCTCAGGGTCCATAAGGACTGAGGAGCTCTCCTGTGGCTAAGACTGTAGGAGTCCATCATGGGAGAGTAGACTGCTATAGACCTCTCACTTTAACCTTTTCCCTTCACTGGTGAGTTTCTCCTGGCTCTGTGCCAATCCTGGCTGGCTGGCAACTTTTCTTCCCTCTGCTTCTGTGACTCAGAGGTTCCCTGTCACTTCCCTCTGAATTCTAGTGTTCTCTCTTAAATGCTGTATTCAGTATGTGATTATCTACTTGATATTCTGGTCCTTCTTTGTGGAGGAGGTGAGTGCTGGTGCCTCTGGTTAGCCATCTTGAAAGCGTCCTTCCCACTGTGAATAATTTCCAGAAAAATATAAATGGCTAAAATTGACATAAGAAATAAAAAAAAATTAGTTCAGTAACCCCACAGAGAAAATTCAAAAAGTAGTCAAAAATAGAACTCCTGAAAGGAAGCACTTGTTTTTACTTATGAGTTCTACAAAACCTTCAAAAACATGTAATTCCTACAAGCCTATTCTAACATGAGAATATATGACAAGACAAATTCTTAATTTGGTAAAATAAAATATCGATTCTTTCCATATATTTTTCACTTTTAAAGTGATGATTCATTGTTCTGACCTAATATAAAAAAGACTGTGGAACATTTATATGGACGTTAGCAATTGATTACTAAAATTTTTATTTCTATTAATGTAACTCTGAGATAAGTTATTTAACATACTTCCTTATCTTGAAAGTTACATTCATTCTCCTCAAAGCTACAAAATATGATGCTTCTAAAATATAAACACAGTATTAGAAACAATATTTTTCCCCAGTTCTTAAAGCAGTTAATCAGATTTGTCCAAAGGGAAGTGTCATTTTAAAATAAGCACAAAGAGGATTGTATCAATATTTTACACATTTATGTTTAGGTGAAATAGCATGAATTTGAATGTGTTGAAGGCAACTTTGACCAAGGTTTAAACCTGTAAAACTGTAGAATATGAATAAAAATGTTCAATTATCAATGGATTTGAACTAATCAAAGCATCATACAGGACAAGAACACAGTAATTACAAATATGTATAAGCTGTTGCATGTCTTTGTTAGTGCTTCCATATCTCATAGAAACCTATCAATCTTAGGAACATTTCACAAATTAGAAAAGGTTATAACAATATCAATATGTTACAGTACTTATAATTATCTGTCAATAACTGATCCAAAGTATGATTTAAGATGAAACTCCATTCAATATTTTTTTAGTTTTAAAACTTTTTTGCTGTAAATTTGCATATTCATTCTGGTAGCACATTCAAAAGTCTTCTGTGAAAGGTAATGAAGTCCTAGGAACAGCAAGTTTTTTATTTTAGATTTTACATGTATAGGCAGAATATGTGTAAATTTTGAAATCTGGATCATGTCCAAAGACTGTCAGTTTGTCATCTTTTGTTGACTGGAAGCCAATTTCATTTAATAGTGCTAAATGATGATGCTAATATAAGTCAAATTGGCAAATGATAAATTATAAAATTGTCATTGAGAATGACAGAAACTAAGTGGTGTTCATTCTTCTGAATATCTTTCTGAAAACTTGATTCCAAGTTAGTAACACTTTTATAACTTAACCATCTATCAACTAAGTAACACTGGTTGGGTTGAAGTACAAGTTGAAAATTGTCAATATGACACTTTTCAAATCAATTATGTATATTGTCCATTTAGACTTGTGATATGACATTTTAATTTTATACAGTGACTCCAAAAAAGGGCCAACAAATAAAAAACACTAAACATCTTACAATGTTTTATTGTGCCTTTCTCCAAGATGCATGATTCTTTTACATTTTTAATTGACAGATAACAATTGTGTATATTTATGGGGTACAATGTGATGTGTGTATATTTGTGGGGTACAATGTGACGTTCTGATCTATGTATACATTGCAGAAAGATTCCCTTGAGCTAATTAACATATTGTTACCTTACCAATTTATTTTTTGTGATCATAACATTAAAAATCTTTTTTGAAGGCCAGGAGCAGTGACTTATACCTGTAATCCCATCACTTTGGGAGGCTGAGGTGGGAGGATTACTTGAGCCCAGGAGTTTGAAACCAGCCTGGGCAACATGACAAATTTGTCTCTAAAATAAATAAATAAATAAATAAATAAATAAATAAATAAAAAACTAACCAAGTGGGGTGGCATGTGCTTGTAGTCCTACTACTTGGGAGGCTGAGATGGGAGGATCACCTGAGCCCTGGAGGTCGAGGTTGCAGTGAGCCATGGTTGTGCCACTGTACTGCAGCCTGGGTGACAGAGTGAGATCCTGTTTCACAAAATAAAATAAAAAGATAAAAAATAAAAATCTATTTTGAAATATACAATACATTGTTATTAACGGTGGTCATCATATAGTGTTAAAGATCACTAAACTTATTCCTACAGTCTAGCTGAAACTTTGTATGTTTTGATCAACATCTTCCCTTTCCCCACCACCATAACCTCCAGCCTCTGTCATCACCTTCCTGTTTCTCTGAAATCAACTTTTTAAAAATTCCATATATAACAAGTGAGATCATACAGTATCCATCTTTCTGTACCTGGCTTCTTTCACTTGGCATAATGTCCTCTAGTTCCATCCATATTGTCACAAATGAAAAACTTTTCTTATTTTTAAAGGCTGTATATAATATCTCATTGTGCAGATATACCACATTGCCTTTATCGATTCATCCACTGATAGACACTTAGGTTGCTCCATAACTTGGCTATTGTGAAAAATCTTGAAATATATGGGAGTACCAACGTCTGCTTGACGTATCAATTTCAATTCCTTTGAATATATACCCAGAAGTGCGATTGCTAGATCATATGGTATTTTTAGTTTTTTTAAGAAACCTCCATGCTATTTTCCAAAATGGCTGTACTAATTTGCATTCCCAGCAGCAGTATACACAGGTTCCCTTCTCCTCATATCCTCACCAACACTTATTCTTTTTCTCTTTTTTGACATTAGTAGCTATTCTAACAGGCATGAGGTGATATCTCACTGTGGTTTAAATTTGCATTTCCTTGGTGACTAGAGATGTTGAGTGTTTTTCATATATCTGTTGGCATCTCTCTCTCTTATTTTGAGAAATGTCTGCTCAGATACATTTACCATCTATCTATCTCTGTCTATCATCTATCTCTATCTCATACCATCTATCTCTCTTATTTTGAGAAATGTCTGCTCAGATACTTTAATTGAGTTTTCTTACTATTGAGTTGTTTGAATTCTTTATATATTTTGGATATTGGCCCCTTATCAGATGTATGGTTTGTAAATATCTTCTCCTAACACATGGTTTATCTCTTCACTGTTACTTCTTTCTTTTGCTGTCCATAATCTTTTTCATTCATTGCAGTCTCATTTATCTATTTTTGCTTTTACTGCTTGTGCTTTTGGAGTCCTAGCCAATAAATCATTGCCCAGGCAAATGTCGAGGAGCTTTTCCCTCCTCCACAAGTTTCACATCTTGTGCTTAACATAATATCTTTTATCCATTTTGAGTTGATTTTTTTTTTTTTTTTGCCTAATTATTTCAAGATACTTTATTTTAAAAACAGGTCACAACACTAAGCTTTTGGCCCATTCTGCCATTATACAAGCTACAAACGCTTGTTCAGCAGCTGAGGGGCACTCTTGAGTAGCGTGTCTGAAGAGTGAATAAAAATCCATGTAAAACAAATATTCAAATAGTTTCCATAGGAACACAGATAAGTGTGACCCATATCCTAGTCTTCCATATGGCTGCATCGTGCCAACCCTACTCTTACAAAGACATTTCAAAACTAGCAGTAATTAAGTTACATGGTCCCCCCAAATCCCTTAATTTAAGCTAAACTTGTAGTTAACAGCTACTAGGGTGATATCTACACATTAATACCAGCTGAAGCACAGGCTGCTGGGTGGCATTTCATCCCACTCTCCCAGGCACAAGACACAGGCAGGGTGCTGGTGTCCTGTTCCTCTACTTCGGGTGGGAAGTCGGGGTTCTGGAATTGCTGCATGAGTTGCCACGCAGGCCCTGACATCACATAGTAGATCACTGGCCTCTGGAAGCCATTGAACGTAGAGGCAGCAGCAACAGTGTAAGCGCCCATGTTTTCAAAGAGCATCCAATCACCCACATGCATTTCGGGCAGGTCATAGCGCTCAACAATCCGATCAAGGCCATCACATATTGGTCCCCATATGCTGGATGAATAATACTTCTTATCTGGTTTAGGTCTCTTTTGCAGAAGGGGCTTTACATGTGCGTGATCATACAGTATGCAATTAAATGATCCATAGACACCATAATTCACATAATACATAAAGGTCTGTTCACTCGACTCATCTTCATCATCAGAGCCAGTCTGTTCCTTTAATACAATTTTCTTGGAGATGATATTAACTGCAAGTGTGAAAGCTGATGCAACATAGTATCTGCCAGGCTTAGCTATGATTCTCACTCCAGAGTCTGACAGAAAATATCTGTCCAACGCTGGGTTGATTATGCTGGTGATCTCTTCAAATTTAAGCTTCACATCCTCAGATCCAGGAAAGCCACCGCCAATATCAAGCAGATACATGCTGAAACCAACCTCAGCCCCCATGTCAAAAACACAGCGGGTATCAGAGATTGCCTGCACGAAGGTCTCAGGATCGGTACAGCCGCTTCCTACGTGGAAGCTGACACCAACAACATCGATATTCACCTCTTTTGCCCTTTCCAAAAGGAGCCTGCTATTTCTGAGCGTGGCACCGAATTTAACACTGAGACGACAGACTGCTTTGGAATCATCAGTGGCAATCCGCAAAACCAACTTTGCTTTTGGATGTGCTCTGGCAACTTTCATCAACTCAACTTCACTATCAAAAGTCATCATCTGGACTCCATTATTAGCAGCATACTTAGTTTGAGATACTTGTTTACAAGGATTTGCATAGATAATCCTCTCTGGAGGCACCCTCAGACTCTGCACCAACTGTATTTCAGTCTTGCTAGCACAGTCAAATCCTGTCCCCACAGCAGCAAGGGTCTTCATGATGGCTTTGCTATCATTACATTTGACTGCATAAAAGGGGGTGACACGAGAGAGAGCATTTAACCACCTCAGATGTTTCTTTAGAATGTCTCCCAGGTCTGCCACATAGAAGGCATCCTTATCATCAGAAAAAGAAACTTCATTAATTTTTTGGTCCAGAATGCCCTTGGCAGTAAAACCTTCATCGAGGAAGTGGCAGTCAAATTCTTCATTACCAAAGTTGTTCATGATTTCTTGATGTTCCTATGGAAAACTAAGAGATGGAATTGAAAGAAATATTTCCAGCTTCTCACAAAGGCAACTCTCCAGGAATTCCAAATCCCTCTGCGTGTGCCCTTGGAGCAGTAGTGGCAATCTCAGAGCGCCCAGGCGCCATGGGCCAGCCCAGTGGGGAAGCGCAGACGCCGGAGCGGCAGGAGCGCTCGGCCGCCCCTGCCGCGCCCGTCAGCGCCTGGCTCCTGCCGGCCTGAGACGCCGGCCGGAGGTGGCGCCGGAGTTGCTGGCAGAGGGGCTACAGGAGGGACTGACATTGAGTTGATTTTTATATGTGGTTTGATGTAAGGGTCCAATTTTATTATTCTGCACATGAATATCCAGTTTTCCCCAACACCATTTATTAAATACATTGGAAAGGACAATAAATTGTTCTTTCCTCATTGCATGTTCTTGGCCACTTTGTTGAAAAGCAGCTGACCATAAATACTTGGATTTATATCTGGGCTTTCTATCCTGTACCATTCTTCAGAGTGTCTGTTTTTATACCAGTACCATGCTGCTTTGTTTCAACAGCTTTATAATATATTTTGAAGTTACTGTGTTGCCTCCAGCTTTGTTCCTTTTATGCAAGATTGTTGGCTCTCTAGGGTATTATCTGGTTCCATATTAATTTTAGGACTGTTTTTTCTCTTTTGCTAAAAAAAAGACATTGGAATTTTGATAGGAATTGCATTTAATTAGTAAATTACTTTGGGTAGTATGAACATTTTAACACTATTGTTTCTACTAATCCATGAATATGGGATATCTTTCCATTTATTTATTTTTAACTCTGTGTGTGTGTGTGTGTGTGTGTGTGTGTGTGTGTGTGTGTGTGTGTGTGTATGTATGTATGTATGTATTGAGACAGAGTCTCACTCTGTTGCCCAGGCTGGAGTGCAGTGGAGTGATCTCGGCTCACTGCAACCTCCACCCACCGATCAAATGATTTTCCTGCCTCATCCTCCCGAGTAGCTGGGATTACAGGCGCCTGCCACTGCACCCAGCTAATTTTTGTATTTTTAGTAGAGACGGGGTTTCACCATCTTGGCCAGGCTAGTCTTGAACTCCTGACCTCATGACCCACCCGCCTCAGTGTCCCAAAGTGCTGGGATTACAGGTGTGAGCCACTGCGCCCAGTCAATATCTTTCCATTTATTTGTGTCTTCTTTAATTTCTTTCATCAATGTTTTATAATTTTCAGTGTATAGGTTTTTCATCTGTTTGGTTAAATTTGCTCCTATGTGTTTTCTTTTTTGGTGCTAGTATAAATGGAATTGTTTTCTTAATTTATTTTTTGGATAATTCATTGTTAGTGTATTGAACGAGTACTGATTTTTGTATGTTGATTTTATAACCTGCAACTTTACTGATTTTATAAGCTGCCAAATCAACCACATGTTGGTTTTGCAACCTACAAACTTATCAGTTCGAACAATTTTTTGTTTTTTCTGTAAGATTGTGTCATCAGCAAACAGAATTTCACATTTTCCTTTCCTATAAGGATACTTTTAATTTCTTTTCCATGTATAATTGCACTGGCTGGGATTTCCAGTACTGTGTTGAATACAAGTGATAAGAGTAGATATCCTTGTCTTATTCCTGATCTTAGAGGAAAAATTTTCAACTTTTAACAAATGAGTATGATGTTAGCTGTGGGCTTATCATATTATGGCCTTTCTTGTGTTGAGGTATATTCCTTCCATATTTTTTTTAGTTTTTATCGTGACTAGATGTTGAATTTTGTCAGATGCTTTTTCTACATCTATTGAGATGGTCATGCAGTTTTTATCCTTTATCTTGTTAATACAGTGTATCACACATTGATTTATATATGTTGAACCATACTTGAATTTCTGGGATAAATACCACTTCATCATGGTGAATCATCTTTTTTAATGTGCCATTGAATTTGGTTTGATGGTATTTTGTTGAGTATTTTTGCATCTATGTTCATCAGGGACATTGGGCTGTAATTTTCTTTTATTGTAGTGTCTCTGTCTGGCTGGTATCAGGGTAATGCTGGCCTCACAGTGAGTTTGTTGGAAGGGCTTGAAAAGGATTGCTTTTACTTTTTCTTTCAGTATTTGATATAATTCAGCAGTGAAACCATCAGATCCTAGGCTTATCTGATTATTTATTCAGTCTCCTTACTCATTATTGGTCTATTCAGATTTTCTATTTCTTTTTTTCCTGACTTATTCTTAGTAGACTGCATGTTTCTTTGAGCTCATTCATTTCTTCTAGGTTATCCAAGTTATTGGTATATAGTTGTTCATAGTACTAGTAGTATGTTGTGATTATTTGTATTTCTGTGGTATACACTTATAATGTCTCCTCTTTTATTTCTGATTTTATTTGAATCTTCTCTTTTTCTCTTTGTTAGTCTACTGAAAGGTTAGTCAGTTTTGTTTATCTTTTCAAAAACCAACTTTTAGTTTTCTTGATCTCTTCTATTATTTTTCTAGTATCTAATTTGTTTCTTTTTTCTCTTTATTATTTCCTTCCAAGTTTGGGCTTATTCTTCTTTTTCTAGTTCCTTGAGGTGTAATGTTAGATTGTTTATTTGAGATATTCTTTTCTGAAGTAGGCACTTTTTACCATATACTCTCTTAGGACTACTTTTGCTGCATCTTATATGTTTTGGTATATTGTGTTTTCATTTTTGTTTGTCACAAGGTATTTATAAATTTCATCTTTGGCCAATTGGTTGTTCAGAAAGATGGTTCATTTATACATATTTGTGACTTTTCCAAGATTGTTCCTCTTACTGATTTGTAGTTTCATGCCGTTGTGGTCAGAAAATACATGATTTCAGTCTTCCTAAATTTGTTGAGACTTGTTTTGTGGCCCAGCATATAATATGTTCTGAAGAATGTTCAACGTACACTGGAAAACAATTTATATTCTGTTTCTGTTGGATGCTAATGCTGTAAAATATCTGTTAGGTCCCTTTTTTTAATTGTAGTTTAAATTGATGTCTCCTCATTGATTTTCTCTTCTTTAGATGATCCAGTGTTGAAAGTGGGGGTAATGAAGTCTACTATTATTGTATTGCAATCTCTCTCTCCCTTCAAACTTACTAATATTTGCTTCATATATTCATGGGCTCCAATGTTTAGTGCAAATATATTTACCATTGTTATAACTTCTTGATGAACTGAACCCTTTATCACTATAAGATGACCTTCTTTTTCTCTTTTCATAGCGGGGTTTCACCATGTTAGCCAGGATGGTCTTGATCTCCTGACCTCGTGATCCACCCACCTCGGCCTCCCAAAGTGCTGGGATTACAGGTGTGAGCCACCATGCCCAGCCTTTTTACTAAAAGTATATCTTGTCTGATGGAAGTATAGCTATCTCCAATCTTTCCGTTTCTATTTGAATGGAATATCTTTTTCCATCCATTTACTTTGAGTCTGTGTGTCCTCAGAGGTGAAGTGAGCCTCGTATGCACAGCATATAGTTGGGTCTTCCAGACAAGTGATTCTAAACAAGTAACATATAGTAACATAGTCCACTAGTCTGTTAGAACCATGATAGCTAGGCATCTGGCCAGGGGTACATCCATCTTTTACAGGGCCTGAAGCTGATACAATTTGAGGAATTTTTTTTTAAGAAAAAGAATTTAAATTTTCAGATACAAAATTAGATACCACAAAGGACTTCTACAAGTAAGAGGTAATGAAGCTTAAGCTTCATTAGCTTCATGGAAAATTCATCTCTGTATCTGGCACACAGTAAACGTTGCATAGTTATTTGTGGAATGATTTTTGATTAGCTAATATCTGTTCATTAAAACTAATGTTACAATGAGTATGACTACCCTGCTTGTGGGCCACTTGCTTGCAATTTCTTCAGTATATTTAGACTTAACAGTACCTTAGCATTAGTCTCGATGAGCTTACTCCATGTCCATTATTCCTGTATGTGCTAGCCTACCCAGGTAAAGGACATAAAAATGAAATATACAGCCAAGTGGGTTTTATTTTCTTGATTCATTTAGACTATGATCATTTCCCAGATATTTGTTGTCTTAATCCATTTTCTGCTGCTACAACAGCATACCACAGACTGGGTAACTTATAAAGAAAACAGATTTATTCAGTTAACAGCTCTAGAGGCTGGGAAGTCCAAGAGCTTGGTGCTGGGATCTGGTAAGAGTGATCCCATGGTGAAGGGTGGAAGGCAGAGTAAACACATGAGACAGAGAAACGAAATTGGGCCAAACTCACTTTTACAACAAACCCATTCTTTTGATAACTAACCCACTCCTGTGATAACAGCATTAATCTATTCATGATGGCAGAGCCTTCATGACCTAATCCTCTCTTAAGGGCCCCACCTTCCAATGCCATTGCACTGGCAATTAAGTTTCAACATGTGTTTTGGTGGGACATTCACACTATAGCATTTAATTGTGTAAATCCAACATTTAAACTAAATTCCTAGGCTAAATCTATCAAAAATTATTAAACAAAGTCAGAAGATAGCCACTTGAGAGGTGATATAGATACTAGATATGTCTTTCACCAGATTCTAAAGCTTAATTAACTCTGTCAGACTGAGGGGCATGGAATTATAGAGATATACTCTTGAATGCATTTTGCTTAAGTCCACATTCAAATATATGAATAATGAGGAGGTCCACAGGTGAATCAGCAAATAAATGGACTGCATAGCATGTTTCCAAACAGATTATGAAATTAAAACTTTCATGGGGGAGATATAATATCAATTTAAGAACTATTAATGTTTGCCCTCTTAGCTAGCACCTCTAGTCCCACCTACTCAGGAGACTGAAGCAGAAGGTTCACTTGAGCCCAGGAGTTTGAATCTAGCCTGGGCAAAGTAAAGCATGATCTCTTTTATTTTTATGTTTTAATTTGCCCTCTTCAAATCAATGACCCCAATTCCCTAGAACTATTTTTTTAAATACAGGGGAGAAATCAGAGAATTAAGGAAGAATGCAAAAATGAGAGACAGAAAACGTTCCAGAAATAATTTGACCACAGATCTTATAGCCCACACTTACTTCTAAACATAAAGTACTCATAATGGTACCACAAATAGAACCATCTATATATGGGTATGTTTTTTTTTTTGTTTGTTTATATGGCTGTATATCAGTGTTCTATAGTTTTAAAATTAACTAGAATAAGTTTTAGATATTCTTCACCATTTGTTTTGACATATTAATTTTAAGATCAATTTATCAAGTTGAGGGGATTTTGATTAGAACTCCACTGAGTTTTACAGAATATATGGGGTCAGAATTGAAATTTTTATAAATGTATGGTCTTCCTAGATATAAGCATGTGTATGTCTGTATTTTAATCAGATGTTCATTTATGTTCTTTAGTAATGGTTGGTAATATCTTCTCAAATGTACTGCATATTTTTTGCTTTCAATAATAAATACAAATTTCATCAAAGAACAGAAAACAGGGAAAGCCACCTAGCTCATTTTATAAGACCAGTGTAATCTTGATACCAGCCAACGGCAGTTCAAGTAAACAGAGTCACAGACTATTCTTAAGAGCATAAATGTAAAAATCTTAAATATTTGCAAAGTTGAAAAAAGTATATATTTTCAACTTACCAAATTCTTCTCTGAATATAAGAATCTATTATTAAAGTATCATGCTATTCTTGGATTAAAAATTAAAAACCACATATTATTTTGATTGTACATTTAAGTTGCCTCCAGTTTTTCACTGTTATAAACAGTGCTTTAATTACCAATCTTGGATACTGTCCCATCATTTCCTTAGGAAGATTTACCAAAAGTATATTTTAAATTATGATATATTGTTAAAATACAGGTACAGCAAACTTTTTTACAAAGGGCCAGATAGCAAATATTAGAGATTTGTGAGCCAAGAGGCAAAACTGAAGTTATTATGTAGGTACTTATATAACAAGACAGAAAATTTCCATAAATCTTTATTGATGAAATTAAAAGAGTACAATTTTTGTGATATAGCTCTACATATGTGAAGAATGGAATCCTTTTCAGAGGAGGTAACATTTCACTTAATTGGGTTTGAAAGCTGGTGTTTCCTATCAAAATCTTTAGCTAACGTTCATCTGTTAATGCTTATCTACAATGAGATTTTACATATTTCACCTTTGAAAATGTCTTTCCACATATATAAGTACTGCCAAATACTGATATCAATCCATGAGTATATGCTTTTAATTGAGTATATTCAACAGACTGGCAGGCATTTTTAGAATTCTATTAGCTAAAAGGCTAGAATGCCTTTTAGCATGTCATTACATTGCAAATCACTTCCAATTAAAGTTCCTCAATTGCACAGTTAAATGGATTTTGGAATATGTAAATTTCCTTTGCACTTGCATCAAGGTCTGAAAAACACTGCTGTAATTTGAAATCAGAAAATATATTGCTGAAAATTTGTGTAGGAATGGAGATGATTTAAAAAAAAAAAAACTTTCGACAGTGCAGGAAGTATGTGATGCAGCCTGACATTACTTGCAATTCAAACAATGTTCTCATTGAAATGACTTTATCACATTATGTTTCACATATAAGTTTCACATATAAGCACTGTTTTACTTTGTAACTTTAGCTTGAAACCGTTTCAAATTTGCAGCAAAAGCTAATTTCAAAGCCACTCAGTGTTCAATAGCAGTGATTGAGCACAGTTCTTCCAACCGTTAAAAATGTAAAAACCGTTCTTAATTTGAGGACTGTATCAAAAGCAGGCTAGATTTGGCCCATGGGCCATAGCTTACTGACCCTTGGCTAGTGCAGTGGCTCATACCTGTAATCCCAGCACTTTCGGAGGCCGAGGCGGGCAGATCACAAGGTCAGGAGTTCAAGACCAGCCTGATCAACATGGTGAAACCCCGTCTCTACTAAAAATACAAAAGCTAGCCAGGCATGGTGGTGCATGCCTGTAATCCCGGTTACTCAAGAGACAGAGGCAAGAGAATCACTTGAACTGGGAAGGCAGAGGTTTCAGTGAGCCGAGATCATGCCACTGCACTCCAGCCTGGCAACAGAGTGAGGCTCTGTCTCAAAAAATAAATAAAGTCTTAACCAATTATATTCCCAGTAAGTGTTACATGCCTATTTCCCCAAAACTTTGCAACCTGTAATTATTATTTACTTTTAAAGATTTATCCAATTTGAAATTACATTTTTCAGCTTGCATTTATTTACATAAGGTCACATATCTTTTAATGATTATAAGCCATTTATATCTATTTCTTCACTGTAAGTGGTTGTTCATATTCTTTCCCCATTTTTATTTCAATAAAATTTTCATTCCAACAATCATTCTGCATAGCAAAAAGAGATCTAAATCCTTTTTAGTGACCCCACTTGTTCAGTATTACTTTTCACTGCTTTCTCCTACACATCCAACACTCCTTCCATATCGAAAGATCTGCCATTGTCTGAGAGTTGTGTTTTCTCAGGCTTCTCTGCATATCTGCACCAGACATCATTCATTCCCTGTCACCTTTTCTCCATTTTCCCCCTCTTATAGTAACTCTTATTCACCCTTCAAGACTACCATCAGAGATCAGTTCCTCCTCTTTGGTTCCACAGCATCCTGCACATATGTGCTATAAAATCTATCATACTTTTTTGTAATTAACTATTGGTTTACAGTGGTCTCTCTCCCCACTGGGCATACAGCTTTTTGAGATACGGTATTATAATTGATCGCCATACTCCAAAACAGTGCCCAGCACTTAGTTGGTACTAATTATTTTATTTCATAATACTAGTAATATTAATAATAACAAATATATGCCAGACACAGCAACGAATCTGTTTAGTATCCCTTGTATCATGCTTAGCATAACATGCAATTAAAATCTGAAGACACACCCTCAGATATTAATGTCTTACAAAAGAAAAATAGCAATTAACATTTTTTATTCCCTGACAAAACTGAGTATGTCAAAGACTTTATTAAAAACTTGTATTTTCCCTCACAGCTTAAAATAATTTATTTAAATACTTGCCTTTAGTTATAGCTGTGATCTCCAATTCAGAAAAATTTGCTTATACTAGAAAACTAAGAAACTTAAAATACAGAAAAGAATATTTACAAACTTTCTATTTTGTAATCTGAACAATAAGTTTCTTTCAAAATCCTCTTTGTAATTTGAGCAAGATTCATTTTGAATCAATCTTTTATTTTGCTTTATTTCCTCAGGATATTCATTACCTTGCACTAGATAAAGGTGAATTGGCACTAGCTGAAGTGGCAAGAAAAAGAGCTAGTGACATTGATGCAGAATCAATAACCTCTGGAGTTGGTAAGAATCAATGCTATTTTTAAGTGCTTTTTATTTTAATCAATAGTTAGTATCATTTCTATTTATGTTTGGAGGACATGGTTGGTTAATTTGAATTACTTTGTTTGTAAAGACAGTGCCTTATAAAAAGAAGAATTAAGCCTTGACAAACAGCACAGTATTGATATACAAGTTGGAATTGTGTTTATGTGAAAATTTCTAATCAGTGATTACTATTGTCATTATTTAGCAAAAAGTCAAAAGGATATTCTTTTCATAAGATTTTGTGAGTATTATCATACTGTTGTTATTAAAATTAACCAACACAGAAATTTATATAATCCTTTATACACAGACATGTCATTTCTCAAAAGAATTCTCTCCTATATCGGGCAAAGTATTTCATATGGGAGTTTGGGTTTGATAGGTGATCTGTTTTTCTTTAGAAGCTGCTAGAATCATTTTAAACTGTAGTATTCTAAAGAAGACAGATCAGAAGCCTTAGAATTAATTTAAAAGTTCCTTTAAATTTTATAACATAAAAAATGAAAGTTTATAAAAAGTATTGTAATATTAACACTAACATCTTTTTTTTCACCTCAGTTTATCTAATGCCTCTAAATTGAGCAATATTGATATTTAGAAATCCAATTCCTTTTCTTACTGAGTATTTATTATTCTTAAATTAGGCAAAGAACCCTCAGGATTGTACTAGAATTCATTCTTCTGTGGAACTCCTCTGAAACAAGTTTTAAAAAGATTTCCACTTTGTAAGTGCTTGAAAAATCTTATACAAGCCTCTCCATTGACAGATCTTGTGCTTTGTTTTTGTAATGCTATTTGCAGCCAAAGGGACCAATTGTCAGCTTCTTTCTGACACCACCACATAGATCTAATCTTCAAGGTGGTACTGAAGGACTCAAAGCCATTCCAACAGGGTAGCTCTAAACCTGAATACCAGGGCCAACAGGTACTAGCAAGATAATTCCATTCTCCTTCCCCCATCCTGAAAGAATTCCAAATTGATTAGACCACTTTCATATCTCCGTTTCTAATGGATAAGGAATACTCACTATTAATGCAGTATTGGATAAGAATAACTGTAATTGACCTATCACTATATCTTGTTACTTGCTAGGAAGGGATATTAATGTGTGTACTACTACTACTAATAGCACCTAATATTTATTGAATGCTAAGTTACAGATAACTAATTTTCACCACAACTCTGTGAAGTACAATTTATATTTGCTATGAGAAGTCACTTCTAACTAAATGATGAAAGCATACCATGTTTATAGAAATGATGATGTTATATGATGGGGAAATATCCTCCATCCCCATCCCTCTAGCCATTTAGGAAAACACAGTAGGAAGTTAAGTCATAGCCAGTTTTCTGGGATGTTTCCTTAGCTGTCCTGTACCCTGCCTTTTCTTCCAGGGTATCAGATATCATGAAGGCCATCTTTGCATTTTAAAGCTATCTAAAAATAGTAAAAGTGAAAGAGAATGTGAAGAGATTATCACAAAATTTCAGCAAAACAAAGAAACTCCCTGATTCACCAAAATGCATCTCATTTCCTGTATATTCTCTGATGAGGTTACTGTGGCCAGCGGATAATTCCTAGCCAGAAAGCTTAGTGTACCCACTTTGAGCCCTGCGTCATTTCTAGCAAATATATTTTCAATGATACCCTGTGACTTCTCTTTTCTCAGTCTTGTCTCAGGCCTCAGACTTTGACCTAGATTACTATGTTTTGACAAAGATACTATTAAATAACATCAGTAACTTTCAAGACGTTGCCCTATTACATGAATGTTCTACTCAGTTTTGCTGCAGAAAACTGGGTGATTCTCACTCAGAATTCCAAATGGAATTAGCAAAGAATTTCTGGTTTCCTCATCATGGTCTCTGCCTAGTTCTTTTTTGCAGCCCACATCATGCTGGGGAAAGCTAATTTTCTCTCAAATTCCCTCAATTTAATTCAATTATTCTCTTAAACTTATCCCAAAGCTGAAAGTTATTAAATTTTTGGCTTTCAAAGTGGTTCTTTGATGCAAGCAAGGAGCCAAATTATGTAAGACAGCGAAAGAGTAGTTCCATTTACATGGGAGAGTCTGTAAAAAAGCATCAGACATAAATACTGTCACCATAGTTAAAAGCAAGAGTTGCCAAAGGAAAAGCTGGATGATGATAATCTGAACAATTTGGTAATTTTTAAAACTTTTTATTTAAGTCTAACATGCATACAGAAAAGTGCACAAAACATAAGCATGTGACTCAATGAATTTCACAAAGGGAACACATCCTTGTAAAGAGTATCTCGACCAAGTAACATACGTTACCAGGACCCCAGAAGCCTTCCTATACCCACTTCAAGATGCTATAATCTCAGCCCAACTGTCCAGATTTGTAACGTTATAGACTAGTTTTGCCTTTTTTCAAACTTAAAATAAATGGATTCAAACCTATATTCTTTTGTATTTGGCTCCTTTTATTCAACATTACGAATCTGAGAATATTTCATATTGTTGCATACAGTTATAATTCTTCCGCTTTTATTGCTGTATAACAATATTCCAATGCATGAATGTACTTCAATTTATTCTGCTTTAGATGGATATTTGGGTTGTTTCAAGTTTGGGACTAATGTGAATAGTGCTGCTATGAACATTCTTGTGTATGTCTTTTAATGGACATAGGTACGCAGATCTGTTCGACTGTGCTTAGAAGTGGAATTCCTGTGACATAGGATATGCAGCCTTAGTAGTTACTTCCAGTTTTCCAAAGTAGTTGTTAACAATTTCCCTTCTCACCAGCAGTACGTAGGAGTTCCAGTTTTGGCCATCCTCAATGATGCTTGATATTGTCTCTCTTTTTCATTTTAGCCATTCCGGTGGAAAAGGTATTGTAATTTTGTATATGTGACAGTATAATATATAGGCTGTTTCTGGACCATGTTCTATTTTATTACTGTTTGTCTATACTTGCACAGATATCTCACTGCTTTAAGCAGCTCTGGCTGTCAATATTATTATTTAGTAGTGCAAATTGCCCAGCTTTGTTCTTTAAGATGGACTTGTCTATCTTTCCATATAAATCGCAAAATCAGCTTATACCCTGACTCAAGGGAAAAAAAAAAAAAACAGTGGGGGCTGAAATTCTAGTTAGAATCTCATTTAACTCATAGATACATTTAGGCTGAATTTATTTCTTTATAATATTGTTTTCCAATCCATTAATACGATCTATCCCTCCATTTATTTAGGTCTTCTCTATTTCTTATGAAAAATGTTTTGTAGTTTTCATAGTAGTGGTCTTCTACATCTTCCTTTAGATTTAAGTATTTCTTTTTCTCCTTTGTATGTGGTAATCTTATTTTAAAATTTCATTTTCTGGTATATATATGATTGACTATTATATACATCGACCTTATATCCAGCAATAAGTGCTAAATTCACTTATTAATGCCAACAGTTTGTAAATTTTGAATTTTCTGCATCCCAATCATGTCATCTGGAAATATGTTAGTCTCTTTGCATTGCTATAAAGGAATACCTAAGACTGAGTAATTTATAAAGAAAAAAGGTTTATTTTGGCCCAAGGTTCTTCAGGCTATGTGAGAAGTATGGTGCTGGCATCTGCACCTGGTGAGGCCTCAGGAAGCTTCAAATCATGGCAGAAGGTAAAGGGGGAGATGCCATATCACATGGTGAGAGAGGGAGAAAGAGAGAGAGAAGAGGAGGACCCAGGCTCCTTTAAACAACTAGCTCTCATGTGAACTAACAGAGCAAGAACTCACTTCTTACCATGGGGAGGGCACCAAGCCATGTAAGAGGGATCTGCCTCCATGACCCAAACACCTCCCACGAGGCCCCACCACCAACATGGGGATTACATTTCAATATGAGTTGGAGGGGACAAACATCCAAACCATATCAGCAAATAAGGACATTTTAATTCCTTCCTTTCTAGTTCTTATGCCTTTTACTTCTCTTTCCTTATTACTGTACTGACTAGAAGCTCTAGTATAAAGATAAGTAGAAGTTGTGACTGGCATTATTTTCTGTTTCTTGATTCTTAGGGAAAGCTTTCAATAATTCACCAGTTAGCATAAAGTTTTCCCCAGGTTTTTAATAAAACTTTCATACATATTAATAAAGTTCCCTTCAATAAACTAGTTTGCTAAGAGTTTCTATCATGAATAGGTATTGAATTTTATCAAATACTTTTCCTGTGCTTATCAAGATTATTATGATCTTTCTCCTTTGTTCTATTAATATAGTGAATTGCATTGATTTTCAAATGGCAAACTAACCTTACATTCCAGAATAAATACTTCTTAATTGTGATGATGTATTTTTACATATTCCTGGATTTCATTTACTATTTTTAAATGTTGGCATTTACATTCATGAGGGATCAGTCTGTAAATGGTTTTACTTCAGTATCTCTGCCTAGTTTTGATATCTAGATTATTTTGACCTAATGCCTAAATGTCAAGCATTCTAGAAAGGATACATTTGAACATGTAATAGTACTTTATGTCCAGTTATTTATATATGGCATATGTAACACTTCCTACAACTTAAAAATTTTACATTAATCTTGACTGTATTGATGTCAACATTTTGGTTGTAACATTGTATTAAATTTTTGTGAAATACTATCATTGGAGGAAACTGGGTAAAAGAGACATGGGACCTCTCCATTATTTCTTACAACTGCATATTAATATACAATTATCTTTAAAAGTTTAATTTTTAAAGTTTATATTAATATAGTGTCCTATGTTAAGTACTGTAATAAACATTACCTTATTTGGTCCTCCCAAATTATCTCTAAAGGAGAAACTACTCTTGGTGAATTTTTTTAGAAGCTTTTTTCTTTAATAATTTCAGCTTTTATTTTAGATTCAGGGGGCATATGTGCAGGGTTGTTACATGGGTATATTGCATGATGCTAAGATTTGGGGTATGAATGATCCCCATCACCCAGGTGGTAAGCAACAGTACACAAGAAGTAGTTTTTCAACCCTTGCTCCTTGCCCTTCTATTAGTCCCCAGTGTTTATTATTCCTCTCTTTATGTCCATGTGTACCTAATACTTTACTCCCACTTACATATGAGAATATGTGGTATTTGGTTTTCTATTCCTGAGTTAATTCACTTACAGTAATGTCTTCCAGCTACAACTATGCTGCTGCAAAAGGTGTGATTTCAGTCTTTTTTATGGCTGTATAGTTTTCCATGGTGTATATATACTACATTTTCTTTATTCAATCCATCATTGATGAGTTCCTAGGTTGATTCCATGTCTTTGCTATTGTAAGTAGTGCTGTGATGAACATACAAGTGCATGTGTCTTTTTGGCAAAACAATTTATTTTCCTTTGGGTATATACCCATAAATGGGATCAATGGGTTGAATGATAGTTCTCAGTTTTTAAGAAATCTCCTGACTGTTTTCCACAGTGGTTGAATTAATTTGCATTCCCACCAGCAGTGTATAAGCATTCCCTTTTCTGCACAACCTCACAGCATGTGTTATTTTCTGACTTTTTAACAAGAGCCATTCTGACTGGTGTGAGATGCTATCTCATTGTGGTTTTGATCTGCATCTCTTTGATTAGTGACATTGAGCATTTTTTCATGTTTGTTGACTGCTTGTATGTCTGCTTTTGAGAAATGATTGTTCATGTCATTTGAATGCTTTTTAATGGACTTGTTTTTATCTAGTTGATTTTAAGTTCTTCATAGATTCTGCTTATTAGTCCATTGTTAAATGCATAGCATAGTTTGCAAATATTTTCTCCCATTCTGTAGGCTGTCTGTTTACTTTGTTCATAGTTTTTTTTTTTTTTTTTTTTTTTTTTTTTGCTGTGCAGAAGCTCTTTGGTTTAATTAGGCCGCACTTGTCAATTTTTGTTATTGCTGCATTTATTTTTGAGGACTTAATCATAAATTTTTTATCAAGGCCAATGTCCAGAAGGACATTTCCTAGGTTTTCTTCTAGGATTCTTATATAGTATGAGGTCATACATTTAATTATCTAATCAATCTTAAGTTAATTTTTGTATATGGTGAAAGGTAGGGATCTAATTTCATTCTTCCACATATGGCTAGCAAGCTATTCCAGCACCATTTATTGGATAGGGAATCCTTTCCCAGTTTCTTTTCTTGACTGTCAAAGATCAGATGCCTGTAGGTGTGTGGCTTTATTTCAGTGTCCTCTATTTTGTTACATTGGTCTCTGCATCTGTTTCTGTACTAGTACCATGTTGTTTTGGTTACTGAAGACTTGTAGTATAGTTTGAAGTTAAGTAATGGTGATCCCTCGAGCTTTGTTCTTTATGCTTAGGATTGCTTTGGTTATCTGGGCTCTTTTTTGGTTCCATATGAATTTTAGAATGGTTTTTGTTGTATTTCTATGAAAAATGACCTTGGTAGTTTGATATATACAGAGTTGAGTCCATAGATTGCTTTGGGCAGTATGGACATTTTAATGATATTGATTCTTCCAGTCCATGCACATGGAAGTTTTTCCATTTGTTTGTGTCATATGTGATTTCTTTCAGCAGTATTTTGTAGTTCATTCACTTCCTTGGTTAGATATATTCCTACGTATTTTATTTTGTGTATGGATATTGTAAGTGGGATTATGTTCTTGACTTGGCTCTCAGCTTGAATGTTATTGTTATATAGAAATGGCACTGATTTTTCTATGTTGATTTTGTATCCAAAACCTTACAGAGGTTTATCAGGTCTAGGAGTCTTCTGGTGAAGTCTTTAGGGTTTTCTATTTACAGAATCATATCATTAGCAAAGAGAGATAATTTGATTTCCTCTTTTCCTATTTGGATGCCGTTCATTTCTTTCTCTTCTCCTGATTTCTCTGGCTAGGACTTCCAGTACTTCTTTGAATGGGAATGATGAGTGTGGGCATCTTTGTCTTGTTCCTGTTCTTAAGGGGAATGCTTCCAGCTTTTGCCCATTCAGTATGATGTTGGCTATGGGTTTGTCATAGATGACTCTTACTTTGAGCTCTGTTCCTTCTATGCCTAGTTTGTTGAGGGTTTTTTATCAAGAAGGATATTGGATTTTATCAAAGGCTTTTTCCATGTTTATTGAGATGATCATATGGTTTTTGTTTTTATTTCTGTTTATGTAGTGAATCATGCTTATTGATCTGCATATGTTGAACCAACCTTGCATCCCAGGAATAAAACTGCTTGCTCATGGTGAATTAACTTTTTGATTTGCTGCTGGATTTGATGTGTTGGAATTTTGTTGAGGATTTTTGCATATATGTTCATCAGGCTTATTGGCCTGTGGTTTTCTATTTTCATTGTGTTTTTGCCAGGTTTTGGTATCAGGGTGGTTCTGGCTTCACAGAATGAGTTATGAAAGGAGTTCCCACCTGCCTGATTTTTTGAATAGTTTCAGTAGGATACAAGTTCTTCTTTGTACATCTACTATAATTCAGCTGCAAATCCATCTGGTCCGGGGCTTTTTTTAAATTGGTAGACTTTTTGGCCAGGCATGGTGGCTCACGCCTGTAATCCCAGCACTTTGGGAGGCCGAGGCGGGTGGATCACGAGGTCAGGAGATTGAGACCATCCTGGCTAACACGGTGAAACCCCATCTCTACTAAAAATACAAACAATTAGCCAGGCATGATGGTGAGCACCTGTAGTCCCAGCTACTTGGGAGGCTGAGGCAGGAGAATGGCGTGAACCCAGGAGGTGGAGCTGGCAGTGAGCCGAGATCATGCCCCTGCACTCCAGCCTCGACGACAGAGTGAGACTCTGTATCAAAAAAAAAAAAAAGGTAGGCTTTTTATTATTGGTTGAATTTCATAACTTAGTGTTTATTGTTCTGTTCAGGGTTTCACTTTCTTTCTGTCTCAGTCTTGGGAGGTTGTGTGTTTCCAGGAATTTATGTATTTCCTCTGCATTTTCTAGTTTGTGTGCATTGAGATGTTTGTATTAGTTTCTGAGGATCTTTTGTATACCTGTGGGATCACTGATAATGTTATCTTTGTCATTTCTGATTGTGCTTATTTAGATCATCCTTTTTTCCTTTGTTATTGAACTAGTGATCTTTCATACCTGTTTATCCTTTTAAAGTATACACGTTTGGTTTTGTTCATTCTTTGTATGGATTTTTGGATCTCAGGTTCATTTAATTCTGCTCTGATATTAGTTACTTCATTTCTTCTGCTATCTTTGGGGTTAGTTTATTCTTGTTTTTCTAGTTCTTCTAGGTGTCATGTTAGATTGTTAATTTGAGATCTTGCTAACTTTTTGTTGTAGGCCTTTAGTTCTATAAACTTTGAAGAGATCTTTTTTGTATAGGCAATGAAATGAGGTTACAGTGGAAATGCTCCATATACTGCAAAAAACTTGAGAGCCACTGTTCTATAGCAATTCTAATCAGTTTTCTATGGATATAGTTCCCGGATTGAACTCCCTCATACAATAGTGCCATAAAACACTCAGTAAAATAAAATAAATATGGCTAAATACTTAAAAGATATATTAAGACAAATTGATTTATTTAAAAATTTCTGGGGTACATGAAATATTCTCAGAAATCACAAATTTATTTGTTTATCTGAATATTTCCAAAAATTTTGACCACACAACCCTCATCTTTATCCTTGTTCCAGGCAAGAGCTATAAATTCATTGAACTTGAGATTTTTATAATTCACTTGGGGAAACATAGATTAATTGCACAATTGTAAATCTTTATCCTTGCTAACAGGCTTAGCATGATGGTACTAGCTATTAAAATAGTAATCATCATTCATAGAGGTAAAGAACTCAAACATTTATACTGTTATTATAGTAGTCCCCCTTTATCTGCTAATTTCCTTTCTGTGGTTTGAATTACCTGAAGTCAACCACAGCCCAAAAATATTATACGGAAAATTCCAGAAATAAATAATTCACAATTTTTAAATCGTGCACTGTTGAGTAATGTGATGAAATCTCATACTGTCCTGTTTTGTTTTGTCCAGAATGTGAATCCCTTTGTCCAGTGTACCCCCACTGTATATGCCACCTGCCCATAAGTCATGTAGCAGCCATCTTGGTTATCAGATGGACCATAATGGTGTAGCAGTTCTTGTATTGAAGCAACCTGTATTTTACTTAATAATGACTCCAAAGCACAAGAGTAGTGATGCTGGCAATTCAGATATACCAAAGAGATGCACTTTATGGTGCTCTCAGTGAGTAAAAAGGTGAAAGTTTTCAACTTAATAAGGAAAGATATCATATGCAGAGCTTGCTAAGATCTATGGTACATATGAATCCTCTATCCATGAAATTGTGAAGAAGGAAACAAATTCATGAGTTGTGCTGCTGCACCTCAAACTGCAAAAGTTCCAGCCACAGTGTGTGATAAGTGCTTAGTTACAATGGAAAAGTCATTAAATTTGCATGTGAAAGACACAGAAAGGTGTTCGAATTGACAGCCATCAGATTCGGTAGAATCTGCTATTTCAAGCATCCACTGGGGGTCTTTGAACATATACCCCATGGATAAAGGGAGACTACCATACCTGGAAAATTCCTCTCCCCTCAGCTTCTTCCTTCTTTCACTTCCACACTCTGAGTGACATACAGCAGAATTTCAGAATAGGAAGCTCTTTGTCCTTGTTACCCCACAGTTACATAAATCAGAGGTAAAGACATGTGCAGCTGGTAATGTCTCAGACTTTCTTGACAAAACTGGAGAGAGCATTTTCATGAGGGGTTATATTGCCAAAACTCATGATCACTGTAGAGGCTGGATAAAACATCTTTATTAGGGATTAGCTATGCTACAGGCATTGTCTAAAGAACTTGCTGCAGAACACCTTGGTATGTAGGAGTCAAACATCTGTCATCATGTCAGTTTTGCTTCAAGATGACATCACTGTTGCCATGCAACAGGCTATTTTCTTACAGAAATTAAGGCATTCAAAAGCAGCCATGTATACAGGGGAATTGGGAAAGCCACACACAGGCCCAGTCAACACACATTTCAGAAAAGACCTGAGAAGACCATAAGCTTTTACCTCAGGCCAATTCCTATGCTCAGAGCAAACCTAGCTAATTAGTGGGACTGTCCCAGCACACAGCTAGTCTGCAAAGACTGGGAGAGATGGCTTTTTCAAATGCCCAGTTTCACACACACACACAACCCACAAGGCATACAAAGAAACAGGAAAACATGGCCTATTCAAAGGAGCAAAATTAATTGGTAGAAATTAAACCTGAGAAAGCACAGACATCTTGCTAACTAGGCAAAGTCTTTAAAACAACTGCCTTAAATATGTTCAAAGAGCAAAAGGAAACCATACAAAGAACTAAAGAATATTTTTAAAAAACGTAAGAACAAAATGAAAATATCAAAAAAGAGAAATTATAAAAAGGAACCAAATTCTGAAGCAACTGAAAAGTCCAATAACTGAATTTAAAAATTTACTAGAGAAGTTCAAGGTTTGAGTAGGCAGAAGAAAAAAAATCAGCCAACTTCATGATACAATATTTGAAATTATCAGTTCTAAGGACCCAGAAGAATTAAGAAAAGTGAACTAAACCTACGAGATTTATGGGACATCATCAAATATACCAATATATACATTACAGGAATCCCAGAAGGGGAAGAGAGAAAGGATCAGAAAGATTATGAAGAAATAATGACCAAAACCCTCCTAAATTTGAGGAAATACATGGATCCACAAACCCAAGATGCTCAGTGAACAGAGAAAGGATCAGAAAGACGATTTGAAGAAATAATGACCAAAACCCTCCCAAATTTGAGGAAATACATGGATCCACAAATCTAAGATGCTCAATGAACTTCAAGTAGAATCAACCCAAAGGACACCTTATAATCAAATTGTTGAAAGAAAATCTGCAAGCAGCAAGCGAGAATAAACTCATCATATACAAGGGATTCTCAATAATAGGAGATTCTGACTTTTCAGTAGAAGCTTTGGTGGCCAGAAGGTATAATTAAAGTGCTAGAAGAAAAATAAAGATTAACCAAGAATTGTATGTCCAGGACTGGGCAGTCAAATATAAAAACCAGTATTATTATAATTTTAATTTGTAACTCTACTTATTATCAACCTGAATTAAAACACAAAGGCATAAAAATAATTATAAATATCTTTAGTAGGTACACAATATATAAAGATGTAATTTGTGACATGAATAACAAAGTAGGGGAACAGTGACAATGCTTTATAAGAGTTTTTGTATACGCTTGAGGTTAACTTGGTATCAATTTAAATTAGATTGTTGTAACTTTAGAATGTTACACATAATTCCTATGATAACCACAAAGAAAATAACTGTCGAATATGTACAACAGGAAATGAGAAGGGAATCAAAACATGTCACAACTAAAAACAAAAGAACGCAGCAATGGAGGAAATGAGCAACAAAAAGCCTATATGTGAAAAACAAAACCAACCAAACAAAAAACAGCCCTAAGACATAAGTCCTTCTCTATCAGTAATTAATTACAGGCTAAGTGTTCACTGTCTGAAATGCTTGTAACCAGAAGTGTTTTGGATTTGGGGTTGGTTTGGTGGGTTGTTTTTTTTTTTAATTTTGGAATATTTGCAGGTACATACTGAGATATCTTGAGGATGGTACCCAGGTCTAAACACAAAATTCACTTACGTTTTATATACACCTTACACACATAGCCTGAAGGCAATTTTATGTAATCTTTTTGATATTTTTGTGCATGCAACAAAGCTGTCTACCTTGAACCATTAGAATGCAAAGGTGTCACTGTCTCAGCCACCCATGTGGACAAGCTGTGATTGTTTGGTATCACTGTCATTCCTGACTGAATTTGTATGCTACCAATAAGCAGTCATTTTCTTACACATTCATTCGTAAGTACTTAAGAGTACACATATGACATACCATTACTACAGTAAAACAATGTGTTCAGGATAACTAAGTAGTACAGTAGCATCATCAGGATACCTGTTATCAGCGGTTACACAACAGCAACAACAAACAATGGCAAGATTTCCGCCTCTACTTACAATGCTGTGTTTTGAGTAAAAGATTACTGCATAGGGCATTTTATTTTTCTGGGTAAGAAAAACATCAGCAGCAGTTAAAGAGTCTGGAAGTGGGTCCTCTAGGGATAAGAAGGAATCCTGTTCGATGGCATTTTAAAGTGTTTCCTTTAGAGTTATCTGCCTTATAACAAAGGTTTTTGTCTTACAAATTTCTTTTTGGTTTTATAAACTGACATGATTTCTTGTTCATGCTGCTCTAGTCTTTCAATAAATCCATCACACATTTTCACAATGTCACTTCCAGGCACTTTTTCTGCAGTGTTAATGGTTTCATCATCACTATTATCATAATCACCTTGATTCAGAACTGTTTTGGCTATTTCACCATTGGTCAATGAATGAACAACTGGAGGTTCATTACTGATGTTAAAAACCTCTTCAATATCCACCTCTTCCAGCTTACTGATAGACTCTGAAGGTATATTTGTTGCATATGTAAGGATGTCAGACATTTTTCTCTCACTTCATATACAGAATCCTTCAAAGTCATCACCTTGTTTGTCATCATCAGTGAACATAATCACAGGCCAGAGATTGTGCCAGTCATGCACAACTGTGTCTTCAGTCATGTGTTCAAAGTGTTGGCAAAAGCATATGTGGCATCGTTCATGCTAAACATCCTTTTAAAACCTTGTGCACCCATGCCTCAGCTCACTGCTGATAGGATACTCTTTAAGAAAGTGTTTTTATATTTACTCTTCACTGATCTAAGGATACCCACCCTGGTCACATGGCTAAATTAATGAAGTCACACTTGGGGGAAGATACATGGCATACACATTTTTTAATGAGAATTTCAGCTGGAAGATGAGCAGAAGTTATTAAGGAATAACAAAATCTTGCAGTCATCACCCAGGCCAGCTTCCCTGCAGTGAGCACAAGCCACTGGTATAAAATGTTTGAGAAACCAACCAGGAAAGATGTCCCTGGTGATCTGTGCCTTTTTGTTAGCATAATAATGGACTGGTGAGAAATTCACTCCTGGAAAACGGCAAGGATGCAAACTTTTGCCTATCATAGCAAGTTCATAATTATGCAGGCGTGCTGTATTAACATATCTCAGCAGAGTTCTTCTGTCATTAGCATCCTTAATTCATATAGGGGCTGTCTCATCTGGGGCAGTAACATCAAAAACAGTGGTGTTTCATCAATATTATAGACTTGTTCTGGTGTCAGATTTTTATTTCTGATGACCTTAGTGAACTCGTCCATGAATTTGTCCACTGCTTTATAATCAGAAGATGCTTTATCACCACACATTTTTAAAACAACTAAGAGAGTAGAATTGTAATGTTTCTAACATGAAAAATAGTAAGTGCTAAGGTGATGGATACCCCAGTTATCCTGATTTATTACACATTTCATCCCTATATCGAACATCACATATACCCATAAATATATAAAACTATTATGTGTCCATAATGAAAAGTAATAATAAAAATTTAATGCCATATCTTTTCTTAAATTTCTGCAACCAGCTTATTGAATATCCACAGTTCCCTTCAATTTTTAGTTCATCATGATCTTTGTTTGTTTCATGATCAGTATACCATTAAGTGGCATGTGTTCACTGCAATACTGATGGATCCACTCAATGCATGATCAAAATCTTCATTTTTAGCTCTATGGCATGCATTGTTTTTCTATTTTTCATTAACTTAATCACTTTTAGCATAAAACAATAGTTTTTCCTCCTGTTTATACAAGTCATTTATGGTGGTCATTCCAACACCCTTCTGCTCTCTAAGATGTTTTATACTTACACCACTGTCCTGTTTCTCAAAAAGGTCGACTTTCTGTGCAATAAATATAAATGCTGCTGCTTTTTCTTATCACTGTTACCCATACAATTATTTAATATAGACTGTTTGGACATTTCACGAATATCTTTACAAAGAGCAGAGAATATGCAAAACAACACAGTAATACACATAGGTCTTGGCCTCATGCAGGGCATCATGGGGAACCTGACATTGGCACACCTGGCTTGCACTTGTGCCATTTTATTAACCTTTGTGGGTGTGCTTGTGTGAGGGCATCTAACTGTGTCTGGAAAATATATGACAGCTGAGGGGGTGGGGGAAGGTCTTTCTTCCTTGGGAACATTTAATAAACTGTGTGCACATGCATTTTTATTGCCACTTATCACAGGCGGTCAGATGTAGAATTTCCACTTATGCCATCAATATAGGCACTCAAAAAATTTCAGATTTTGGAGCATTTCAGATTTTGGATTTTTGGATTGAGGATGCTCCACCTATGCTTTAAATGTAATGGATTAAACTCTCCAGTCAACTTCACACTGATAGAAGTTGCAGATAGGACTTGGCCTGTGAGTTATGTGAATAAGGATAACTGACAGACACCCATCTCAAAATAAATGAAAATGGGAATACGTCACTGCAATCATGGGATACATATTAGCAGCAAAGAGTGGAAATGTGGCTGCATCTCAGAAATAGCTGGACTTATTAAAAATTACATATTTGATTTTGGAATTTGTTATTGGTCTGTTTAGGGTTTTAATTTCTTCCTGGCTCAGTAGTGGGAGGTTGTGTGTTTACAGGAATTTATCCATTTCCTCTAGATTTTCCAGTTTGTGTGCATAGAGGTGTTCATCATAATCTCTAAGGATATTTTATATTTTTATGGGATCAGTTGTAATGTCATGTTTGTTATTTCAGATTGTGATTATTTGGATCTCTTTTTTTCATTGTTAATCTAGCTAAGCTAGCAGTCTACTAATACTGTTTATCCTTTCAAAGAACCAACTTTTGGTTTCATTGATCTTTTGTATGGATTTTTGCTTCTCAATTTTGTTCAGTTTTGCTCTGATATTATTTCTTTTCTTCTGCTGTCTTTGGGGTTGTTTTGTTTTTTCTGTTCCTTTATGTGTGATGTTAGATTGTTAATTTGAACTTTTTCTAACTTCTTGATGTAGGTGTTTAACTATAAACTTTCCTCTTAATACTGTTTTTACTGCACCCAGAGATTTCAGTAAGTTGTGTCTCTGTTTTCATTAATTTCAAGAAATTATTTGATTTCTGCCTTAATGCCCAAAGTAATTCAAGAGTAAGTTTTTAAATTTCCATGTAATTGTGTGGTTTTGAGAGACCTTTGATATTGATTTGTATTTTTATTGCACTGTGGTCTAAGAGTGTTGTTTGGTATGATTTTAGTTTTTTTTTTTTCATTTATTGAGACTTGCTTTATGGCCAAGCATGTGGTCAATCCTAGAGTATGTTCTGTGTGCAGATGAGAAGAATGTATATTCTTCAGTTGTTGCATGGAGCATTCTGTAGATGTTTATTAGGTCTAATTGGCCAAGTGTCGAGTTGAAGTCTAGAAGTTCTCTGTTACTTTTCTGCCTTGATGACCTGTCTAATGCTGTCAGTGTGCTGTTGATGTCCCCCATTATTATTGTATGGCTGTCTTAGTCTTTTCATAGGTCTAGAAGTACTCGTTTTATGAATTTGGGAGCTCCAATGTTGAGTGTATATACATTTAGGATACTTAAGTCTTCCTGATAAATTTAACACTTTATCATTATGTGATACCCTTCTTTGTCCTTTTTGATGCTTGCTGGTTTAAAGTCTGTTTTCTCTGATCTAAGAATAGCAACTCCTGCTCTTTTGTTTTCTGCTTTCATGAAAGAGCTTCAGCACAGCAATAGAAACTATCAATGAAGTAAACAGGCAGTCTACGAAATGGGAGAAGATGTTCACAAACTATACATACAACAAAGGCCTAATATCCAGAATCTATAAGAAAATTAAATAAATCACAAGAAAAAAATAACCCAATAAAAAGTGGGCAAAGGACATGAACTATGCAAAAGAAGACATACAAGTCCCCAAGAAACATGAAAAAACTGCTAATCATCACTAATCATCAGAGAGATGCAAATCAAAACCACAATGAAATACTCTCTCACACCAGCCATTTGTGTGAGGAAAGTAATAGAGATGGCCATTCAATAAAGTTTTCTCTTAAATAAGACTGTATTTTTATATTGTGTCACTTCTAGCATAAGCCTGAGAAGTCAGATTGACATCTGTCTATAGTACAATACAGTTATGAAGTGAAATAGTCTAAGCTACTGTAAAACAAGAGACCATGAAACCCAGTAACTTCAGGAAGAGAATTTTCTTACTTTCTTGTATAACAATCCTGGGACATGTTCCAGGACTGGTAAGGCATGCTAGTATTAGAGTACCAGGCCTTATCTATTGTGTTACTTTGTCATCTCTAGGGTAAAGCCTAGTTCTACATCACTGAAGATTTGCATCCCAGTCTACGAAAGGAGGAAAAAGGAGGCAGGCATAGTCCTATCTTGTTCAGGCTACAAGCTAGGAGTTGTTACATATCACTTCTGGACATATCTGTGGTTGATATCCCATATATTCCCATTGGACAGAACCTGTTCATAAGGATACACTAACCGTAAGAAAGTCTGGAAAGCATTTTTAGTGGGGTGATTATGCACCCAGCAAAACACCAGTTACTATAAAAGGAAAAGTCATTTGGGGACAGCTAGCAGTTCATCTGTTACACTGAGATTTGAAGAATAGCATTTATTTATTGTTTAGAGACAATGTCTCACTCTGTTGCCATGGCTAGAGTGCAGTGGTGCAATCATAGCTCACTGCAGCCTCAAACTTCTGGGTACAAATAATCCTCTTGCCTCAGCTTCCTGTGTAGCTGGGACTATAGGAATGTAACACTATGCCTGGTTAACTTCTTATTTGAAGAATATTATTTAGAAAAAGGAAAACATGGAGAAACAACTTATTTTATATAATCCTCATATGCAGAGAAATGAAAATATAAAATAAATCCTATTCAAAGACATCCCAGCTGTACTTAATGTGGCTGTCTACAAATTTGCATATTATGAAATCCTTCCAAATGCATTATATTTCCAAATACATTTATCATATATGATCTTGCAGATACTATGCTATAAAAAAGCTGTAGCATTATAAGTTGCCATCTCCTTTTAAAATGTATTTAAAAATTCTGATATAAAAGCTTATTCATGCTTAAATGGGTAACTTTAGAGAATGTAATATAGAGAATGTAAAATAAAGATCACTCATATTATTACCTGGGGATAATTGATAAAAAGAGTTATTTTAGTGTATTTAATTCCCTTTTTTCTATGCATATATTTAACAAAATTGGAATCATTATTTATCTTCCTTTTTGTTACCAGAGATATGTCATCACCACATTACCATGTCATTTAAAAAATCATTCAAAAGCTTGGTTTTTTATGTTATCTTCTTCCTAAAATGGCATTAAAGTCATGAGCCTAGGTGCAGTGACTCACGCATGTCATCCCAGCACTTGCAGAGGCAGAGGCTGGAGGATTGAATTGCTTGAGCCCAGAAGTTTGAGACCACCATGGACATCACAGTGAGACCCCGTGTCTACAAAAAAATTAAAAATTTAGCTGGGCATGATGGCAAACATGTAATCTAGCTACTTTAGCAGCTGAGGTGAGAACGTCATTTGAGCCCAGGAGTTTGAGGTCACAGGGAGTTATGATCAGGCCACTATACACTAGCCTCGACCACAGAGCAAGACTGCCTCTAAAAATATTTTAAAAATTAAAAATCATGGTAATATTGTAAACATATATAAAAATTCTATCCAAGAGGTGATACATGGATGAAGGTAAAGATTTGCTCTTATACTTTAAATATCTTATTATAAATACAAAATTCTTCTAAAATGAAGCACAAAAGTAGTTTTTAATTCTATAACCAACTGAAACTGTGGCCAACTGCTTAACTTCCTATACACTGTGCATTACAGGGTGCATTATATTATTTGTTTGACTTAGGTATATTCCTGACAATCTACTTTTGGCTTCACTTCACCCTTCCTCCTTTATTATGTAATGATGTCAGTTTTGATCTAAACCTTTCTACCTATAGGCATCTTTCCCTAAAGACATCATAAATATTTCATAATTATGAGCACATCAAAGACTAACTCTTGCTTGGCTGCAGAGGTCTATACAAGACTGTATTACTTGTATATCTTAAGAGATGTACAGTTTTGAGTAAACTTAAGTATGCTATGATTATCAAACCTTTGTTCCTTTCTTTGTGGTGACATAATGTTGTCAATCACAGAATGTGACATATGGTAATTAAGAATTGGTGTTATTGAATAAGTATGGATTTTCTCTAAATTAGTTATTTTCAGATGGAAACTTTCCATAATTTAAATGTTATTTAACATATTTTTGAATTCTGAAATACTACATTACTATATTCCAAAACAAGCTGTCAACTCTTCAGAACTTACCTAGTCATAAATTGACAGTTACTAAGCAAAAGGTAGTGGTCTTTCCCTGTGGAGAAAGGTACAAATGTTAAATTGTTATGCTTTAGCCCTTCCATTTTTCTTTCTGAGACAGGAGTTGAATGTCTCAAACCTCTTTCTCTGCTTTACTTATTAGACTAGCAAATTATGCCAATCTGGGGCACAATAACCCATATTCACATTTTCTATAGGAAAATAATGAAAGAATTTTGCTCAAGGATTGGTATATAACATTAAGGGTAACTAATGAAACTATGTAGTTAAAGAATAAACACAATACATGCCCAATGTAGCTAGTGTAGAGTATAACAAAAATATCTTATATCAATAATCCCAAATGTGGATGGACAAGCAGATTTATGCAGTTATATTGTACAAACTAAGAATACTAAGGATGGGTGAGTCATGGTGGTTCATGCCTGTAATCCCAAAAACTCAAGAGGCCAAGGTGGGAGGATAGCTTGAGGCCAGGAGTTTGAGACCAGCTTGGGCAATATATCAAGACCTCAACTCTACCAAAAATTTTAAAGCTAGCTCGGGGTGGTGGCGCACATCTGCAGCCCTAGCTACTTGAGAGGCTGAGGTAGGAGGATCAGTTGGACCAAGAGTTTGAGGTTACAGTGAGTTGTGATCATGCCACTGTACTCCAGCCTGGGCAACAGAGTGAGACCCTGTCTCTAAAAAACAAAGAATACTAACAGTGATAGGAAAGCTGAGGTCTAGTCTTGGCTAAACTAGTAAAGACTAGCCAAATAACACTTAAACAGTCCCCTTTTGGGGTCTCAATTTGCTCTATTATAAAATAAAGATATAGAAGAGTCTGTCTTTTCCAGCAGTAAGATTTTATGCGTGTGATTAGATATGACAAAATAGAATCCAAACTCAGGCACTATAAAATTCTAGCCAACATATAACTCTGTGAAAAAATCATTTATTCATATACATTTAATAGTACAAACAAACCCATACTAAAATAATAAGTTTGAATATTCTCTTAGAGGATTTCCTTAGAGGGGAAATTGCTTTATTCAAAAGATACTTTTAAATTAAATCCTCTTAGATACTGCCTTTAAAAGACGTTATACTAAATTTAAAAGTGTAGCAAAAAGCATAACATTAAGGTGCCCAAGCAGAGGAGCTATTATAGAAACAAGAATTTCTAAATAAACAGAATGATTTAACATATATTAGCTAACAAAACTCATAAAATTATCGAACTTTAGAGCTAAAATTTGGACCTCTTACAGATATTTTACATGTATAAAATTCTCAATATGTCAGAATTTATATCAATTCTGAAGGTAATCTTTCTATGCCCTTATTATGTCCTTAGGAAATCTCTATTCACAAATCTTTGTTATGTAGTTGGCCTACTAAGTTTCTAAGTTACAATCATGTATCTTGTTTTATCAAAATTAAATGTCTTCACCTGTTTTTACCATTTTACAATTTACAAAATGGCTTCATATAACCATAAATCTATATTCTCTAGGGGAATTTGGAAAGAATCAGAGTTTTTATAGTCATTTAGGTTCCAAAGGCTTAAAGAAAATAAAATGCCCTACTTTCCTAGAAATAATAATCCTATAATACTTTTTGCTATAGGGCAGAATTTAATTTAAAGCTGATCTATTTCAGCTCCCACATACATACACATATACACACACATCCTTCAAGAATATAGATGTCAGCAACTCAAAGTATTCCAGTGGTGCACTGAGGCTGGACTCTACGGCCTCATGAGTGCCAATTATGTGCATCTCTTCCCAACTGCATGTTCAGTGACCATGCTGGTAGCTCGAAATTAACCCTGGTAGGAATATTTATGTCATGGAAATTGGCAGACTCTACAAATTGGTTGGTTTTTGGTTTGGGTTCTGGTTTGGTTTGTGGAGAGCTAGTTGTTAATCATTTAATAGTGCGTAACTGAAGTAATGCCAGGTCATAGTTCCTGAAGGCCATGTCTTCACCTATAACAGAAAAGACCTATTACTCCCCTATTCTACAAATACAAGAACTGAAATTTTCTACTTTCGCATATACTTTTCCAACTTCCTAGGTTTGAACTAGAAGGATAAAAAGGGGAGTAAGGTCTATATCATATATGATTTGTCGTGTGTCTTTAAACTTATGTAGTAATGATGTCCAATAGAAGTATAATGCAAGCCACAGACAGAATTTTAAATTATCTGCTACATCTTAGGGTACATCTCAGGGTACATCTCAAATAAGATGTTAAATTTTCATTGGAAATACATTATCTATATTCAAATTTTATAAAATTTACAGTTGAAGTAGTTTGTTACCCAAGTTGTTGTACACATTATTTAAAATGTCATAATTACTGAATGGAATATCAATTTTTAAATTTAATTGAAATTAAATAAAATCTTAAAATGTAGTTCCCCAGTCACATGAGCCATGTTTCAAGATTCAGTAGTCACATGCAGTAGTGTCTACCATATTGGAAACTGCAGCTTTACAACATCAATAATTCAGGAATTTCCCAGAAGCTTAGGCCTTTTTCTGTGCTAACTTAAATTGTAGAATCAAAAATGAATTATTTCACTTTTCAATGCCGTAATTACCTGAGACAAAAATAACCTTTGAAGAATGAGGTGCTAATAGTTATTAATAGCTGTTTAACAAAAGAAATTTGTATTATTGCTATAATCATGAAAAGATTCACGTGATATACCACCTGCCATTTTGGGCATGTCATCTTATTTAACAACTCATGAAGCTGTAGCTGCATTTTTGTTTTTTTTTTTTTTTTTTAGAAAATATTTAATTTTTATTTGAGATTAGGGGAATGCATGTGCAGGTTTGTTACAAGGGTATATTGCCTAATGCTGGCGTTTCAGCTTCTATTGACCCTATCACCCAGATAGTGAATATAGTACCTAACAAGTTTCTCAGCCCTTGCCCCTTTCTTTCCCTCTCTCCTTTTGGAGCCACCAGTGTGTGTTGTTCCCATATTTACATCTGTATGTACCCAGGGTTTAGCTGCTCCTACTTTATAAGAGAATATAGGATATTTCATTTTCTGTTTCTGCATTATTTCACTTATAATGCCTCCACGGCTGCATCCATGTTGCTGCACAGGACATGATTTTTTATGGCTACATAGTATTCCATGGTGTATATGTACCACATTTTCATTATCCAGTTCACCACTGATGAGCACTAAGGTTGTTTCCCTATTGTGAGTGGTGCTACAACAAGCGTACAAGTCCAGGTATCTTTGGTAGCACAATTTTCCTTTGGGTATAAATGCAGTAGTGGGATTTACTGGATGTAATTGTAGTTCAACTCAGTTTTTTTTTCTTTTTTTTTTTTTTTTTTTAGAAATCTCCAAACTGCTTTCTACTGGGGCTGAACTAATTTTTACATTCCCACTGTATAAGCATTCCCTTTTCTCTGTAGCCTTGCCAACATCTGTTGTTTTTAAATTTTTTAACAAAAGTCAATCTGATTGGTATGAGATGGTATCTCATTGTGGTTTTGATTTGCATTCCTCTGATGATTAATGATACTGAGCGTTTTTTTTAACGTTTGGCCACTTGTATGTCTTCTTTTGAGAAGTGTCTTTTCATGTCCTTTACCCACATTTTAATGTTTTTTTTTTTTTAATGATTTAAGTTCCTTCTAGATTCCGGATATTAGTCCTTTGTTGGAGGTATGTAGTTTGCAAATATTTTCTACCATTCTGTAGATTATCTGTTTATTCTGTTGACAGTTTCTTTTGCTGTGCAGAAGCTCTTTAAGCAGGTCCCAATTTTCCATTTTTGTTATTGTTGCAATTGCTTTTGAGGATGTCTATCAAGTAATAAACTCTTTGACTATATCGATTTCCACAAGAGCATTTCTTAGGTTTTATTCTAGGATTTTTATATTTTGGGGTTTAACATTTAAGTCTTACCCATCTTGACTTAATTTCTGTATATGTTGAGAGGTAGGGGTCCAGCTTCATTCTTCTGCATATGGCTAGCCTATTTTCTCAGCATCATTTATTGTATAGGAAGTCCTTTCCCCATTGCTTATTTTTGTTGAATTTGTTGAAGATCAGTTGGTTCTAGGGATACAGCTTTATTTCAGCATTCTCTATTCTGTTCCACTCTTTTCTGTATGTCTGTACCAGTACCATGCTGTTTTGGTTACTGCAGTCTTGTTATATAGTTTGAAGTCAGATAGTCTGATGCCTCCAGCTTTATTCTTTTTGCTTAGGATTGCTATGGCTATTCAGGCTCTTTTTAAAATTCTATATGAATTTTAGTTAAGTTTTTTCTAATTCTGTGAAAAATGACCTTGGTAAATGGCTAAGTATAGCATTTAATCTGTAGATTGCTTTGGGCAGTATGGACATTTTAATGATATTAATAATTCTTCCAATCCATGCACATGGAAGTTTTTCCATTTGTTTGTGTCATCTATGATTTCTTTCAGCAGTGTTTTATAGTTCTTGTGGAGATCTTACACTTTCTTGGTTAGGTGTATTCTTATGTATTTTATTTTGTGTGTGGCTACTGTAAGTAGGATTATGTTCTTGACTTGGCTCTCAGCTTGAACGTTATTGGTATATAGAAATGGCACTGATTTTTCTATGTTGATTTTGTATCCAAAACCTTACAGAAGTCATTTATCAGGTCTAGGAGTCTCCTGGTGAAATATTTAGGGTTTCCTATGTACAGAATCATATCATCAGCAAAGAGAGATAATTTGACTTCCTCTTTTCCTATTTGGATGCCTTTCATTTCTTTCTCTTCTCTTGATTTCTCTGGCTAGAACTTCCAATACTTTTTTGAATAGGAGTGTGGGCATCTTTGTGTTGTTCCTGTTCTTAAGGGGAATGCTTCCAGGCTTTTGCCCATGCAGTACGATGTTGGCTGTGGGTTTGTCATAAATGGCTCTTATTATTTTGAGGTTTGTTCTTTCTATGCCTAGTTTGTTGAGGGTTTTTATCAAGAAGGATGTTGGATTTTATCAAAGGCTTTTTCTATGTCTACTGAAATGATCATATGGGTTTTTTAATTCTGTTTATGTAGTGAATCACATTTATTCAATTGTGTATGTTGAACCAAACTTGCATCCTAGGAATAAAGCCTGCTTGATCATGGTGAATTACCTTTTTAATTTGCTGCTGGATTTGATGTGTTAGAATTTTGTTGCAGAGTTTTGCATATATGTTTATCAGGGATACTGGCCTGTGGTTTTCTATTTTCAATGCACCTTTGCCAGGTTTTGGTATCAGGGTGGTTCTGGCTTCATAGAATGAGTTAAGAAGGAGTTCCCTTCTACTGAATTTCTGGAATAGTTTCAGTAGGATTGGTACAAGTTCTTTGTACATCTGGTTTAATTCACCTGTGAATCCATCTGGGCCAGGGTTTTTGATTGGTAGCCTTTTTATTACTGATTCATTTTCATAACTTCTTGTTTACTTTTCTGTTCAGGATTTCACCTTCTATCTGGCTCAATCTTGGGTGGCTGTGTGCTTCCAGGAGTTGATCTGTTTCCTCTACATTTTCTACTTCGTGTAAGTTGAGGTGTTTGTATTAGTTTCTGAGGATCTTATGTATATCTATGGGATCTGTTGTAATGTCTCCTTTGTCCCTTCTGATTATGCTTATTTGGATCTTCTCTCTTTTTTTCTTTGTTAATGTAGCTAGTGGTCTATTAATCCGGTTTATCCTTTCAAAGAACCAACTTTTCATTTATCCTTTATATTATTTTTGGTGTCAGTTTATTTAGTTCTGCTCTAATTTTAGTTATTTATCTTCTGTTTTCACAGCATTTTGGAGAAGAGCTTAATGATGTTTATGTTAGTGGTAATAAATGCTAAGCATTTATGGAGTGCTTTTCATCTTTGAAGGGCTTTACAAATAGTTATTAATCTGATAACATAATAATATATCATTTATATTATATATATAATATATATATCATTTATATTATATATATAATATATATATATATAAATTGAATTATAGGGCCAAAGAAGGCATTTCGTCTCAACAAAAACCAGTACACTTGTCATACATTCTATATTACAATGTACATAAACTTGTGTTAATACCTTATTCCTGAATAAGACAAAATATTCATATTAAGTTTTCTGATTCTAAGTACCATAATAAACTAATCACAGAGAAAAATTATTCTTCTTTAATGTTTATCACCGGTGTATTGTCTACAAAATTAACAAAAGCTAGCCACAGCTTTCTTGATTATATAGACTTTAAAATGCCATTTTTATGTTATTTATCCTCTCAACTGCCATCCAAATTATTGTATTATCCATTTTATAGGCATTCCAGCTTTCAAAGGGATTACTTGCATCATTTTTTTAAGAGATGAAATCTTGCTCTGTCACCCAGGCTGAAGTGCAGTGGCATGGTCATAGCTCACTGCAGCCTCAAACTCATGGGCTTAAGCAATCATCCTACCTCATTTTCCCAAGTAGCTGGGATTACAGGTGCAAGCCACAGTGCCTAGCTCATTTAATATTGTTACCACAACAACACTAAAAGATAGATGGTAACAGGTGCTGTTATACCCATTTGCTCTTTTTGATGAAACTCAGGCTAAGTGACTTGCTCAAAGTTAACATACTGATTGGTGCAAGAGCCAGAGCCAGAATCTAGGTCTTGTGATTTTAGCCAACCTTATCTAGTATTTACTATATGTTGGAGAATGTGTTGAACACTGTTCATACATTATCTCATTTTATGGTTACAACCACCTCACAACATACCTATTTTACCCATGAGTAAAAATTATGATGCCGAGAGATTGTTACATATAGGTCCTTTTTACCCTAAGCATATGTTCTTAACTTTTATAATACTATGCTGAATCTTTAAATGGAATACTGGGTAGGCTATTTGGGCACAGGAGGAGGTGGCTGCACCTCCTGCAGAGTTAACCTTGGCTGAGCAAGGGGCTCCAGGGCTGGACACCAGATCAACCACAAGTGAGGGCATCATTAATGTCTGTGGCCTGCAAGTTGAGGTATGCAGGCGATCACCGGGTCAACATCTGAGCACTCCTGGACCAGAACCAGTGCATTCCAGAATTCTTGAATTGAGGATTCTAAGACAGGGATTCATAATGCCCTCTGGTTGATGTGCTGGTGGTTGCCAGGAGGCTTGGCTTCACATTCAGAGGAAGGTACCAAAAAACTGATACTTTCCCTAAATTGGCTTTTGTATTTGCTTCGTCGATGTCTGTCATAGTGAACATCTTAAGATATGCTAGAATATTTTGACATTCCTGTAGACAAAGTTTTACTGGTTTGAGAAAATAAAGAATGTGGATCAAGTAGGAATATCATTTGTATTATCGGGAAAATGCTTCCATTAGAACTTTGTAGAGGACTTAATTTTGAGTTGGTCCCACTCTTGAACTGTGTAGACTGTGGATTTATGGTTCCATCTTTTGCTGATATTTTCTGTGTGGCAAATGATGAAGAAGCCAGCTAGCTCTGATTTTTTAATACTATACAGAAAAAAGAAAACAACAAAATTGAATTTTTCCGTATTTTGCAACTAATTTGGGATCCACTGTCACCTGCCCTAAGATATAACAAACCAGTGAAAAAAGATCTGCCTGCAAATGAAGCTGCAATTTAAAAAAGTAGTTGTCCTTGAAGTTTTGTTTTGTTTTGTTTTTGCTGTCGGATTGCTGCAATTGTGGAAATGCAGGAACTTAAAAAGAGTACAAATTCTAGCTCCTTTGGCTTGAACGATAGGCCTATTAGTTTGAGACAAATGCCAGCATGGGGGGCTACTCAGATGAGTTTCCAACTTGGAGTCAGATCAGTTTCCAAATTCAATGCTTTCTTCTCCTCCTTGCTTCCTTCTCCTCCACCACCACACCTCCTCCTCAGTTTTCTTCTCTCCAGCCTCCATATTCCTCCTGTACAACCAGGATCTAATATTTGTAACTCAGATAATCCAGCTACTGAAATGAACAAACAATACGCAAGTGCCAGTAAGACCAATTATAATTATCATTCAAAAAGCCAGAGAAATATAATCCAAACATATTTGATGTTCTAAAGGATATGAAAAAGGTTAAGCTTAATGTAATTAATGGTCACCTGGCAGTAAACTCATTCATAAAAGGAAAAGACAAAATTCATAATAGGACCCCATGTCTTTAATATCTCATGCACTTATGCAGAAATTTGCATTTCAAGATTCTTTTGAAAAAGCAAATACATCTTGAGAGTCTTCCGCATTTTCTAGTCCAATAACATCAAGGTTTGGGCATCACATTTCACAGTAAGGACAGTGATCTCAAGCAAAACTGATAAACACAGTAGCTGCTGGCCAAGGTATCAGCAACGAAATCTGTGTCTACACTTAGAAGGAAAGATTACAAAAATACACCAGCCTGTCTTTCACTACATTTCAAAGGATCTTCTCTTCTGTTAAATGAAGTCAAATAAAGTCTGTATGCTGGAATATGCTAGTGTAGAGTTCTAAAAAGTCTGGACTCTTAAGAATACATTGTCTCGAAGTCCTTGGGCATGCCTATGGCTTGAATGATACTGCCAAGGTTTTCTTCTAGGGTTTTTATGGTTTTAGGTGTAACATTTCGTCTTTAATCCATCTTGAATTAATTTTTGTTTAAGATATAAGTAAGGGATCCAGTTTCAGCTTTCTACATATGGCTAGCCAGTTTTGCCAGCACTATTTATTAAATAGGGAATCCTTGCCCCATTTCTTGTTTTTGTCAGGTTGATCAAAGATCAGATGGCTGTAGATCTGTGGTATTATTTCCGGGGGCTCTATTCTGTTTCATTGGTCTATATCTTTGTGTTGGTACCAGTACTATGCTGTTTTGGTTACTGTAGCCTTGTAGTATAGTTTGGAGTCAGGTAGCATGACACCTCCAGCTTTGTTCTTTCGGCTTAGCATTGTCTTGGCAATGCGGGCTCTTTTTTGGTTCCATATGAACTTAAAAGTAGTTTTTTCCTATTCTGTGAAGAAAGTCATTTGTAGTTTGATGGGGATGGCATTGAATCTATAAATTACCTTGGGCGATATGGCCATTTTCACGATATTGATTCTTCCTATCCATGAGCATGGAATGTTCTTCCATTTGTTTGTGTCCTCTTATTTCCTTGAGCAGTGGTTTGTAGTTCTCCTTGAAGAGGTCCTTCACATCCATTGTAAGCTGGATTCCTACGTATTTTATTCTCTTTGAAGCAATTGTGAATAGGAGTTCACTCATGATTTGGCTCTCTATTAGTCTGTTACTGGTGTATAAGAATGCTTGTGATTTTTGCACATTGATTTTGTATCCTGAGACTTTGCCGAAGTTGCTTATCAGCTGAAGGAGATTTGGGGCTGAGACAGTGGGGTTTTCTAAATATACAGTCATGTCATCTGCAAACAGCGACAATTTGACTTCCTCTTTTCCTAATTGAATACCCTTCATTTCTTTCTCCTGCCTGATTGCCCTGGCAAGAACTTCCAACACTATGTTGAATAGGAGTGGTGGGAGAGGGCATCCCTGTCTTGTGCCAGTTTTCAAGGGGAATGCTTCCAGCTTTTGCTCATTCAGTATGATATTGGCTGTGGATTTGTCATAAATAGCTCTTATTTTGAGATACGTCCCATCAATACCTAGTTTATTGAGAGTTTTTAGCATGAAGGGCTGTTGAATTTTGTCGAAGGCCTTTGCTGCATTTATTGAGATAATTATGTATTTTGTCTTTAGTTCTGTTTATATGATGGATTACGTTTATTGATTTGCATATATTGAACCAGCATTGCATCCCAGGGATGAAGTCAACTTGATGTATAAGCTTTTTGATGTGCTGCTGGATTCAGTTTGCCAGTATTTTATTGAGGATTAAAACACCAAAAGCAATGGCAACAAAAGCCAAAATTGACAAATGGGATCTAATTAAACTAAAGTTTCTGCAGAGCAAAATAAACTACCATCAGAGTGAACAGGCAACCTACAGAATGGGAGAATATTTTTGCAATCTATCCATCTGACAAAGGGCTAATATCCAAAATCTACGAAGAACTCAAACAAATTTACAAGAAAAAATCAAACAACCCCATCAAAAAGTGGGCAGAGGATATGAACAGACACTTCTCAAAAGAAGACATTTATGCAGCCAACAGACACATGAAAAAATCCTCATCACTGGCCATCATAGAAATGCAAATCAAAACCACAATGAGATGCCATCTCACACCAGTTAGAATGGCGATGATTAAAATGTCAGGAAACAAGAGGTGCTGGAGAGGATGTGGAGAAATGGGAACACTTTTACACTGTTGGTGGTACTGTAAACTAGTGCAACCATTGTGGAAGACAGTGTGGCGATTCCTCAAGGATGTAGAACTAGAAATACCATTTGACCCAGCAATCCCATTACTGGGCACATACCCCAAGGATTATAAATCATGCTGCTATAAAGACATATAAACATGTATGTTTATTGCGGCACTATTCACAATAGTAAAGACTTGGAACCAACCCAAATGTTCATCAATGACAGACTGGATTAAGAAAAGATTAAGAGCATATATACTCTAAGGAATACTATGCAACCATGAAAAACGATGAGTTCATGTCCTTTGTAGGAACATGGATGCAGCTGGAAACCATCATTCTGAGCAAACTATCGCAAGGACAGAAAACCAAACACCACATGTTCTCACTCATAGGTGGGAATTGAACAATGAGAATACTTGGACACAGGGTGCGGAACATCACGCACTGGGGCCTTTCGTGGGGTGGGGGGAGGGAGGAGGGATAGCATTAGGAGATATACCTAATGTAAATGACGAGTTAACGGGTGCAATACACCAACATGGCACATGTATACATATGTAACAAACCTGCACGCTGTGCACATGTACCCTAGAACTTAAAGTATAATTTAAAAAATAAAACCAAACAAAAAGAATACCTTGTCTCTGGTTTTGGAAGATCCAGCAACATTTTACTGATGATAGGTTTATGGATTTTTTTCATGTATTAATATTACTGAAAGTTGATATACACTTCAAATAGTTTTCCTAAGCAATTGTGACTTGCTAATTTAAGAGCTTTTGAATCTTTTAAAAATTGGCAGTGATCTCGTGTACATGACCTCCAGCAACTTGGGAGATTTTCAGAAGATAAAAGTAAACTTTTTTCATTAAGAAAGTCAGAGTTTGAGTCGTATATGTCGAGCCTTCTAAAATTTCTTCCTGAGATGATAAATTCTTAGCAACTGATTTTGACTATTAAATGCTTCAACTAGTAATATTTAAAGACTCTTCTCAACAAATATTGCTATACTTGGTAGTAAATATGTATGCCTGTCATTTTTCTTTCCTTTGTTCCCTGTTACATTTATACTCTGTTCCTTTGTTAAACAGAGTGCAAAATAAATGTACCTTTTGAACTTGAAATAAATAAAAATGGAATATTATCAAGGTTGGGGAATAAAGGAACCAGTCTTCATTAAAAATAACTACTATGTATTCGCACATGCTATTTGTAAGCCATAATGCTAAGCTCTGTAATTACTATCCTATTTCATATTTGCAACTACAGAGTTACATATTACTTTTCCCATTTACAAATAAGGACACAGAGACTCAGCCTGTCAGTGGCAGATTTTGAAACCATCCCTATTTGACTACAAATCTCATACTCTAAATCACTTTGCTGTTCTGCTTTTTAAGTCCACTGCCATTTCCCATATTTTTTACCACCATAATGTTGCATGTTAAAGATTAGTTGTGTGGTTCTTTTTTTAATTTTGGCATAGAAAAGATAGCAAGAAAGGTTTTCTTTGTCGTCTTTGTTTACCATATTATATTAACAATGCTACAAGCAAGTGCTTATGCCACTTACATAGCACAGTGCAGGAAAGTAGTTTTGAGCATTTAATCATACAATCTCTATAACACCTTAGCATGGTATCATACTGACAGGTTATAATACTACTGTGGAACTGGAGGTTTTTACCTTAGAGCTTTTAGCTTGAGCTAAGTAGTTCCTTCATTTATGAAACGGAAACTTCTACAATTCCTCTAGAACTAAAGGAAGTAGTTCATTCAGTAGGTATTTTAAAACTATATTTATAATAAAATATGAGATAGAGGATAAAACATTGCTTGTCATAGCTAAATAATTTATATTAATGGGGACTGACTGTTGATTATGTGCATATAGTGATTCCTTTTCCTTAGAAAAATTTTTTTTCTACATTACCTGAATATCCTTCTGAGAGCCTCACTTTATTTTGCCTTATTAATCAAAAATAAAAGTGTTTGGAGCTATTCTAGGTTACTTAGATGTTCATAATGATGTTTTTCATAACAAATGGTGTGTTAAGTTCCATAAACACTTCCTGGCCAAATTTTCTGTTAATTTTCAATTAGTTCTTTCTTCTTTATTTTCTGGCTAAATTCCACTTGTACTAGATAGTTACCATGTTGTGCATAAGACTGCTTCCAAGAAAGAAGTAAAACAAGTTTGTACATGTACATTCCTATGAAAAGACAAAATGTGAAAGATAAACATAATATTTCTAGTAAAACTCTACCCTTATCTAGAATTAAGTATACTCATAAATATATGTGCTATAGTAATGTAGAGAGATTACTTTTTCATTATTTTGTAAAGTGTATAATTTTTCCATGCTAATAATCTAGATATTTTGGATGCATTCATTTAAGTGGAAGGAATAGCTGGCAAATATTTTCATGTCAGGTGGTATGCATGCTAGGTTTTTATAACCTTTCTTCTGTTTATTCGACGTAAGGTAACTTAATGTGACAGGGTGTGACACATCACAAAGATGACTCAGGTCAGGAATTTCAAGAAATCTTGAAAACCGTATCTTAAAATGATTTAAATAAATAGTATTTTAAGGTTATACAGAATATATAGTATTTTTTTCCTGTCTATCAAATAATTTAGTTCAAATGCTTAGGAAAGTCTTTTACTCAAAAAAAGGAAAATATATGGCAGTTGAGGTAAGGCAGGAATCCCTAGGTTTCTCTGGGTTAGAGTCTCTTCCAGCAGACACAGGTATTTAGTTAGAGTTTACACATTCCATTGTTGACCAAACCATTCTAGTAATAAAATTACGTTTTCCTCATCTACCTTTATTTTTCTAAAGCTTCTGCAATATATTTAGCTGTCATCACAAACTCCTGTTCCAAAGCACAGGATTTCAACATAGAGAATGGGTAGATGAGTAGATCACAAGATTTGCTTTGAAAGAGCCAAATTTTGTTTCTATCATAGTGAATATACATATTGTAAGTGTTCAACTCAAAGAATTTTGACTAAGTGAACACACACATATAATTGGCATCCAGACGATGAACTAAATTTTACCAGCATTCCAAAAGGTTCCTTTGTGCAATCTTCTTATACTGCAAAGGATTAAATTTCCTGCCTTCTAATACTACAAATCAGTTTCACCTGGTTTTGGAAGAGAATTACACATCCTTATCCAGAAACAAGTGCATTCGTAAATATATATACTGTAGTAATATACAGAGATGACTATTTGCGTCTTTTTGTGTGTTGGCAGAGGTAGATGAGGAAGACATAATTTTACTACTATTATGTTTGTGAAATGTACCCATATTGTTATGTATATTATCCCACTGTATACCACAATTTGTTTATTCATTTCACCATTAAGAAACATTTGGGTTGAGCTTCACGTCCAAGATGGCCAAATAGGAACAACTCCAGTCTACAGCTCCCAGCGTGAGCGATGCACAAGACAGGTGATTTCTGCATTTCCAACTGAGGTACCAGGTTCATCTCATGGGGGCTTGTCGGACAGTAGGGACACGACAGTGGGTGCAGCCCACTGAGCGTGAGCCAAAACAGGGCAAGGCATCGCCTCACTTGGGAACTGCAAGGGGTCAGGGAATTCCCATTCCTAGCCAAGGGAAGCAGTGAGGTGATGGAGGGCACCGGAAAATCAGGTCACTCACACCCTAATACTGCACTTTTACAATGGTCTTAGCAAACGGCACACAAGGAGATTATATCCAGCACCTGACCCAGAGGGTCCCAGGCCCAAGGAGCCTTGCTCATTGCTAGCACAGCAGTCTGAGATCAAACTGCAACGTGGCAATGAGGCTGGGGTGCCGGGGGGGCACCCACCACTGTTGAGGCTTGAGTAGGTAAACAAAGCCACTGGGAAGCTTGAACTGGATGGAGCCCACTGCAGCTCAAGGAGGCTTGCCAGCCTCTATAAACTCCACCTCTAGGGTCATGGCATAGCCGAACAAAAGGCAACAGAAACCTCTGCAGACTTAAATGTCCATGTCTGACAGCTTTGAAGAGAGTAGTGGTTCTCCCAGCAAGGAGTTTGAGATCTGAAAACGGACAGACTGCCTCCTCAAGTGGGTCCCTGACCCCCGAGTAGCCTAACTGGGAAGCACCCTCCAGTAGGGGCCAACTAACACCTCACACGGCCGGGTACCCCTTTGAGACGACGCTTCCAGAGGAACGATCAGGCAGCAGCATTTGCTGTTCAGCAATATTCGCTGTTCTGCAGCCTCCACTGGTGATACCCAGGCAAACAGGGTCTGGAGTGGACCTCCAGCAAACTCCAACAGACCTGCAGCTGAGGGTCCTCACTGTTAGAAGGAAAACTAACAAACAGAAAGGACACCCACACCAAAACCCCATCTGTACGTCACCATCATCAAAGACCAAAGGTAGATAAAACCACAAAGATGGGGAAAAAACAGACCAGAAAAGCTGAAAATTCTAAAAATCAGAGTGCCTCTCCCCTTCCATGGGAAGGCAGCTCCTCGCCAGCAATGGAACAAAGCTGGACAGAGAATGACCTTGACGAGTTGAGAGAAGGAGGCTTCAGACGATCGGTAATTACAAACTTCTCCAAGCTAAAGGAAGATGTTTGAACCCATTGCAAAGAAACTAAAAACCTTGAAAGAATATTGGAGGAATGGCTAACTAGAATAAACAGTGTGGAGAAGACCTTAAATGACCTGATGGAGCTGAAACCCATGGCACGAGAACTACGTGACACATGCACGAGCTTCAGTAGCTGATTCGACTGAGTGGAAGAAAGGGTATCAGTGACTGAAGATCAAATTAAAGAAATGAAGCAAGAAGAGAAGTTTAGAGAAAAAAGAGTAAAAAGAAATGGACAAAGCCTCCAAGAAATATGGCACTGTGAGAAAAGACCAAACCTACATCTGATTGGTGTACCTGAAAGTGACGGGGAGAATGGAACCAAGTTGGAAAACGCCCTTCAGGATATTATCCAGGAGAACTTCCCCAACCTAGCAAGGCAGGCCAACATTCAAATTCAGGAAATACAGAGAACACCACAAAGATACTCCTCGAGAAGAGCAACTCCAAGACACATAATTGTCAGATTCACCAAAGTTGAAACGAAGGAAAAAATCTTAAGGGCAGCCAGAGAGAAAGGTCGGGTTACTCACAAAGGGAAGCCCATCAGACTAACAGCAGATCTCTCAGCAGAAACTCTACAAGTCAGAAGAGAGGGGGGCCAATATTCAACATTCTTAAAGAAAAGAATTTTCAACCCAGAATTTTATATCCAGCCAAACTAAGCTTCCTAATAAGTGAAGGAGAAATAAAATCCTTTACAGACAAGCAAATGCTGAGAGATTTTGTCTGCCCTACAAGAGCTCCTGAAGGAAGCACTAAACATGGAAAGGAACAACCAGTACCACCCACTGCAAAAACATGCCAAATTTTAAAGACCTTCGATGCTAGGAAGAAACTGCATCAGCTAACGAGCAAAATAACCAGATAACATCATAATGACAGGATCAAATTCACACATAACAATATTAACCTTAAATATAAATGGGCTAAATGTTCCAATTAAAAGACACAGACTGGCAAATTGGATACAGTCAAGACCCATCAGTGTGCTGTATTCAGGGAGACCCATCTCACGTGCAGAGACACACATAGGCTCAAAATAAAGGGATGGAGGAAGATCTACCAAGCAAATGGAAAACAAAACAAAACAAAAAAAACAGGGACTGCCATCCTACTCTCTGATAAAACAGACTTTAAACCGACAAAGATCAGAAGAGACAAAGAAGGCCATTACATAATGGTAAATGGATCAATTCAACAAGAAGAGCTAACTATCCTAAATATATATGCACCCAACACAGGAGCACCCAGATTCATAAAGCAAGTCCTTAGAGACCTACAAAGAGTCTTAGACTCCCATACAATAATCATGGGAGACTTTAACACCTCACTGTCAACATTAGACAGAGCCACGAGACAACCTGTACGTTGTGCACATGTACCCTAGAACTTAAAGTATAATTTAAAAAAGGAAATATTTGGGTTGTCTCCAGTTTGAGGCTGTTATAAATATTATTCTGCATGTCTTTTGTGAATGTATATACCCATTTCTTTTGGGTATAATATCTGGGACTTGAATTGTTGGGTCTTAAGGCATGTGTTTTTTCAGCTTTACTAGATACCTCTTAGGATTTTTCCAGAGTAACTAGCAATTTATGTTCTCACTGCCAGTAGGTGAGAATTCTCTTACATTCCCATCCTTGCCAACACTTGGTATCCCCAACCCCCAACCACCACCAGCATTTTACTTAATTTGTATTTTTCTGATGATTCACAAAGTTTCTTTTTTATGTTTATTGGGAATTTGGATATATCTTTTGTGAGGTGCCCTTTCAAGACTTTTGCTTTCTGCCTATTGTTGTGTATAGTTATCATCCCTATTCTTACACTTTCCGGGAGTTCTTCATATATTCCTTATACAAATCTTTTGTTAGATATATGTACTGCAAAACAAGCCCAAAGTCTGAAAAGTATTTTTTCATTCCTGAGTATCTTTATAAAAATTATTTTAATAGGTTTTTTTTTTGAGTCATTGTAGGTTCGCAGCAAATTAAGCTGAAGGTACAGAGATTTCCCCTATACCCCCAGCTCCCACACATATAACAGTGTTCCCCTATATCAACATCCCTTTCTAGAATGGTACATCTGTTACAGTTGGTGAGCCTTTATTAACACATCATTGTCCCCCAGAATAATAATTTACATTAGTGTTTACTGTTTTTGTTGCATATTCTATAGGTTTAGACAAATAAATGTACAATGACATATATCCACCATATATCATATAGACTAGTTTCACTGTCCTGAGAATCCTCTGTATTCTGCCTGTTCACCCCTCTCTCCTCCCTAGTCCCTGGTAACCACTGATGCTTCTGTAGTTTTGTCTTTTCTAGAATGTCACATAGTTGGAATCATACAGCCTTTTCGGATTGGTTTCTTTCACTTGGTGATATGCATTTAAGGTTTCCTCATTTTTTTTCATTGCTTCATAGCTCATTTACTTTTAGTGTTGAATAATACTCCATTATCTAAATGTACCACAGTTTATCTAGTCATCGACTGAAGGACAACTTGGTTACTTCTGAGTTGTGGTAGTTATGAATAAAGCTGTATATCTGTGTGCAGGATTTTGTGTGGACATAAGTTTTCATTTCCCTTGGGTAAATATCAAGGAGTGCAAGTATTGGGTCATACAGTATGAGTATGTTAAGTTTTGTAAGAAAGCACCAAACTTTCCTCCAAAGTGACTGTACCATTTTCCATTCCCGCCATTGATGAATAAGAACCCTTGTTGTTCCACCAGCATTTTATGTTGTGAGTGTGCTAGATTTTAGCCATCCTAATAGGTGTGTAGTCATATCTGCTTATTTAAAATTGCATTTCCTTAATGACGTATGATGTGGTGTATCTTTTCCTATGCTTATTTGCCATATGTATATCTTCTTTGGTAAGATGTCTTTTTAGGTCTATAACAGTATTTTTGGTGTAAACTGACAACTGATTATAAGATGAAAATGGAAATGCAAAGGACCAAGAATAATGAAGGCAATTCTGAAGAACAACAAAGCTGGAAGACTTACACAGTGCTAGAAATCAAGAACTTTTACAAGTCTATAGTAACTGAACAGTGATACTGATGGAAGAATAGACAAGCAGACCAATGGAAGCAAATAAGCCAGAAACACACCCCATATATAGTATGGCCATATGCTTTATGACAAAGGTGACACTGTAGTGCAGAAGAGAAAGGATAATCTTTTAAATAAATGGTGCTAGGTTATTTGGATTAAATATGTGATTAAAATGTAAGTTTTTTAAACCCTGCCTAATAGTATACACACAAAGCAATTCCTTATGGATTAAATAGTTTAAAAGCAGAGGGCCAATCTCCTGAAACATACTGCTGCTAGGTATTTACCTGGCCATGCTATAGCCCTGCCACCGTATGCCACAATTGTAGTGCGTCTTACGTTTCGCAGAATTAACTCAATCCTTGCCCGCTTACTGCCCTGGAATAACGCCTCTTCTAAGCTCCACAAAAAAGCACAGATTGGATTATTACAATTTAGTTTCTCTTTTCCAGGAAAGCCTTTATGTAACTGTAGGAATATTGCCTTTATAATGGCTAGTTCGTGAGTGCCAATCAGATTTTCTCAACCAAACAATATGCTATGTAGGGATTCTCACATGTGAGGGTGGTAAAACATTCTCTGATAATATCATTAGGTTAATGAAGAATCTAGGTCTTTGCTGATTGCCATCTGTCTATCAGAAGTTATCTGAATAGTTGCAAATGCATTGCCCAATTTAGTCAAAACTCACCCAACATTCAGGTATGAATAGAATTCATAAGCATATTTGATAGCAGATGAGTTATTTCCATCAAATAGGAATTGCTAGCTTTCTCATTTAAAATTTAAGACATCCTACATATAGACATATTTATATTTATTTAGTACTGATACAGTAATATTTTGTTTAATTAAGGACTAAAAGATTATACCCATTTTATCTTATCTGGTTATGGATAATTGGTTTGTTAGGATCACTTTCCTATTTTTTCTTATGTTTTGTATCAATCAGGTGTTCTTAACTCTCTTAGACCTTTTCCCCCTTTTAAAGCATATTTCAAAGAAGATCAATTTTATTTTACTCAAACTCATAATGAACACATGTACATATACACATATTATTAATGACAATACCATGTCATAACTTTACAGAGAAGAAATAAATGGAAAATAATTTATAAGTTAAAAAATAGATTCATGTAACAATTCTGTACTAAAAGACATAATTATTTAGTTGCTTATACTTGTACATAAAATCACAGTAAATGTTACAGCTATAAATGCAGCTGATACAGCTATGTTGTAGTGCTGACTTAAATGATTATAAGCTTCACCTCCAGGCACTGCCTTAAGCATACTCTGCAAACTGCCTACCTAGATGTGCCATCTGCTCTATCTACTCCTAAAATTCTGACCAAATGTACTGCTTCCCATAGGTCTTCTCAGATGAGGAGACAGAGGATTTACATTGTCACCAGAACTGCAGGTGAAAGACGTGGTGCTTGACATGATAAACAGTGTATTTACTATCTAAGCCAGAGGCCCTCGCTCCCACATTCCTGATCTATGTCCATGCCAGTGTCTTGTTTTTTAAAAGTTGGGAGTTGAGGGAATCCTGTTGTGCTAAATCCCCACAAGTCTGATGGTAGAAGTCTTAAAGAAGCTGAACTTAAACAGTAGAATTGTAAGTGAGGAAGCCTTCTAGACACTGTTAAAAGTGTCTGTTACTAAAAGTAACTGGTGATGTTCTTAAGTCCATAAAATACTATAGGCACATTACAAAGGTTGGTCTGTAATATTAGGAGTAAACATATATATATAGATGAAACTTTGTTTTCTCTCTTGCCTCAACTGCATATGAGTCTCTGTCGAGGCAAAGGTGAATTGCCTGCAAGAGTACTACCACTGGACCAATCCCTAAAATTGTATCTTTGAGAGCCTGGTGGTGACTTTTCTAAGCAATGTTCTCTCCAACTATGGGAAAGGATCCAACCCAGAATGGGACAGCCTGCACCCCTCATCAAAGATATTTAAATGTTACTAGGATTTGCAGGTTATTTCATCACCCATTTCTCTAATGTCATTGCCCTACCTAATGAACCTTCTCAAAAAATACAAGGTTTTGCTTGAGTTCTGGTCATAAATTCTCCACATAATTTTAATTAACTGAGATAATTAGGAGGAAACAACAAGTGGACACCTACATATAGCAATGCCTGACCTAATCGAGAACCTTTTAGAGTCAAGCCCCTGAAGATAAGGAATGCAGGCCAGGAAATGGAGGGGAAGTTATCTACCAATACACCTGGTTCTTTTATAAGCTCCAGCAATAAAAGCTCCAGCAAAGCTTTACTTTTGTGATACATATACCTCCAGCAAAGACCCAGAATGTCCAAGAAGGGCTCTATTACCTTCTTTGGGCCTATTGGCTCCTCTGTTCTATTAGTATGTCATTCATCAAAGTTTTCTACCACTGTTAACTTCCCCACAGCCTATTTCCTTATCCCACAGTTTATATATGCGACTGTGGAAAGCATTACGAAACAGCTGCTTTAGCTGAAACAATTCATCTTCTTCTTTTTTTTATTTATTTATTATACTTTAAGTTCTAGGGTACATGTGGATAACGTGCAGGTTTGTTACATATGTATACTTGTGCCATGTTGGCGTGCTGCACCCATCAACTCGTCATTTACATCAGGTATAACTCCCAATGCATCCCTCCCCCCTCCCCTCCCATTGATAGGCCCCAGTGTGTGGTGTTCCCCTTCCGAGGAGTCCAAATTGATCTCATTGTTCAGTTCCCACCTATGGTGAGAATATGCGGTGCTTGGTTTCTGTTCTTCTGCGATAGTTTGCTGAGAATGATGGTTTCCAGCTATGCATGTCCCTACAAAGGGACACAAACATCCTTTTTATGGCTGCATAGTATTCCATGGTGTATGTGCCACATAACTAATCCAGTCCGTCACTGATGGACATTGGGTTGATTCAGAGTCTTTGCTATTGTGAATAGTGCACTTGGCCAACATCTGCGTATGTGCCTTTATAGCAGCATGATTTATAATCCTTTGGGTATATACCCAGTAGTAGGATGGCTGGGTCAAATGGTACTTCTAGTTCTAGATCCTTGAGGAATAAGCCATATTTTCCATAATGGTTGAACTAGTTTACAATCCACCAACAGTGTAAAAGTGTTCTATTTCTCCACATCCTCTCCAGCACCTGTTCTTTCCTGACTTTTTAATGATTGCCATTTCTAACTTTGGTGTGAGATGGTATCTCATTGTGGTTTTGATTTGCATTTCTCTGATGGCCAGTGATGATGAGCATTTTTCATGTGTCTGTTGGCTGTATGAATGTCTTTTGAACTTGTCTGTTCATATCCTTTGCCCACTTTTCAATGGGGTTGTTTGTTTTTCTTGTAAATTTGTTTGAGTTCTTTGTAGGTTCTGGATATTAGCCTTTGTCCACAGTAGTAGATTGCAAAATTTTCTCCCCATTCTGTAGGTTGCCTGTTCGCTCTGATGAGTAGTTTCTTTTGCTTATTGCAGAAGCTCTTTAGTTAATTAGATCCCATTTGTCAATTTTGGCTTTTGTTGCCATTGCTTTTTGGTGTTTTAGACATGAAGTCTTTGCCAGCCCTATGTCTCAATGGTTTTACCTAGGTTTCTTCTGGGTTTTCATGGTATTAGGTCTAACATTTAAGTCTCTAATCCATCTTGAATTAATTTTCATTATAGGGAGTAAGGAAGGATCAGTTTCCAGCTTTCACTTATGGCTAGCCAATTTTCCCAGCACCATTTTATTAAATAGGGGAATCCTTTTCCCATTTCTTGTTTTCTGAGGTTTGTCAAAAGATCAGATGGCTGTAGATGTGTGGTATTATTTCTGAGGACTCTGTTCTGTTCCATTGGTCTACATCTCTGTTTTGGTACCAGTACCATGCTGTTTTGGTTACTGTAGCCTTGTAGTATAGTTTGAAGTCAGATAGCGTGATGCCTCCAGCTTTGTTCTTTTTGCTTAGGATTGCCTTGGCTATACGGGCTCTTTTTGGTTCCATATGAACTTTAAAGCAGTTTTTTCCAATTCTGTGAAGAAACTCATTCAAATGAAGGGAAGAGAAAACTAATACTACATGAATCCTGGAAAAATAGTTCTACAGCTACATGTGATATAGACAACACTCCTGGTTCTCTTGTCTCATTGTTGAAACATAGGCATATACTATTCACAATAGCAAAGACATGGAATCAACCCAAATGCCCATCAATGATAGACTGGATAAAGAAAATGTGGTACATACACACCATGGAATACTATACAACCATAAAAAGAATGAGATCATGTCCTTTGTGGGACAGGGATGGACCTGAAAGCCATTATCCTTAGCAAACTAATGCAGGAACAGAAAACCAAATACTGCATGTTGTCACTTATAAGTGGGAGCTGCACAATGTGAACCCATGGACACAAGGAGGGGAACAACACACACTGGGGCCTGTTGGTGGGCAGGGGGAGGGAAAGCATCAGGATAAATATAGCTAATGCATGCAGGGCTTAGTACCTAGGTGATGGTGATAGGCAAACCACCATGGCACATGTTTACCTATGTAACAAACCTGCACATCCTGCACGTGTATCCTGGAACTTTAAATTTTAAAAAAGAAAAATATGCATATAATAAGGTACTACATTCATTTACAGATCACTGTATAGTAACTTTAACTTCCTCACCTGCATTTTGTCTGTCCTACTGGGTAATTTCACCAACCCTTGCCAATCAACAGCTAGAAAGAACTTCAGACAAAAAAAAAAAAAAAATTGGAAGACTCATAGTAAACCTTCTAATATGCCAAGCAATAAACAGTAGTTATCAGAAGACATAATCCAAGTTGGAGATACCATTTTCCTCCAGAACATATCCATACTACCAATTTTAGCTAAACATTTCCTAGAGCCATTCAGGGTCACAGATTTAACCAACCATCTAATACTCAGCCTAGAGTTGTTTATGTTCAGTCAGATTTACCGTGCTTCTCTTTTTGTGCTGATCCCTACTTCTCTCATTAAGTTCTCACCCCATTCTCCAATCCCAGAAGCTAACAAATTCTCAACAGCTCCATGGCCAGCTCTGAAATTGATGATAATGGGAATCAGCTTTCTAAAACCAGAAAGTGATAAAATACATGTGCAATTTTTATTGGCTTAAACTCTGGCTTCAGCTACCCAAATCTATGCCTTTAAGTTAAAACTTAAGGATGACATATTTTAGGTGGCAGAAGAAGGAGGTGTGGTCAGTGTAGCCAAAGGCTTTTGTTGTTTGTTTTTACTGTATCTTTTTTCTTTTCCTTTTTTTGGGAGACAGAGTCACACTCTGTCACCCAGGCTGGAGTGCAGTGGCGCGACCTTGGCTCACTGCAACCACTGCCTCCTGGGTTCATGAGATTCTTCTGCCTCAGCCTCCCGAGTAGCTAGGACTAGAGGTGCCACCACCATGCCCGGCTAATTTTTGTATTTTTAGTAGAGACGAGGTTTCATCATATTGGTTAGCCAGGCTGCTCTTGAACTCCTGACCTCGTGATCTGCCCACCTTAGCCTCCCAAAGTGCTGGGATTACAGGCATGAACCACCGTGTCCGGCCTGTTTTTACTATATCTTAATATACATACAATCCCTGAAAATGATATATATTTTAATTGATAGAATTTTTTAATGTGTAAAAATTATTATATAGAAAATGTTGGAAGCAAGATAAAATAACCAAAGTTTTAACAATTTTGTTAAAATATTAAATTTTTATCATTTTTACATCAATCACTTTAAGAAAATACAAGACTACTCTTTTAAATGGAAGAAAAGTCCCTGCTTGAGGACTTCAACTTTAATCTGGGGATTTCAAACACTGATATGGTTGCATGGCCTTTTAAAAGCCTTTGGGCACAAAACTGATAAAATGTGGTTTTACTTATTGGCATGCCTGTGCAACAAAGCATTTGAGAGGCATGACTGACAGGCCAGAAGTGTGTATGAGGGAAAACCTATGCTTATGTCTGCTTCAGTGACTTTTTTAGCCACACCCTACTTGTAAATTGTAAACTGTCATTCAGAGTAGCATAGTGATGTTTCAAACAAGTCAGGCTATAATACCTCTACTTCTTTTGTCTAATGCCCAGAGGTGAATTCAGAAAATGTTCCTATGTTTTGGCTCATAAAAGCATCCATCTGGAAAATACTAAATAACCCTAATAGTAAAGAGCAATGCAAAGATTTATGACACTATGCATACATGTAAATAGTATATGTAACCATCACAATTAGCTAACGCGGCCTTCATTATAGTTCAGAACGTATTTCAGATTGAGGACAAAGAAAATCATTCTATTGTTTTGTGTCAGGTTTTAAGCCATATTTTAAAACATACTATTAACCATATATACTGCATTAAAATTGCAATTAATAACATAAACTTTATTGGAGATTTTTACTATCTAAAAAGAACTACAGAACAATCTGTTTCTTGGCCGGGTGTGGTGGCTCACGCCTGTAATCCCAGCACTTTGGAAGGCTGAGGCGGGTGGATCATGAGGTCAAGAGATCAAGACCATCCTTCACCAACATGGTGAAACCCCGTCTCTACTAAAAAAAATACAAAAATTAGCTGGGTGTAGTGGTGCATGCCTGTAGTCCCAGCTACTTGGGAGGCTGAGGCAGGAGAATCACTTGAACCCAGGAAGCAGAGGTTGCAGTGAGCCAAGATAGGGTCACTGCACTCCAGCCAGGATGACAGAGCGAGGCTTCGTCTCAAAAAATAATAATAAAATAAAATAAAATAAAAATAAATAAATAAAAGAACAATCTGTATTTTAAAGCATGCTGCATTTTATGAGAAACATCCAATTTAACTTGAAGATACTAAACAGAAACAAATATATGTTCCCATCATACTTTTCTTACAACTGTACAGTTGTAAGAAAAAACTTACAAAAAATTACAATTTGACTTTTATTAACTTGAATTGAAAAAAAAATTACAATTTGACTTTTATTAATAGTGCTAATAGCCCTTCCTGAATATAAGATAACTCTATCCTAACTATTTCTAATAAAAGTAATATATATTCATTTGTAAAATTCATACAGTATAGGAAAGTATAATATAGTCAATAAAAATGCCCCATAATCCCCTCCTTCACTGACCAAAAACTTTATTTAGAACAAATTAATTTTTGTGGTCTAAATTTCAATAAGGGTAGTAATTCAAATGTAGCTTTTAGATAAGTATTAAAGGTTTTAATCCATTTACCATAAATTATCAAATTCAGTTATCATTAGTACTCAAACTTGGAAGGTAAAGAGCATTCTGTGTAACTGCTCAGTAAATTAGTACTCAATAATGATAGTTCTAATTTTTCACTTCTGAAGGATATCTCCACAGAGGCAACCTAAAGGGACATTAGGTAGTCTAATCTTTATCAAAGAGTTCAACTGTGGGATTCTTGGGTTTTTCTTTTTGAGGTAGACCAAACTGCAAAATGATGTCTGAGGAAGCCCATTTATCTGACAACTGAGAAAAGATAAACACCTGTAAGTTGATGTTTAAAGCCCAAACTAGTTTTGAAGTAACAAGAAAGAGAAAGCTAATAGTTCAAATTTCAGTCGCTTTTCATCTAAACCCATCAATGTGTGCACTGGTCCATTAATTATGTGGCTCAGCACAAAATGATATGTTAGTCTTCCCTTTTACTCTAAGATGACAGCTGAGAGGTAAGGTTTTAGTTCAGGAGAAAGAAAGCTATTTCAAATACTTTATTTGTTGGTCTCAAGAATGTACCTAAATCATGAATGAAAATGAAAAATTTTCCTATTGAGGATCAAACCAATTATTTCTTTGATCACTCTGTTAGAACCTAAATAATATTAAGGGCAAGGATTTAAAACTCATAATTCTAATAGACCCAGCTTTTCCAGATTAATGAAATATTTTAAAGCAGAGGTCGGCAATTTTTTTTTCTGTAAAGGGCCAGATAGTAAGTATTTTAGGTTTTGTGGGTCACACAGTTTCTGTCACAACTACTTGACACTGCCCTTGTAGTCCAAAAGCAGCCACAGATGATATGTAAATGAATAATCAAGGCTGAATTCAATAAAACTGAATTTATGGACATAAATATTAATTCTATATAATGTTGACAGGTCTCAGAATATTCTTTTGATGTTTTTCCAACCATAAAAAAGTAAAAACCATTCTTAGCTCATAGGTTACAGAATAACAGGCATCAGCCTGGATTTTGCCTGAACATAGCTTGGTGACCCTTGTTCTAAAAGATTGTTCTGGTTCTTGTTTTATAGACTGTACCTATGCTTCAAAGGAAAAACATGTCACTGAAGTATTTTTTTAAATTTTGTTTAAAGTATTTGATAGGTTCAAGAAACCTACCAATTGCCAGAATAATTATTGGAAGTAATGCCATTTAAAATATTTCCCTCAGGTGAACCCAATTCAGTGTCTCTAGACCACATTCATTATAATAGTCCTTAGTAGAAAACATCAGTTTTCAGTAAAAAATCTTTTGTTCCATTTACTTCATTAAAAAATTTCCTATCCTAATAAATTTTTAGGAAAAAAAATTGTTTGGCCATGTTGTATATTAACTATTTTTTCAGTTTATTTTTTTTTATTATTATACTTTAAGTTCTAGGGTACATGTGCACAACATACAGGTTTGTTACATATGTATACATGTGCCATGTTGATGTGCTGCACCCATTAACTCATCATTTACATTAGGTATATCTCCTAATGCTAGTCCTCTCACCTCCTCCCACCCCATGACAGGTCCCAGTGTGTGATGTTCCCCTTCCTGTATCCAAGTGTTCTCACTGTTCAGTTCCCACCTATGAGTGAGAACATGCGGTGTTCAGTTTTCTGTCCTTGCGATAGTTTGCTGAGAATGATGGTTTCCAGCTTTATCAGTGTCCCTACTGAGGACATGAACTCATCCTTTTTTATGGCTGCATAGTATTCCATGGTGTATATGTGCCACATTTTCTTAATACAATCTATCACTGATGGACATTTGGGTTGGTTCCAAGTCTTTGCTATTATGAATAGTGCCACAATACACATAGGTGTGCATGTGTCTTTATAGCAGCATGATTTATAATCCTTTGGGTATATACCCAGTAATGGGATGGCTGGGTCAAATGGTACTTCTAGTTCTAGATCCTTGAGGAATCGCCACACTGTCTTCCACAATGGTTGAACTAGTTTACAGTCCCACCAACAGTGTAAAAGTGTTCCTATTTCTCCACATCCTCTCCAGCACCTGTTCTTTCCTGACTTTTTAATGATCGCCATTCTAACTGGTGTGAGATGGTATCCCATTGTGATTTTGTATGCATTTCTCTGATGGCCAGTGACGATGAGCATTTTTTCATGTGTCTGTTGGCTTCATAAACGTCTTCTTTAGAGAAGTGTCTGTTCATATCCTTTGCCCACTTTTTGATGGGGTTTTTTTTTTCTTGTAAATTTGTTTAAGTTCCTTGTAGATTCTGGATATTAGCCCTTTGTCAGATAAGTAGATTGCAAAAATTTTCTCCCATTCTGTAGGTTGCCTGTTCACTCTGATGGTAGTTTCTTTTGCTGTGCAGAAGCTCTTTAGTTTAATTAGATCCCATTTGTCAATTTTGGCTTTTGTTGCTGTTGCTTTTGGTGTTTTAGACATGAAGTCCTTGCCCATGCCTATGTCCTGAATGGTATTGCCTAGGTTTTCTTCTAGGGTTTTTATGGTTTAAGGTCTAACATTTAAGTCTCTAATCCATCTTGAATTAATTTTTGTATAAGGTGTAAGGAAGGGATCCAGTTTCAGCTTTCTACATATGGCTAGCCAGTTTTCCCAGCACCATTTATTAAACAGGGAATCCTTTCCCCATTTCTTGTTTTTCTGAGGTTTGTCAAAGATCAGGTGGTTGTAGATGTGTGGTATTACTTCTGGGGGCTCTGTTCTGTTCCATTGGTCCATATCTGTGTTTTGGTACCAGTACCATGCTGTTTTGGTTGCTGTAGCCTTGTAGTATAGTTTGAAGTCAGGTAGCATGATGCCTCCAGCTTTGTTCTTTCGGCTTAGAATTGTCTTGGCAATGCGGGGTCTTTTTTGTTTCCATGTGAACTTAAAAGTAGTTTTTTCCAATTCTGTGAAGAAAGTCATTGGTAGCTTAATGGGGATGGCACTGAATCAATAAATTACCTTGGGCAGTATGACCATTTTCATGATATTGATTCTTCCTATCCATGAGCATGGAATGTTCTCTTCCATTTGTTTGTGTCCTCTTTTATTTTGTTGAGCAGTGGTTTGTCATTCTCCTTGAAGAGGTCCTTCACATCCCTTGTAAGCTGGATTCCTACGTATTTTATTCTCTTTGAAGCAACTGTGAATGGGAGTTCACTCATGATTTGGCTCTCTGTTAGTCTGTTATTGGTGTATAAGAATGCTTGTGATTTTTGCACATTGATTTTGTATCCTGAGACTTTGCCGAAGTTGCTTATCAGCTGAAAGAGATTTGGGGCTGAGACGATAGGGTTGTCTAAATATACAGTCATGTCATCTGCAAACAGGGACAATTTGACTTCCTCTTTTCCTAATTGAATACCCTTCATTTCTTTCTCCTGCCTGATTGCCCTGGCAAGAACTTCCAACACTATGTTGAATAGGAGTGGTGGGAGAGGGCATCCCTGTCTTGTGCCAGTTTTCAAGGGGAATGCTTCCAGTTTTTGCCCATTCAGGATGTGGGTTTGTCATAGATAGCTCTTATTATTTTGAGATACGTCCCATCACTACGTAGTTTACTGAGAGTTTTTAGCATGAAGGGCTGTTGAATTTTGTCAAAGGCCTTTTCTGCATCTATTGAGATAATCGTGTGGTTTTTGTCTTTGGTTCTGTTTATACGATGGATTACATTTATCGATTTGCGCATGTTGAACCAGCCTTGCATCCCAGGGATGAAGCCCACTTGATCATGGTGGATAAGCTTTTTGATGTGCTGCTGGATTCGGTTTGCCAGTATTCTATTGAGGATTTTTGCATGAATGTTCATCTGGGATATTGGTCTAAAATTCTTTTTTGTGTGTGTGTCTCTGCCAGGCTTTGGTATCAGGATGATGCTGGACTCACAAAATGAGTTAGGGAGGATTCCCTCTTTTTCTATTGATTGGAATAGTTTCAAAAGGAATGGTACCAGCTCCTCTTTGTACCTCTGGTAGAATTCGGCTGTGAATCCGTCTGGTCCTGGACTTTTTTTGGTTGGTAGGCTATTAATTATTGCCTCAATTTAAGATCCTGTTATTGGTCTATTCAGGGATTCAACTTCTTCCTGGTTTAATCTTGGGAGGGTGTATGTGTCCATGAATTTATCCATTTCTTCTAGATTTTCTTGTTTATTTGTGTAGAGGTGTTTATAGTATTCTCTGACGGTAGTTTGTATCTCTGTAGGATCGGTGGTGATATCCCCTTTATCATTTTTTATTGCGTCTATTTGATTCTTCTCTCTTTTCTTCCTTATTAGTCTTGCTAGCAGTCTATCAATTTTGTTGATCTTTTCAAAAAACCAGCTACTGGATTCATAGATTTTTTGAAGGGTTGTTTTGTGTCTCTGTCTCCTTCAGTTCTGCTCTGATCTTAGTTAATTCTTGCCTTCTGCTAGCTTTTGAATGTGTTTGCTCTTGCTTCTCTAGTTCTTTTAATTGTGATGTTAGGGTGTCAATTTTAGATCTTTCCTGCTTTCTCTTGTGGGCATTTAGTGCTATAAGTTTCCCTCTACACACTGCTTTAAATGTGTCCCAGAGATTCTGGTATGTTGTATCTTTGTTCTCACTGGTTTCAAAGAACATCTTTATTTCTGCCTTCATTTTGTTATGTACCCAGTAGACATTCAGGAGCAGGTTGTTCAGTTTCCATGTAGTTGAGCAGTTTTGAGTGAGTTTCTTAATCCTGAGTTCTAGTTTGATTGCACTGTGGTCTGAGAGACAGTTTGTTATAATTTCTGTTCTTTTACATTTGCTGAGGAGTGCTTTACCTCCAAGTATGTGGTCAATTTTGGAATAAGTGCGATGCGGTGCTGAGAAGAATGTATATTCTGTTGATTTGGGGTGGAGAGTTCTGTAGATGCCTATTAGGTCTGCTTGCTGCAGAGCTGAGTTCAATTCCTGGATATCCTTGTTAACTTTCTGTCTCGTGGCTCTGTCTAATGTTGACAGTGAGGTGTTAAAGTCTCCCATGATTATTGTATGGGAGTCTAAGTCTCTTTGTAGGTCTCTAAGGACTTGCTTTATGAATCTGGGTGCTCCTGTGTTGGGTGCATATATATTTAGGATAGTTAGCTCTTCTTGTTGAATTGATCCATTTACCATTATGTAATGGCCTTCTTTGTCTCTTCTGATCTTTGTCGGTTTAAAGTCTGTTTTATCAGAGAGTAGGATGGCAGTCCCTGTTTTTTTTGTTTTGTTTTGTTTTCCATTTGCTTGGTAGATCTTCCTCCATCCCTTTATTTTGAGCCTATGTGTGTCTCTGCACGTGAGATGGGTCTCCCTGAATACAGCACACTGATGGGTCTTGACTGTATCCAATTTGCCAGTCTGTGTCTTTTAATTGGAACATTTAGCCCATTTATATTTAAGGTTAATATTGTTATGTGTGAATTTGATCCTGTCATTATGATGTTATCTGGTTATTTTGCTCGTTAGCTGATGCAGTTTCTTCCTAGCATCGAAGGTCTTTAAAATTTGGCATGTTTTTGCAGTGGGTGGTACTGGTTGTTCCTTTCCATGTTTAGTGCTTCCTTCAGGAGCTCTTGTAGGGCAGACAAAATCTCTCAGCATTTGCTTGTCTGTAAAGGATTTTATTTCTCCTTCACTTATTAGGAAGCTTAGTTTGGCTGGATATAAAATTCTGGGTTGAAAATTCTTTTCTTTAAGAATGTTGAATATTGGCCCCCCCTCTCTTCTGACTTGTAGAGTTTCTGCTGAGAGATCTGCTGTTAGTCTGATGGGCTTCCCTTTGTGAGTAACCCGACCTTTCTCTCTGGCTGCCCTTAAGATTTTTTCCTTCGTTTCAACTTTGGTGAATCTGACAATTATGTGTCTTGGAGTTGCTCTTCTCGAGGAGTATCTTTGTGGTGTTCTCTGTATTTCCTGAATTTGAATGTTGGCCTGCCTTGCTAGGTTGGGGAAGTTCTCCTGGATAATATCCTGAAGGGCGTTTTCCAACTTGGTTCCATTCTCCCCGTCACTTTCAGGTACACCAATCAGATGTAGGTTTGGTCTTTTCTCACAGTGCCATATTTCTTGGAGGCTTTGTCCATTTCTTTTTACTCTTTTTTCTCTAAACTTCTCTTCTTGCTTCATTTCATTCATTTGATCTTCAGTCACTGATACCCTTTCTTCCAGTTGATCGAATCAGCTACTGAAGCTCGTGCATGTGTCACGTAGTTCTCGTGCCATGGGTTTCAGCTCCATCAGGTCATTTAAGGTCTTCTCCACACTGTTTATTCTAGTTAGCCATTCCTCCAATATTCTTTCAAGGTTTTTAGTTTCTTTGCAATGGGTTCAAACATCTTCCTTTAGCTTGGAGAAGTTTGTAATTACCGATCGTCTGAAGCCTCCTTCTCTCAACTCGTCAAGGTCATTCTCTGTCCAGCTTTGTTCCATTGCTGGCGAGGAGCTGCCTTCCCATGGAAGGGGAGAGGCACTCTGATTTTTAGAATTTTCAGCTTTTCTGGTCTGTTTTTTCCCCATCTTTGTGGTTTTATCTACCTTTGGTCTTTGATGATGGTGACGTACAGATGGGGTTTTGGTGTGGGTGTCCTTTCTGTTTGTTAGTTTTCCTTCTAACAGTGAGGACCCTCAGCTGCAGGTCTGTTGGAGTTTGCTGGAGGTCCACTCCAGACCCTGTTTGCCTGGGTATCACCAGTGGAGGCTGCAGAACAGCGAATATTGCTGAACAGCAAATGCTGCTGCCTGATCGTTCCTCTGGAAGCGTCGTCTCAAAGGGGTACCCGGCCGTGTGAGGTGTTAGTTGGCCCCTACTGGAGGGTGCTTCCCAGTTAGGCTACTCGGGGGTCAGGGACCCACTTGAGGAGGCAGTCTGTCCGTTTTCAGATCTCAAACTCCTTGCTGGGAGAACCACTACTCTCTTCAAAGCTGTCAGACATGGACATTTAAGTCTGCAGAGGTTTCTGTTGCCTTTTGTTCGGCTATGCCATGACCCTAGAGGTGGAGTTTATAGAGGCTGGCAAGCCTCCTTGAGCTGCAGTGGGCTCCATCCAGTTCAAGCTTCCCAGTGGCTTTGTTTACCTACTCAAGCCTCAACAGTGGTGGGTGCCCCCCCGGCACCCCAGCCTCATTGCCACGTTGCAGTTTGATCTCAGACTGCTGTGCTAGCAATGAGCAAGGCTCCTTGGGCCTGGGACCCTCTGGGTCAGGTGCTGGATATAATCTCCTTGTGTGCCGTTTGCTAAGACCATTGTAAAAGTGCAGTATTAGGGTGTGAGTGACCTGATTTTCCGGTGCCCTCCATCACCTCACTGCTTCCCTTGGCTAGGAATGGGAATTCCCTGACCCCTTGCAGTTCCCAAGTGAGGCGATGCCTTGCCCTGTTTTGGCTCACGCTCAGTGGGCTGCACCCACTGTCGTGCCCCCACTCTCTGACAAGCCCCCGTGAGATGAACCCGTTACCTCAGTTGGAAATGCAGAAATCACCTGTCTTGTGCATCGCTCACGCTGGGAGCTGTAGACTGGAGCTATTCCTATTCGGCCATTTTGTCACCTCCTCCTACATTAACTATTTTAAATGAGTTTTAAATTTGTGTAAAGTTAATTTACACTCATTTTTATTTTAAAAAATTTTAATTTGTGTAAATTAATTACACCAAAGAAGTTTTAGTCTGTGAAAATTTTTAATTTTAAATTACATTTAATTTTTTGAATAATAAATACAAACATGGCTCAGAATTCCAAAGGTTTCTAGTGAAAGTGTCTACTGCCAAACTTGTTCTGTAGTCATCCAGTCTTCTCTTCAGTGGCAAATAATGTTAACTGTTATAAACTAAACAGTCCATATTAGGTTTGCAATTACTTATGTATATTCTGTAAATATATAACATTTATAATTTTATATGTATATTACTTTTATCTTAATTTTATAGCATAGCCATTGTTTTCAAAATATACTCTTCTTTCTAATGACAAGTTAATACATTCACATTACATAAAACTCAAACATTTAGAAGTTAAGAGATCTGTATCATGCCACCAACCAGAAAAGGAATCTTAACATAGTATGTGTTTTCTAGCTTTTCCCCTTTCACATATTTTTAACAAAATATAATCAGGCTTCCAGTTTTGCAACATGACTTTTAAAAAATTTAACAGAACAATTTTGGAAAGCTATATGTCAGTATATGTAGACTGACCCCCTTCTCTTTTTTATAGCTATATTATTCAATTGTATGAATATATTACAATTTTATCAGTACCCAATTAGTGGGTGTTTGAGTCATTCCCTGTTTTTAGTAAAATCAGTGCTGCTAGATAATTCTAAGAAGATGCTGTCATTGAAGTATTTTAATCCCCTGGAACCTCTCTTAACAGAAAGAGCAACTACAATAATGAATGCCAATATCCATGGACAGCATCTACAACAAACTTTAGTGACAACATATTCTTATAAACCCCAAAACATAAGTGGATAGGGATAAATCACCAACAGCTACAGGACCCACTAAAAACTTCATGAGGTCTAGAGGGTCCACAGTGGGTGCTGAGGCAATGTGATTTCTTTGCAGTCCTCTGAAGGTCAACATGAAAATATTCAGTGAGGCTCAGGTAAGTGGCAGTAACAACTATAAGTCTCTTAAGGAACCCAAAAGCTTGGTCATTTAATTAGTGACATGCATGAATGGATGATCAAGATCCCCACTGTCCCTACCTACTATCTAGTGAAACCTCAGCCAAGGGAATAAATATGGCAGAAGCAGCTATGAAAGGTGAACAATAAGTGGGAGGGAGAACACTTATTTTATTATATTTTATAGAATAAAGTATTATGCAATTCTACAATCACAAAAAGTAAAATAATTAGAGGCACCCCTGTGAGGGAGTGGGATAGAGACAGCCTTCTGGGCTGCCTGTGAAATATATCACTATTCTTACTGTTTTTGTTTTTGTTTTTTACTGGCCCAGTATGGGGAGAGTAGAAAGTGAGCTCTAATGGGCTGTTACTTCCAGCTGTAAGCACCCAGTCACACCAGCCAGACGCAACCCTTGCCAGAGCCAAATTGGGAGTTAAACTGGGGGGGATCGCGGGGGCGGGTATACCTATGAAACAATAATGTAGGTGTCCCATGGCAAGCTCAGGTAGGGTATAAACCTCCTATGGAGCAGAAGGGAAAAGCTGACTTGATCTTGATTTTCAGTATAAATATAGACCATGAAAGCAGAGCCTCACACAAACAAAAATAACAACAACAACACTTTCATGGGAGAAACACATGGAAGGTAGGGGGACTTCTAATGGGCCAGACAGATGAAAAATTCAACTACTAATTGGAAGATTTTGTGAAGTCATTCTCAGAACCACAGCAGAAAACAGAGATGATTCTGTAGATTCCAATTTGTGGATACAAGAAAACTGTAGGAGGTATGGTAGTGATGGGATGATCTAGATTCAGGATCCTATAAATGCATAAGACTAACAAATCAAAATAATCTTTCTAGATAAATCCCAAAACTTAGGAGAAACACTTGAGAGTAGAGTCCAAATTGAGCACACCAAGCACAATGGGGGCATAGGAAAAAGAATGTAGAAATTAAAGGGGTAAAATAGAAGACCATATTTTTGTCTATGTGATGAACACAACAAACTCAGAAGCTCCAGACCTATGCAGATAAGAAAGCTTTCTTGGCACACTCATCCCCTTAAAACTACAGAAAAGCCAGTTTTCCATAAAAATGAACAAGAACAAAGAGTTGCAATCACATCCCATACAAAGCAGCATTTGAAAAACAGAATAAGAGTAATTTCCCTATCAATAATGAAAGCACTCTAGAAAGACATGCCCACAAATAGATGAGAATTGACCCCAGTATTTTAAAATAATCTTAAATACAGTGATATAAGTTATGAAAGAATAATGTAAATAAGGATAATAAACTCAGAGGTGATTAAGGAAGATTTTTTTAGAGAATGAAAGAATAAGAAACAAAAGAAAAAATCATTTTAGAAATGAACTTAGAAGGATCACAACACTAAACACAATTGTTTATGATAACTAGAGAATTTAAAAGAGGAAATACTTAAAAATCAAAGATAAATGAAAATTGACTCAAGAAAAAGTGCTAGAGAAAGATCATAGGCAAAGAAGATCCAACATACATAAAATAAGAATTCCTAGAGAAGAAAAACCAATGCAATACAGCAGCATCCTGAAAAACTCTTAAGAAAAATTTCCTGAAATAGAAAAATACTTTATAGTAGTAATGAAAGAGCACATCATAACCTGGAAACACCAGCCCAGGTTGGTCGACATCAAGACATGTTCTAATGAAATCCGTTGAGCATTTAGACGAAAATACCAGGTTCTCATAAATGAATGAAAATGGATTATGATCACTTTTTCTCAGCAACACTTTATATCAGAACACAATGCAAAAATATATTTAAGATACTCAAGAAAAAGGTGAGCCAAAACAACCTATTTGCATTAGGTCCATTCTCACATTGCTATAAAGAACTACTAGAGCCTGGGTAATTTATTAAGAAAAGAGGTTTAATTGACTCATAGTTCTGCATGCTGTACAGAAGGCATGGCTGGGGAGGCCTCAGGAAACTTACGTCAGGGTGGAAGGGTGAAGGGGAAGCAAGCGCCTTCTTCACATGGTGGAGAGGGAGAAAGAGAGTGAAGGGGGAGGTGCTACAGAAACAACCAAGTCTTATGAGAACTCACTGTCATGAGTTTGACATGAGATTTGGGTAAGGACACAGAGCCAAACCATATCACTATTATTTCCATGAGCCACTAGTAGGAAATCTATTGGATAATGAGATTCAAACAGCCAACATGACTTGAGACTTCTATGTAAGGACTAGTGATAAGCATAATAAATATATCTACATTTAAAACTAACTGATGAAGCCAGTCACAAAAGGGTAAATACTATATGATTCCACTCATATGAAGTAGCTAAAGTGGTCATAACACATAGAAACAAAGTGGTGGTTGTCAAGAGCTGGAGAAAAGGGAGGAGGAGAATTAGTGTTTAATGGGTTTCAGTTTTGCAAGATTAAAAAGTTCAAGCAATCTGTTGCCCATCGACGTGAGTATACTCAACACTACTGAAGTATTCACTTAAAAATGGTTAAGATAGTAAGTTTTCTTATGTGTTTTTTACCACAATAAATAAAAAACTATTAGCTTGTAAGTAAATTAAAAAAAAAAAAAAACCTAAATGATAGTTAAAGTGAGATAATGATACAACCCAAAACAAATAAAAATATAGGGAGAATAAGAAGAGTAGAATAAAAATATAGTAAGTGGGATGCTGAGACAGGAGGATCACTTGAGCCCAGCCTGCGTAACATGGCAAAACTCCACCTCTATAGAAAGTACAAAAATTAGCCAGGCATGGTGGCATACTCCTATACTCCCAGCTTCTCAGGTGGCTGATGTGGGAGGATTGCTTGAGTCCAGGAGGTCAAGGCTGCAGTGAACCATGAGCCACTGAGCTCCAGTCTGGATGACAGAGTGCGACCCTGTCTCCAAGAAAAGGAAAAAAATAAAATAAATAAAGGACTTTCTTACAGATGCTGGCTAGAAATGAAAAGTATATTACTTCATATCTGACACTGGGAGAGAAGAAGGATAAAGGGGGAAATTGGTTACTAATTCCTGTAATGCTCATAGTAGAGAACCAACAGATAGTACTCCTCTAAAAATGACAGGAAAAAAAGAAAATGACTGGTAAATATCTCTGATGAATATTGATGCAAAAATCCTCAACAAAATACTAGCAAACCAAATTCAACAATACATTAAAAAGAGCATTCATCATGACCTAGTGAAATTTATTCCTGGGAGGAAAGGATGGTTCAAAATATGCAGATCAATGAATGTGATGTATCATAGCAACAGAATGAAAGACAAAAACCATATGACCATTTTCATTTGATGCTAAAAAAGCATTTGATAAAATTCAACATCACTTCAGGATTAAAAACCATCAAAAATGGTGTAGAAAGAATATACCTCAGCTTAATAAAAGCCATATATGACAGACCCACAGCTGGTAACATACTGAATGAGAAAAAACTGAAAGCATTTCCTCTAGAATGCGGACACAGCAAGGATGCCTGCTTTCACCACTGTTATTCAACATAGTACTGGAGGTCTTAGCAAGAGCAATTAGACAAGAGAAAGAAATAAAGGGCATCCATACTGGAAAGGAAGAAGTCAAACTGTCCTGGTTTGCAGATGCTATAATCTTATACTTGAAAAAATGTGAAGAATCCACACAAAAGAACTGTGAGAACTGATAAATTCAGTGCGGCTGCGGGTTACAAAATCAACCTACAAAAATCAGTGGCATTTCTATATACCAACAGTGAACAATGTGAAGAAGAAATTTTAAAAGTAATCCCATTTACAATAGCCACAAATAAAATAAAATACCTAGGAATTAACTTAACCAAAGAAGTGAAAAATCTGTATAATGAAAACTATAAAACACTGATGAAAGAAATTGAAGAGAACACCAAAAAGTTGGAAAGATATTCCATGTTTGTGGACTGGAAGAATCAATATTGATAAAATGTCCATACTACCAAAACAATCTACATATTCAATGCAATCCATATCAAAATACCACTGACATTCTTCACAGAAATAGAAAAAAAGAAAAAAAAAAAAACCCTAAAATTTACATGGAACCACAAAAGACATAGAGTAGCCAAAGCAATCCTAAGCAAAAAGTATCATATTACCTTACTTAAAATTATACTACAGAGCAGTAGTAACCAAAACAACATGGTACCGGCATAAAAATAGACATGCAGACCAATGGAACAAAACAGCTAACCAGAAACAAATCCACACACCTCCAGTGAACTCATTGTCAACAAAGGTGACAAGAGCATACACTGGGGAAAAGATAGTCTCTTCAATAAACGGTACTGGGAAAACTGGATATCCATATGTAGAAGAATGAAACTACACCCATATCTCTTGCCATATACAAAAATCAAATTGAAATGACTAAAGACTTAAATCTACAACCTCAAACTAATACAAGAAAATATTGGGGAAATGCTCCAGGGCATTGGTCTGGGTAGAAACTTCTTAAGTAATACCCCACAAGCACAGGTAACTAAAGCAAAAATGGACAAATGGGATCATATCAGGTTTAAAAGCTTCTACACAGCAAAGGAAACAATCCACAAAGTGAAGAGACAAGCCAGAGAATGAGGGAAAATACCGCAAACTAGCCACCTGACAAGGGATTAATAACCAGAATGTATAAGGAATTTAAACAACTCTGTAGAGAAAAAACATGTAATAATCCTATTTTAAAATGAGCTAAAGACTTAAATAGACATTTCTCAAAGGAAGACATACAAGCCAGGCACAGTGGCTCATGCCTTTAATCCCAACACTTTGGGAGGCTGAGGTGGGCAGATTACCTGAGGTCAGGAGTTTGATAGCAGCCTGGCCAACATGGTGAAACCCTGTCTCAACTAAAAACACAAAAATTAGCCAGGCATGGTGGCAGGTGCCTGTAATCCCAGCTACTCCAGAGGCTGAGGCAAGAAAATTGCTTGAACCTGGGAGGTGGAGGTTGCAGTGAGCCGAGACTGTGCCATTGCACTCCAGCCTGGGTGACAAGAGCGAGACTCTGTCTGGGAAAAAAATATATATACAAATGGCAAACAGGCATATAAAAATGTGCTCAACATCACTGATCACCAGAGAAATACAAATCAAAACTACAATGGGATATCATCTCACCCCAATTAAAATGGCTATTATCCAAAAGACAGGTAATAAGAAAAGCTGGTGAGGATGTGGAGAAAAGGGAAAACTCATACACTGTTGGTGGGAATGTAATTTAATACAACCACTATGGAGAACAGGTTGGAGGTTCCTCAAAAAACTGAAACTAGAGCTACCATCTGATTCAACAATCCCACTGCTGTTGTATCTACTCAAAAGAAGGTAAATTAGTCTATCAAAGAGATATCTGCACTCCCATGTTTGTTGCAGTGTGGTTCACAGTAGCCAAGACTTGGAAGTAACCTAAGTGTTCATCAGCAGATGAATGGATAAAGAAAATGTATATATACACAATGGTGTACTATTCAGCCATAAAAAAGAATGAGATCCTGTTATCTGCAACAACACAGATGGAACTGGATGAAATAAGCCAGGCACAGAAAGACAAACTTCTCATGTTCTCATTTGTAAGAGCTAAAAATTAAAATAATTGAACTCAGATAGCATAGAAGGATGGCTACCAGAGGCTGGGAAGAATAATGGGGGAGGTAGTGGGGAAGTGAGGGTGGTTGCTGCGTACAACAAAATAGAATGAATAAGACCTAGTATTTGCTAGCACAACAGGGTGTCTATGGTAAAAAATAGTTTTACATTTTAAAATAACTAAAAGAGTATAATTGGACTGTTTGTAAAATAGAGAATAGAAGGATGGTTACCAGAGCTGGGGAGGTGGAGATGGTTAACAGATACCAAAAAAAGATAGTTAGAAATAATGAATAAGACATAGTATTTGACAGCACAACAGGGTGACTTTAGTCAATAATAATTTAATTGTACACTTTAAAATGACTAAAAGGGTATAACTAGATTGTAACAGAAAGGATAAATACCTGAGGTGATGGATACCCCATTTCCACGATGTGATTATTATACATTGCATGCCTGTTTCAGAATATCTCATATACTCCATAAAGATCTATACATACTATATACTCACAAAAATTAAAAACAAATTAATAAAAAAGTGACAGGTGCCAATGGTATTATATAAAGATACCAATATAAATGCAATTATTGGAATAAATACAAACTACTAAGTATTAAAAGTTTATACACACACACTCGCACGCACCCCAAATAAGGCAGACAGTACAGACTCTGTATGTGTGTACAGTGAAACAATATGACAAATTTGAGACCAGATATAAACATTCATCTTATCAATGAATGTAAATGGGCTGAACTCACTTATAAAAAGTTCAGATTAGTAACAAAGCAAAATCTAAAACTATGCTGAATATCAGATACACAGATAGATACACAGACAAGGGAAGGAAGGAGGAAGAGGAAGAATGAGAGATTGATTTAGAATGGTTGAAAATAAAGGATAAACAAAGATGCAGACAAATGTGACACCTAGTCTTGGTATCTGAGAAAGGTATATAATTCAGATCAAAAAGAGACAGAAGGAGGGCTTTCATAATGCTAAATACTACAATTCACAATGAAGATGTAATGCTTTATGGAATCTCCTAATAACACAGCAACAGCTTTCATTAAGCAGAAGTTACAGGGCTGCAAGTAGAGACAGAAAGAACTGCACTATAAAAGGAAACTTTAACGTACGTCTCTCAACTTAAGAAAAATCAAGTGCACAAAAAAGGAGGAAATAGAAAATCTAAACAACATAATCAATGAGGTAGATCTTTTAGATCTGTAGTAAACTCTGAATTCTGATAATGGAGGATATGCCTTTTTTTAGGTGCTTATGGGAACATTCAGGAAAAGTTGGCCATATCTTAGGCAACAAATGAAACTTCAATCATAAGTCAGTTTCAAAGAACAGAAACAATAGAGAAAAATACACTCTGATCTGGAAGCAATAAAATGAGAAATGATTAATAAAATACAATCAAAAGGCCTGCTATTTGGCATCTTAAAAACATACTGTTGAATAATTCTTAAACTGCAGAATTTCTTGAAAATAAAACTAAAGAAAATCCTATATATATAAAAAATGATTGAGTTATTAGGGTAAAATGTATAGTACTTAATGTTTATATCAATAAAAATGAAATTTAAGAAAATCAGAAATCCTTAGAAGCTGTGAAATAGAGCAGTCCCCTCCTCAAAAAAATGGCAGAAGGAAGGACTGAATTTAAAAAGCAGAAATTAATGCTAAAATTTTTAGAAATTAAATCTAGAAAAGAGACAATAGAAATAACAAATCCCAAATCTGGCCACTTGAAAAATAAATCACAAAAATAATCAGCTGTTGGAGGATGGGAAAAGGCACAAATATACAAAATAGAAATGATAAATAATTATCAAACAGAAAATTTTAAGTATTATAAGAGAATACTTCATATAACTCTATGCAAATAAATTTGAAGAGTTACATTGGATGGATAATTTCTAAGAAAATTACAGGTTAAGTCTTAAATGACAATTTACCTTAGAAGAGAATAGGAAACTTCAAGTGCTCCCTCCACAATAACAGTCCCAGCTCAAAAAGTTTAGTGACGAAATTATACCAAACCTGTAAAAATCAGATTACCCAATCGTTCTTAAACTTTACTAGAGCATTAAAAGAGAGGAAATTGTCAAAATGGATGTTATAAATAAAGTATAACATTGATCTAAAACCTTAAAACCTATTGTACTGCAGATCATTCTCACTCTGAGTATCAGTGTAAAAACTTTTTAAGTATTAGCATGTGGAATCCAAAGCATATTTTTAAAATACTATATCATGACCAAGAGGGGTTTATTCCAGTTTGCAAGTATGATTTTTGTATTAGTCCATTCTTACATTGCTATAAGGCACTACCTCCTGAGACTGGGTAAATTATAAAGAAAATAGGTTTAATTGACTCACAGTTCTGCAGGCTGTACAGGAAGCATGGCTTGAGAGCCCTCAGGAAACTTATAATCATGGTGGAAGGCAAAGAGGAAGCAGGCATGTCCTACATGTCTGGAGCAGGAGGAAGAGAGTGAAGGTGGAGGTGCCACACTTTTAAACAACCAGATCTCATGAGAATTCACTATTATGAGAACAGCAAGGGGGAAATCCTCCCCCATAATCCAATTACCTCCCACCAGGCTCCCCCTCTAACATTGGGAAATACAGTTTGACATTAGATTTGGTAGATTTGGGTGAGTACAAAGACCCAAACCATATCATTTAACCCCTGGTCCTTTCCATATTGTATGTCCTTCTCACATTTCAAAACACAATCATGCCTTCCTAATAGTCCCCCAAAGTCTTAACTCATCCCCACCTCCCCATAACCCTTCCCAGCTCTAGTAACCATCCTTCTACTCTCTATCTTACAATAATCCAATTATACTCCTTTAGTTATTTTTAAATGTACAATTATTTTTTACTGTAGACACCCTGTTGTGCTAGCAAATACTAGGTCTTAGTCATTCTTTCCATTTTGTTTTACCCAATAACCTTCCTCACTCTCCCCCACTACCCTTCCCAGCCTCTGGTAACCATCCTTCTAGTCTGAGTTCAGTTATTTTAATTTTTAGCTCTTATAAATAAGTGAGAACATGATAAGTTTGTCTTTCTGTGCCTGGCTTATTTCATCCAGTTCCATCCGTGTTGTTGCAGATAACAGGATCTCATTCTTTTTTACGGCTGAATAGTACGCCATTGTGTATGTATACCACATTTTCTTTATCCATTCATCTGCTGATGAACACTTAGGTTGCTTCCAAGTCTTGGTTACTGTGAACCACACTGCAACAAATATGGGAGTGCAGATATCTCTTTGATAGACGAATTTAACTTCTTTTGAGTAGATACCCAGCAGTGGGACTGTTGAATCACATGATAGCTCTAGTTTTAGTTTTTTGAGGAACCTCCAACCTGTTCTCCATAGTGGTTGTACTAAATTACATTCCCACCAACAATGCATGAGTTTTCCCTTTTCTCATCTTAAAAAAGGCAAGTCCCTTCCACCTATGAACCTGTAAAATCAAAAACAAGTTAGTTACTTTCAAGATACAATGGGGGTACAGGTATTGGATAAATACACCCATTCCAAAAGGGATAAAGCAGCCAAAATAAAGGGACTACAGGCCCCATGCAAGTCTGAAACCCACCAGAGCAGTCATTAGGTTTTAAAGCTCCAAAATAATCTCCCTTCACTCCATGTCTCACATCGAGCACATGCTGATACAAGCAGTGGGCTCCCAAGGCCCTGGATAGTTCTGCCCCTTTGGCTCTGCAGGGCTCTGCTCCCATGGCTGTTTTCATGAGCTGCTGTTGAGTGCCTGTGGTTTTTCCAAGTGCACAGTACAGGCTGTTGGTGTATCTCCCATTCTGGGGTCTGGGGGATAGTGGCCCTCTTCTCACAGCTCCACTAGGCAGTGCCCCAGTGGGGACTCTGTGGGGGGAAATGGGGGGCCTCCAACCCCACAGTTCCTGTCTGCACTGCTGTAGCAGAAGTTCTCAATGAGGGTCCTGCCCCTGCAGCAGACTTCTGCCTGGACATCCAGGTTTGTCCATACATCCTCTGATATCTAGGCTGAAGTTCCCAAGCCTCAACTCTTACACTGTGCACCTGCAGGCTTAATACCACATGGAAGCCACCAAGGCTTAGGGCTTGCACCCTCTGAAGCAATGGCGCAAGCTATACCTTGGCTCATTTTAGCCATGGCTGGAGTTGCGGCAGCCCCGATGAAGGGTGCCATGTCTGGAGGCTGCACAGAGCAGTAGGGCTCCGAGCTTTGCCCACAAAACTATTCTTCCCTCCTAGGCCTCCAGGCTTGTGATAGGAAGGGCTGCTGCAAAGGTCTCTGAAATGCCTTGGAGGCATTTTCCTTATTGTCTTTACTAACATTCAGCTCCTCTTATGCAAATTTCTGCAGCCAGCTTGAATTCCTCCCCAGAAAGTGGATTTTTATTTTCTACCACATGGTTAGGCTGCAAATTTTCCAAACTTTTACACTTTGCTTCCCCTTTAAATATAAGTTCCAGTTTCATATCATCTCTACTCACTCATATGACCACACGTTATTAGAAGCAGCTGGGCCAAACCTTGAATGGTGTGCTGCTCAGAAATTCTTCCACCATATACCCTAAATCATGACTCTCAAGTTGAAAGTTCCACAGATCCCCAGAGCAGGGGTACAATGCTGTCAGTCTCTGCTAAAGCATAGCAAGAGTGACTTTACTCCAGTTTCCAGTAAGTTTCTCATCTCCATCTGAGACCACCTTAGCCTGGACTTCAATAATTTAACCAGTCTCTAAGAAGCTACAAACTTTCCCTCATCTTCCTGTCTTTTCTGAGCCCTCCAAACTGTTCCAACTTCTGCTCACTACCCAGTTCCAAAGTTGCTTCCACATTTTCAGGTATCTTTATATCAATGCCCCTCTCCCAGTACCACTTTTCGGTATTAGTCCCTTCTATAAAGAACTGAGACTGGGTAATTTACAAAGATAAGAGGCCTCAGGAAACTTATAGTCATGGCAGAAGGCGAAGAGTGAGCAGGAAGAGAGTAAAGGTGAAGGTGCCACACACTTTTAAACAACTCGATCTCATGAGAACTCACTCACTATTAGTAGAACAGCAAGGCGGGGGAAATCTGCCTCCATGATACAATCACCTCCCACCAGGCTCTTCCTTCAACACAGCAGATCACCCCTCCCTAAGTTAACTTACAAATTTAACATTATGCATATAAAAATACCATCAGACTATTTTTCCCTGGGGTCCACAAGTTAATTGTAAAATTTATTTGAAAAGCCAATAAAAAAAAATCTGGGAATATCCTACAAAAGAATAGTAACAAGAACCTAGCCCTACGGACATTTAAACATACTGTAAAAACTATTTAATTAAAATTACCGAGTATATTGGTATCCCAATGGAAATGAGCAGAAAATCCATATGGAAATTTAGTGTATGACAAAGGCAGTTCAAATCAGTGAAGAAAAGATGAACTTTAGCTTTTTAATAGATGGAATTTCTGTAAGTGTATTAGATTTTTTAATGATAAAATTGGATTCACTCCTCACACCATGATAAATTCCAGAAGGATGAGGGATTTAAATGTAAACAAATGAAACCATGTAAGTACTAGAAGAAAACATGGGTGAAATCTGGTATAAACCGTAAATGGGAGAACCCTTCCTAAAAATGAATAGTAGACAAAATATCTCCCCCGAGAGATGTTCACATTCTAATCCCTAGAACTTGTGAATATGCTACATTACATGGCAAAAGGGACTTTGCAGATTTAACTAAGATTACAGAGAAATTATTCTGTATTATCCAGGTGGGCCCAATCTAATGAAAAGAACCAGAGAACTTTCTTTGGCTAGTTAGAAAAGGAGGTCTTGCAGCAACATGGATAGAACTGGAAGCCATTAAGTGAAACAAGTCAAACACAGAAAGACAAATATTGCATGTTCTCACTTATAAGTGGGAGCTAAATAATGACTGGTTTCAGACATGTTGAAATTTCCTTAATAAATTATGTACGTTTAATCACAAGCTTGCATAAGTACCCTTATACATATCTTCAGGCTCATTCTATTGATATTTTTTACAGGATATATTGCAATAGGTAGGCTTTCTAGGCCAAAGAATATGAATATTTTTATTTTTATTAATACTGCCAAATTGCCCTTTTAAAAGTACAACTAACCCTTGAACAAGGTGGGGGTTTAGGGGCACCCCCATGAAGTAGAAAATCCATGTATAAATTTTGACTTTCCCAGAACTTAACTACTAGTAGCCAACTGTTGATTGGAAGCCTTATCAATAGCATAAACAATCAATTAACATATGTTTTATATGTTATATACTATCTTCTTACAATAAAGTAAGCTAGAAGAAAGAAAATTTTATTACAAAAATCGTAAGGAAGGGAAAATATATTTACCATTAAATGGAAGTGAATTGTAAAGGTCTTCATCCGTGTTGTCTTCGTGTTGAGTAGGCTGAGAAGGAGGAAGAAGAGGGATGGGTATTGTTATCTTGGGGTGGCAGAGGCAGAATACATGAAGGAGGTTGAAGGAGAGGCAAGAGAGGTAGGCATACTTGGTGTAACTTTATGGAAATACACCATAATTTCTGTTTTTCATTTCTCTAAAGATGTTTCTATATTGTACCAATCCTTCTTCCATTGTTTGCTTTAGTTTCAGTGCCTGTTTCAGAAGAGTCTGTGTCAGAAGTAGTCAAAAGCAGTCTTGAACAGTCAGAACCCTTCTGCCAGATTGTCTGTCAATTTGTTTTCTGGCACTGGTTCTTCTATGTCTTCTTCCTCATGGTCTGACTACTCATATGCAGAGGCACTCATGTCTTCCTTACTAATAAATGTCCTTTGTGGCATTTTTTTCCCCAAGAAGCAAGCACTTTTATCTGCATTAAACACCTCAGGTTGATATCCTTTCTCCTCAATGATTTTCTTAATGGTGCCTGACAACTTGTCTGCTGCTTCTTGGTCAGCAGAAGCTGCTTCTCCTGTTATCTTGATATTTTTCAAGCCAAACACCTTTCTAAAATTATCAGACCATCCTTTGCTGACATTAAATTCTCCAGCTTTAGATCCTTCACCTTCCTTTTGCTTTAAGTTGTCATATAATGACTTCACTTTTTCTCAAATCATTATAGTCTATAGATATGTCTTTGTCATAGGAATCCTGTACCCACATGAAACCTGTATTTTCAAAACAAGATAAAAGGATATTTTGCAAAAAGTGCAAGATTTTAGCACCTGCTGGCATAGCTTCAGTGACAGCTTCATGAATTTCTTTTTCCTTTTTTAGAATGGTCCTTATGCTGGATTCATTTATCTTGAAATGGTGAGCAACCACAGCTGCAGGTCCCCAGTCTATCGTACATATCAAGCAATTCACCATTTTCTTGTAATGTCAGGACTTTTCTCTACTTCTTGGCAGAACTTCCAGCATCACTAGTGGTACTTCATAGGGGATTGATAGTGTTACTCAAGGTTTCTGGTATTGCACTAAAAATAATGAAAAATACACAAGAACCACAAAAGATCACTTTTTACTATGATACACAATTTACTTAAGAGACAGACTGCTCGTGGATAGATGATTAGCATCATGCAGCATTTTAAGCAGAGACTCAAAAACCTCAAATCCACCACAATAGCAAGAGGAGGTGGCTATATAATTATTACAGTAGTATAGCATGTGTACTACAATTAATTTTATGTGATTATGATTTAATATTCAATCTTTATGTTTGTTAACATTTCTTTTGATTGAATGGTTCCATGTATGGTCTATAAGTGTGTGTATACATTTTGATAAATTTTAACTTTTTTATAATAGATTTGTATTTATCTTAGACTAGTATCTACATTTTTTTTTAATTCATTAAATACCTTTTTCTTAATTTTTTTGGATATTTTTAGCCTATGTGGTTCATCTTGTGAGTTTTTCAAATTGTCACAAACCTCCAAAAACTATTTTTGATATATTTGTTGAAAAAAAAATCTATGTCTGTCCTGGCATGGTGGCTCACGCCTGTAACCCTTTGGGAGGCTGAGGCAGGAGGATCACTTAAGCCCAGGAGTTCGAGGCTGCAGTGATCTGTGATCCAGCCTGGATGCCAGAATGAGGTCCTGTCTCAAAAAAATCAAATCAAAAAAAAAGTAAAAAGAAAAAAAATCCATGTGTAAGTGGACCCACGCAGTTCAAACCCATGTTGTCAAGGGTAAACTGTATTGATTTACCAATAATATGTAAGATGCCCACTTCTAAATGCCACTTCCAACAATGTGAGAGATTACATGACCTGCTTAAGATCACATGGCAGAGTCTAGAATAAATCTCATAATTATCAGTAATTATTGTTGCCTGACTCAGTACAGTTTAGTTGGACAGTCTGTAAATTTGCGTCTATGAAACACTGAATAAAAAGGCTCATCGGCCTTTGACTCCTCTACCAATTATAAAAATGTCATCTTAGTTTTGAGTCAATAAAAATGTAAAGAATGAATGCAAAATAAATTAAATACTAACTCTAAAAGATTTTTGAAATGTAAAGACTATTAAGTCATTTAATCAAGACTAGTCAGTCGTTTATATATTTCCTAGCCCTATATTTAACGATAAAATTACCATACATTTTTGAGAAAATGTGTAAAAATAAAACAGCAATAACTAGTATCCTACCAGTACATTTTAGTCATAGAAAACCAACTGATTACTATTGAAATACAATAAACAGATTTTGTGATTCCTGATATTTATTATATTTTCTACCTGCAACAAGCAATGAAAACTGAAATCTGATCTTGTTTAATAAAATTTCTTTTCCTACCAAGTTATGCTAGAATAAACTGGTTCAAATATCTGCTTTTTCCTGTGATATGCTTTGATAATATATAGACACTGAAACTCAATGTATTGATCAACACATAGTAATGATAATTGAAAATGAAATTTTTAGAAAATACTTTGGTCTCAATATATTTACATCTCCCCAAAGAATGACTGCTTATTTCCATATAGGCACATCAACTCATATCAAAGATTTCTAAGATGAGAAGGGAAAACTCAGTGTTAAAAACAAACTTTTATACATAAATATAACACATTATCATTAATTGCATATTTTTCCTGTTTTGCTTATTTTTCTAATGAAAAGAATTGTCAACAATATATATGCGGATATTTCTTACACAGGAAGGCATAACTTCCATAGAGATCACATCAACACTTTGAAGTAACTAAGACGAACAGTGTGGGACTTCATAACGTTTACCCTAAAAGATAAGTTGCCTGTTATCACCCTTTTGGGTCAAGGTAACACTATTTTTTTTCTCTTTTGATAAGCTGCTGACACTTATTGAACATCCTAACACTTCCTCCATCATCATCTTAGTCTCCTGCCTTTTTCTAGTTTTAAAAAATGGAAAAATATTATTTTCCTTAAGAACAGCATGGAAAATATTGTATTTGGAAGGACAACAAAGTGTGAACTAAGTGAACTTGAAGGTAGAAAAAGAATAATATCAAAACATTTTTAAAGGTTTGTAATAATTCCATAATTTATAGGGATATTTAAAAATGAAAGTATGTGGTTTTCTCAAGCTATTAGTATATCACAGATTTATAAATCACTACCAGAAGGTTTTCTTTCTTTTCAATCTAATGTTCTTACCAGTAAGTAGAAGTCATTAAATAAATCAGCAAGCTCATGTTATCACAGGATCATGACCAGTATCATTCTTCCATTAACTCAAATTTTGCAAAAAGCCATCTTCACATACATATACATTTTTTTCCTTATAAATAACCTTGGGTTGTAAAAGTTACATATGACTGCTGTATTTTGATAAAATTAATTTTTACCCAACAATGCAAATTTTTAATGATTGTTTACTTTAAAAAAAATCACTTAGCTTATATATAAAATGTCAAATTACTAGCCTAGGCAACATAGTTAGACCCCATCTCTACAAAAGTAATTTAAAAATTAGCCAGGCATGGTGGTTCATGCTTGTACCTAGGAGGCTGAGCTAGGGAGGATTGCTTAAGCCTAGCAGTTAGAGGTTGCAGTGAGCTATGATCATGCCACTGCACTCCAGCCTGGACAACAGAGCAAGGCCTTGTTTCTAAATAAATAAATAATGTCATATCAACAGATAAAGGCATAAAATGCAAACGTTCAGTTAATTTTAAACATTTTTGCTAACATATATTGGTTTGCTCTCTTGATCTATGTCCCACAACTTCTAATTATTTATATAAGAAACTTGGCTGTAATTGTAGTAGAATATAAAACGCAAGTGAGTTCAATAGAGATTCATTCATATATAACTATCTTCTAAGAAAAAAGCTTTTTTGGAAAAAAAAAAAAAAAAAAAACACCTAAAACCTAAAGCTTATTAAAGGATTATGTTTGGGGGTTCCCTAAATTGTTTCCAAGATAAGTATGGAAAATTCTTGTAAACAGTTCAGTTCTTAGTCTGTGTCCTTTTAACTTAAAAGGCTTTGCAGTATAATTGCTGTGTAAATATCAGAATTTTCCATATATTGTGCAATGTACATAAAGAAGTCACCAAATGGCTTATCTTATACTTATCAACTTGTTCATTTTTATGCCTCCAAAAAGCTGTACTTTTTTACAAGAGCAGCTGCTACTTTGTAAATATTTTAATGGTTTCTGTTAAGTAGAGCTGTCAGTTTAACAAACAATATTATAAAAGATTTTCATTCTTCCATGTGATTGAACATCTTGAAAAGTGTTTTACCTTGAAAATCCTTTGGAGATTTTAGACTGGAAAGGGTATCTCCTTTGAAGGCACAAAGCCAACAAAAGAATAGATAGGTTTAAAGAATAATGTATGAGATCACCAGAGAAACAGTGCCATTTATTTCAGAAGACAAATGTATAACAGCAATAAGTTCTCTTAGCTCACTTCTCTTCTTTTGACTTTAGCAGTTTGTTGAAATGGAAGAGCACTGGCTTTGTGCCAGACATTTCAGGTATGAACCTTGATTCTTTTGCCACTTAATAGATATTGGTTTAGAGCAAGCCAATTAACCTCTTTGACCCTCAGTTTCTGCATCTGCAAATGGGGTAATGATACCTACCTTAAAGGGTCATTATGAGAATTAGAGATAATATATGTAAATGGGCTAACTGAATAAAGGTGGCAATTATTATTCTATCCTACCTACCTAGCAACCAGGAGTCTCCCAATCCTTCTTTAGTCTTTGTCCTTTACATTTTTATTCATCCAGCTTATCTCTTCTTTCTTTTTTGTCTACTTCATGGAATTGAAAATAAGAAATATTTTAGAGATGATCTAATTTAGCACTTTTGTTGAACAAATGAGGAAATAGAAGCTCTGAGAGATTAAATGACTTGTCTAAGATCACAGATAGTTAAACACAGAGATCAGAACCCTGGTCTCCTGAGTTTTTCACTGTTTTCATTCTTGCTGTGAAATGGAATTTGATAACGTAATTCTAGCCTGGATCTAAAGGAACATGTTAAGATAGGATAGCAAAAAAACAGTGAAAGAGACAAGAAAAGGAAAAAATTAAAAGGGGGGTAAGGAGAGCTTTTCTTTTGTTCTGCATCAAGGCTCAGCAAATTTTTTAAAGGGCCAGATAGTAAATAGTTTAGGCTTCTCAAGTCATATGGCCTCTATCTCAACTACTCAACTCCAACACTATAGCACAAAAGCGGCCTTAGACAATATGTAAACAAACAAGTGTGGCTATGCTCCAATAAAACTTTATTTGGACACTGAAATTTTAATTTCATATAATTTTCACATCTAAAAATATATCTTTCTTGTCTTTTTTCAACCATTTGAAAATATAAAAACCATTCTTAGATTGTGGACCATAAAAAAATAGATGTAGGGCTGCATTTGGCCCATGTGATCTGTAGTTTGATGCCTTTAGAAGTATAAGCCTGATAAGTAGAACAGATATTCAGCCTTAATGTCACAGAAATAATAGAGTTTAATGGGGACTGGGATGAAGTGGAGTGTGCCTGCCCCCACTAAAGTGGGCAGTAGCCATTCTGATTAAGGAGACTGTGGCTCTTAGGAAATGGAGGCCAAACACTGCAAAATCTTCTGACTTTTCAAAAAGCCGGAACGCTGGATTTTTATGCTAAATCTCTCCATTTTTTAATGAATTAGGGTAGCTTCCATTGCACAAAACAGAATGAAAGCTCACCTAAATGTGCCAACTTTTAAGTGTCGGTAAATAATTCAAAATAGTTGTTAAATATTGTAGATCAAACATCTGTAAACTGAATTTGGCACATGGACTCCCAGTTTAAAAATCTGCGTTCTAGAAAGTCAAAGCAAAATTCTAGGTAATTCATGCTTCCTAGCAATAATTCAAATTTACCCAATTCAGAGTCTTTCAGACCAAACCCTTAACCTTTCCACAAACTGAACACAGTGATTATAAAGTAATAGGTCACTCAGGCTATAACCACTCCCTATACCATCCTGTATCCCACCCCCACCAAAATTCTGTCTCTTTGTAGTTTATTACTTTAAGACATTAAGCTTTGTTTAGTAGGTGGTGCCAAAGTACTAATCACATCTAGAACCTTTCCTGGAATTGAGTACACTCAATATTATATTTCAAAAATATAATCACATATTATAACTATAATCTAAGCCTATCAGATTTAAAATAGTTAATATAAATTTTTTTTCTAACTCTTCTTGTCCTTTCTCAAAGTTATAACCATATTAAATTGCTGCCACTATGGATCTTACTTTCATTTTATATTCAGGAAAACGCAATTTAAACATGTTTACAAATATAAAGGACCCAAAATATGTCCTTTAGCATCTTCCAAAAACTTTTCTCCTCTACTTTTTTTTTTTTTTTTTTTTTTTTTTTTAAGAGATGGAGTTTTGCCATGTTGCCCAGGCTGGTCTTGAACTGCTTGGCTCAAGCAATCTGCCCGCCTCAGCCTCCCAAATTTCTGGGATTACGGGCATGAGTCACAGCACCTGGACTCTTCTCTACTTCTATGTTGTCACTATTTGTTTATTTTTTTCTGCCCCCTCTCCCCACCCTGCTATCACACTGTAAGCTCATTAAGGATGGAATTATGTCCGCTTCGTCTTTATATCCCCCAATCAGTAAAGATATCTGCACAGAATAGACCTTCAATAAATGTTTGCTTTTAAGAATGAACAATCAAACCTAATTTTCACATTTGAAAATGAAACCATCTAAGAACTCCATTTACTGGTAGAGATACATTTTCATTTTATCTTAATGAATAGCAAGGAGTACAATTGGTCCATGTAATGATATTCTGGAAAATAAGTATGTTAATAGAAGGACCTACTACACTTTTCATCCTTAAAATAGTACTAGCATATCCAAGCAGAATGTATTACAGAAAGTTTTGGGAGGAGAGAGTCCATATGCTATATGTATTTTCTAATGGAATATAAAAAGAAATTCAATAACAGTAAGGATTGGGAAAAGGACTCAAGGTGAGGATAAATATAATGTTTTGTCTGTCAAGGAAAAAGCATTTAGTCCTTATCTGCTACAGTTTTCAAATATATATATCTATGTAGATCTATATACACACTGTGGAAATAATATACAGAAATGACATTAGCAAGATGGCAGATTAGGAAGCTCCAGACCCTCGTTTTTCTATGGAGACAAATTATCTGCAACATATACATAAAAATAGCTTTGTGATAAACCTAGAAATTAGTTAATGGACTACAGGACTCATGCAAGTGCAAAAACAAGAGAATGGATGGTGCCTGAGAGGGTAAGAGAGTTCATTGTATTTTGCTTGCCTGACCCCTCCCTTGGAACAGAAGAAATAGAGTGAAACTTAAGTCCAGCATGCTAACTCCCTTGCAGGCTGCATTACTTTGCTCAGGGAACTGATGAGAATGGCAGTTGCATAGTGTGGATACAAGATGAGAGGCCACTGAAAACAGAGGTTAATGCCTTAGCATGTTAGACAGCAGAGACTCTGCAGTTCTGCAGCCAGGCTCTAGGGGGAGCAGGAGATTAAGGGCAGAGGACTAAAACAGAAACAGCTCCCGCGAAGATACAAGAAAGGAAGACAGAAGCACCCAGATAAACTAAACGTAAACATACAACCCCAAAGAAAATGCATCCCCAGGAAAAATCTGAGAGGTCTCAGAACCTCTAGCCAGATTGACTGGTCACAGTTTTCCCCCAAATAAAAGTAGTTCATCATAAAGATTGAGAAAGTTGGCTGTTTCTTCAAATGCTCAAATCCCAACAAAAGACCACAAGGCATACAAAGAAATGGGACCATGGCCGGAACAAAGGAACAAAATTAAGCTCCAGAAATTTGCCTTAAAGAAATGCAGATCTATAAGCTTCCTAAAAAAAAATGTATAATAACTCTCATAAAGATGATCAAGACCTTCAAGAGAACACAGAACTACACAGAAATCAGGAAAACAATGCATGAACAAAATAAGAATATCAACAAAGAGAAACTATTTTCTATCAAGCCAGGCATGATGCCTCAAGCCTCTAATCCTAACACTTTGGGAGGCTGAGGAGGGAGGATTGCTTGAGTCCAGGAGTTCAAGACTAGCCTGGGCAACATAGCAAGACCCTGTCGCTTGAAAAAACAAAAACAAACTATGGACCTGAAAAATACAAGTGAACTAAATAATTCACTAGAGGGGTTCAACAGTAGACTTAAGCAAGCAGAAGAATCAGTGGACTTAAGCAAGCAGAAGAATCAGTGTTCTTGAAGTTAACACATTTGAAATTATTGAGACTGAGGAGAAAAAAGAAAAAAAATGAAGATAAATTAACAGAACCTGAGCAGAATAATATATGTCGTATGGGAGTCTCAAAAGGAGGAGAGAAAGAGAAAGGGACAAAGAGCTTATATGAACAAAAAGTGGCAACAAACTTCCCAAGGCTGATAAAAGAAATGGACCTACAAACTCAAGAACTCAATGAACTCCAACTGTGATAAACCTGAAGAGACCCATACCAAGACATGTTATAATCAAATTGTTATGAGTCAAAGAATCTTGAAAGCAGCCAGAGAAAAACAACTCATCACATATAAGTGAGCCAACCAAGATTATCAGCAGATTTCTCAATAGAAACCTTGAAGCTAAAAAGAAATGGAATGATTAAGGTGCTAAAAGAAAAAAAAAATCAAGAATACTGTATCCAGCAAAACTGTCCTTCAGAAATGAAGAAGAAATTAAGACCTTTCCAGATAAACAAAAGCTGTTTAGTCAATATTACTAGACAATAAATACTAAAGAGAGTCCTTCAAATTAAACAAAGGATGGTAGGCACCAACATAGTAATATGAAATTATAAAGTTCTCCACTAATGATAAACATTTAAATAAATATGGAATCCTATATTGTAATTCTGGTGCATAAATCCACTTTTAATTCTTGTATATACAAGTCTAACCAAGTAAATCACAGACACATAAAATTATAAATCTATGTTAATTGATATACAACAGATACAATAGGTAATTTATGACAATAACATAAGGGGGGAAATGGTGGCTGTAAAGGAGAATTTGTGTATGCAATTGAAATTAAGTTCTTATTAGCCTAAAATAGATTTGTTATAACTTTAAGATACTTTCTGCAATTGCAGTGGTAACCACAAGAAAATATCCATACAATGCCCACAAAAGGAAATGAGAAGGGAGTCAAAGACAGACAGTAAGGGAAGAATGAGGGTCCAAAAAGCCACAAGATATACAGGAAACAGGTAACAAAATGGCAATAGAAAATCTTTCCATATCAGTAATTACTTTAAAGTGAGGAAATTAAACTCCTCTGCCAAAGACATATTGGCTAAGTGGATAAAAAAAATAAAAATAGGATCCAGTGGTATGCTGCATAAAAGCCGTTTAGATCTAATAACACATAAAGGCTAAACGTGAAGGATGAAAAAAGATATTCAATGCAGACAGTAACCAAAAGAGAGCAGGGATATCTATACTAATATGAGGCAAAATAGATTTCAAGTGAAAAACTGTCACAAGAGACTAAGAAGGATACTATATAATGATTAAAGGGTCAATTCACCAGGATGATATAGTAATTATAAATATTTATGCACTAAATATCAGAGCTCTTAAATATGTGAAGCAAACATTGACAGAATTGAAGGGATAAATACATATCAACACAGTAATAGTAGGAGATTTTAGTAATGGATAGGACCACCAGATATAAGATAAGATCAATAAAGAAATAAAGGACTTCTCTTTTTTTTCCCCAAGGTGGCAGATCAGAGACTTTTCTAGCATGCTTCACCTATTTGGAAGCAAAAAAAAAAAAAAATAGTGTATAGTCACATAGTGCTCTTTTATTCAAGAAGCAGCACAGAAATTCAAATCCCAGAAAAGAAAAGGTGAGAAGGCACCCTGAGTAGCAGCATCTGACTGAGAACTGTGAGTGAAGCCCCCGATATGGTAGAGGAGCCAAGAGTGTACCTCTGTGATCTACCTTTCCTCTGAGAAACCATGCCACCCACGCCATGGGAAACTACCTCGGCCCTTCTAAGCCCTGGGGCTAACATGGTGAGCGGCCAGGAGAGTGAGAAAGAAAAATACTGGGAAATGCTCCAGACATTTTCCCAGACCTGGGATCTAACAGGAGGATGCCCTTTTCAATCCTGGCTCACTGGGCAGGATTCAGTAACTTAGCAGCAGTACCCATGGGTATTAGAGATTCTTGGGCTGGAGAATCGAGTGCTGGGACTGGAGTTGGGGAAGGACCCCCACATCAGGAACTGAGTGGTGATTGTGGAGTGCATTCAAGCCATGGGTTCTGAAATTGGGCTTTCCCCCTTTGTGGAACCAGAGAGGGAGGAGATTTGTTAGACAGCCATGGTTTTCCCCAAGTGGCAAGATTTGTGGACAGGGATGGCACTGCGATCCTAAAGCCAATCTGCATTGACTTTCCTAAGTGCCCTAGCTCATGCCAGGGTGGGATTCAACTCCATTGGTTCTGAGGAGTGAGAGGGAAGCAGATTCCCACACCAGCTCACCTGGTCTAGGAGCTTTGGCTGCCCTGCTCTTCACATGTGAGGAACTTGGTGCAGCAGCAGTGTTTCTACTCTTTATTAGGCGTATATCCAGATATCCAGGCATTTGGTGACTGCTCCCTAAATTCTCCTCAGAGATAGTGCTTGCATTCACTATTCGGGGGCGGGGGGGGGGAGGCGGTGGGCGGGACCAGTGCAAGTGCAGGGTGCCTGGTCCAGCTCTGCTCAGCTTCACATGCTCTCTGAGGCTGAGGATAAAACCCAAACCACTGAGCATTCCACAATCCAGCCCATTGCCTGGGACATTGGAGAGTTTCTCTTGGTAAACAAAGATCAAGCATGAACTTTACTACTACCACCACAGCCAGCTCTTACCTACAAGTGCCACTGACTGGCCTGGAGGTCAACCTGCACAACACAGGACAAAATCTGGTAACACAAGCCCACAGCACTTAGGAATGAGATAAGCTCCTTGTGACCTATAACCCTTGCTTCACAGGAGGTCATGAGCCTACTCACCTGCCTGGTATACCACTACTACAACCAGCATTTGAAAAAGCCACCACATGATGGTAATTTACAACCAAGGAATTCATACGTAGTCTTTGCCACTGAATGCACCTGGTAGCAAAGCCAAACAGCCCTGCACAACATATATTGCAGTCACATCCTCAAGGACTTGGTGGTGGGGGGGGACGTCCTGTCCAAATCCAGGTAATTCAATAATAAGAAGTGACTATTTCTCCAAATGAGAAAAAAATCTGCATAATACTGGAAGCATGAAAAGTCAGGGGGTTATGACACCCCTCAAAGGATTACACTAACTCTCTAGCAATGGATGCTGACCAAAAGGAAATTTCTGAAATGCCAGATAAAGAATTCAAAATATTGATTTTATAGAAGCTCAATGAGATCCAAAAGAAATCTGAACACCAATAGAAAGAAATCAGAAAATTAATTCTGGATATAAATGAGAAATTTATCACAGAGAACTTTACCAATTTTTTCTTATCTAAAAATGAACAAACATAACTTTTGGAAATGAAAAATTCACTGAAGGAATAACAAAATACAGCTGAAAGGGTCAATAACTGACTAGATAAAGCAGAAGACAGAATCTCAAAATTTGAAGACAAGTGCTTTGAATTATCTAGTTAGACAAAGATAAAGAAAAAAGAATAAATTAGAAAGAACATTTTGAGAAGCATGGAATTATATAAAGAATCTAAACTTATGAATCATTGGTGTTCCTGAGGGAGAAGGAAAAACATAGTTTTGAAAATCATTTAAGGAAATAATGGATGAAAATTTCCCTAGTTTTATAAGAGATTTGGACATGCAAATACTAGGGGCCAAATGAATACTAAGAGAACACACTGCCAGATGGATTTCACCGCAACATATAGTCATTAAATTGTCTAAAATCAATATAAAGGAAGAAATCCTAAAATCAGCAAGAGAAAATAATCTAGTCACCTGTAAAGGAAACTCCATCAGACTAACAGTGGACTTCTCAGTGGAAACTTTATAAGTCAGTAAGAGATTGGGATTCTATTTTCAACGTGCTTAAATGAAAAAAAAAATTATCAACCACAAATTTTGTATTCTGCTAAAATAAGTTTCATAACTAAAGGAGAAATAAGGTATTTTCCAAACACTGAGGGAATGTATCACCACTAGACAAACCCTACAAAAATATTCAAAGGAGTTCTAAACATGGAACAAAATGGTCAATGTTTGCCATCATAAAAATACACAAAAGTATAAAACTCACAGGTCTTATGAAAACAGTTACACAAAGGAGGAAGAGAAAGAAATCAAATTACAACAGGACAGAACTCCACCAAACCACAAAGACAAACAAAGGGGGGGAAAAAGATGCATATAACGTACAAAGCAATTTGATAACATTATGACAGAAACAAACCTCACATATGACTATGAACACTGTACATAAATAGATAAAATGCTTCATTTAAAGGTATAGATTGGCAGATAGGTTTTTAAAATATGAACCATATTTTCATAAGAACTATAAGAAACCCCCCATATTGGTAAAGATTCTTATAGCCTGAAGGTAAAGGGCTAGAAACAGATCTCCCACACAAACAGAAACTAAAAGTGAGCAGGAGTATCTATGCTTGTATCAGATAAAACAGACTTTGAATCAACAAAAGTAAAAAAAAGACAAAGTCAGTCATTATATAATGATAAAGGAATCAATTCAACGAGAGGATATAAAAATCCTGAATATATACACACAAAACACTGGAACAGTCAGAGTCACAAAACAAATATTACTGGACATAAAGAGATAGCAATATAATAATGGTGGGAGACTTCAACACTGCACTCACAGCAGTTCACAGATCATTGAGACAGAAAAACAACAAGGAAACACTGGGCTTAAATTGATCTTGAGACCAAATATACCTAACAGACATTTACAGAACATTCTACCGAACAACAGCAGAATATAGATTCTTCTCATTAGTGCATGCAGCATTCTCAAACATAGACCATACATTAGGTCACAAAACAAATCTCAATAAATTTTTAAAAATTGAAATCATACCAAGTATTTTCTGAGACCACAGAAAAGTAAAACTATAAATCAATACCAGGAGGAACTGCTGAAACTATACAACACATGGAAATTGGACAACATATTCCTGAACAGTCTTTGGGTAAATGACAAAATTAAGATGGAAATTTAAAAATTTTTAGAAATGAATGAAAATGGAAACAACATACCAAAACCTCTGGGATACAGCAAAAGCAGTGCTAAGAGGGAAGTTTATAACATTAAACGCTTACATCCAAAGAATAGAAAAATCAAATTAACAACCTAACATCACACCTCAAGAAAGTAGAAAAAAAAAGAACAAAGAAAACCCAAAGCTAACAGAAAACAAATCAGGGAAGAACTAAATGAAATTGTGAACAAAAGAACATTATAAAGGATCAAAGAAACAGAAAGTTTGTTCTTTGATAAAATGAAGTTGACAAACTGCTAGCTAGACTAATCAAGAAAAGAAGACAGAAGATCCAATAAACAATCAGAAATTTAAAAGGAGACATTAGAACTGATACCACAGAAATACAAGCGATCATCAAAGACTACAATGAACATCTCTGCACTCACAAACTAGAAAACCTAGAAGACATATAAATTCCTGGAAACATAAAACCACCCGATATTGAACACATAGAAATCCTAAGCAAACCAGTAACAAGTAGTGACACTTAATCAGTAATAAAAAAAAGTCTCCTAAGGGGGGAAAAAAAAAGTCCAGGGGCAAATGGATTCACAGCCAAATTCTACCAAATCTACAAAGAACTGGTGCCAATGCCCCCTGAAAACGCTTCCAAAACTTCAATGAGGGAAGCCTCCCTGACTCATTGTACAGAACCAGTATTATTCTGATACTAAAGCCAGACTAGCACACAACAAAAAATGAAAACTATAGACCAAAATCTCTGATGAACACAGATGCAAAAACTTGCAACAAAGTACTAGCAAACCCAATACAACAGCACATCAAAAATATAATACACCACAATCAAATGGTTTTATTCCAAAGATGCCAAGTGTAGTTCAACATACTCAAGTAAATAAATTTGATTCATTATATGAGGAGAATTAAAAACAAACTATATAAATATCTCAATAGATACAGAAAAAGCATTTGATAAAATTAAGGATCCTTTGGTGATAAAATCCTCAACAAACTAGGCATAAAAGGAACATACTGCAAAGTAATAAAAGCAATATATGATAAGACCACAGAAAACATTATACTAAACAGGGAAAATTTGAAAGCAGTCTCCCGAAGAACTGGAACAAGACATTGATGACCACTTTCACCACTCCTGTTCAACATACTAGAAGCCCAAGCCAGAGCAATCAGGCAAGAGAAGAAATAAAAGGCATCCCAATTTGGAAAAGATGAAGTCAGCTTATCTCTGTTTGCTCATGATATGATCTTATACCTAGAAAATCCCAAAGACTCCTAGATTTCATATATTCTGTAAAGTTTCAGAATGAAATCAGTGTACAAAAATCTGTCATTTCTATACATGAACAACAAACTGAGAACCAAATCAAGAAGTACAATAGCTACAAAAAAAAGTAAAATATTTAGGAATATATTTTAAACAAGGGGGTAAAAGATCTTTACAAGGAAAACTCCAAAACACTGATGATAGAAATCATACATGACACAAATGGAAAAACTCCTCATGTTCATGGATCAGAAAAATCAATATCATTAAAACAACCATACAGATGTACAGATTGAATATAATTCCTATTTTTAAAATGTAATTTTTCACAGAATTAGAAAAAATAATCCTAAAATTCATATGGAATGAAAAAAGAGCCTGAATATCCAAAGCAATTGTAAGCAGAAAGAACAAAGCTGGAGGCATCACATTACCTGACTTCAAATTATACTACGAGGCTATAGTAACCAAAACAGCATGGTACTTGTATAAAAACAGACACATAGATCAACGTAACACAATAGAGAACTCAGAAATAAAGCCACATACCTGTAGACAACTGATCTTTGACAATATCAACACAAACATACCTGAAGGAAGGACATCCTTTACAATAAGTGGTGCCGGGAAAACTGGATTACCTGTGCGGAAGAATGAAACTGGACTTCTGTCTCTTACCATCTATAAGCCAACTCAAGATCAATTAAAGGCTTAAATGTAAGACTTGAAACTATAAAAATATTAGAAGAAAACCTAGGGAAAACTCCTCTGGACATTGGCCTAGATGAACAATTTATGACTAAGGCCTCAAAAGCAAATGCAACAAAAACACAAATAGACAAATGGGACTTAATTAAACCAAAGAGCTTCTGCAAAGCAAAAGAAATAAGACAACAGACAACATGCAGAATGGGAGAAAACATTTACAAACTATGGATACAACAAGGGACTAATATACAACGAACTCAAACAACTCAACAACGACATAAACAAATCAAAGAACATAAATATCTCCTCATCCTTTACCCACCTCCTACACTACCGAATGGGCAAAGAACATGAACATTTTTTCAAAAGAAAACATACAAATGTCTAACCTGCATATGAAAAAACGCTTAACATCACTAACCATCAGAGAAATGCAAATTAAAACCACAATGACATATTTCACAGAAGTCATAATAGCTATTACTAAAAATTCAAAAAATAACAGATGTTGGTAAGGATGCAGAGAAAATGGAACACTTACACACTGTTAGCGGGAATGTAAATTAGTATAACCTGTATGAAAAATCATATGGAGATTTCTCATAGAACTGAAAATAGAACTGCCATTTGAGGTAGCAATCCCGCTACTGGCTATCTACCCAAAGGAAAATAAATAATTAGATCTAAAAGATACCCACACTCATGTGTTTATCACTGCACTATTCACAACAGCAAAGAGATGGGATCACCTATGTTTACATCAGTGAACGACTGGATACAGAAAATGTAGTGTATATGTGCAATGGAATACCACTCAGCCAGAATTATCTTTTGCAGCAACATTGATGGAACTGGAGGCTATAGTCTTAAGTTAAATAACTCAGAAACAGAAAGTCGAACACCACATGTTCTCACTTACGAGTGAGAGCTAAATATTGTGTATACATGGACATAAAGTATGAAATAATAGACACTGGAGATTCAGTACTATAGGAGGTGGGTAAAGGATGAGAAATAAATAAATGGGTACTATGTACATTATTCAGGTGGTAGCTACACTAAATAGCCAGACTTTACCACTACACGGTACAGCCATGTAACAAAACTGCACTTGCACCCCTTCAATGCATACCAAAAAAAAGTAATAGAGGTCTTCACTAACAGTTACCACCCTCCCACTGTTCTGAGGCTCCAGTGTCTATTATTCTACACTCTATTTCCATGTGTTCACAGTATTTAGCTCCTATTTATAAATGAGAACATATGGTATTTGACTTTCTGTTTTCTGAGTTATTTCACTTAAGATAATGACCTCCAGGTCTATATAATGAACAGAACATATACAGAACACTCACCCATCAACTGCAAAAAAAAAACATTCTTTTCAAGTGCACATGGAACATTCTCCAAAATAGACCACATGAAGGCCACAAAACAAATCTTAACAAATTTTAAAAGAGAGCAATCACAGAAAATATATTCTCTGATTACAGTGAAATGACACTAGACATCAACAACAGAAGGAAAACTGGAAAATCCACAAATACATGAAAATTAAGCAATGCACTCTTAAACAACAGGTCAAAGAAGAAATCACAAGGGAAATTAGAAAACCTCTTGAGACAAATGAAAATGAAAACACAGTGTTCCTGTGTTAGGCCATTCTTGGATCGCTATAAAGGAATACTCAAGACTGGGTAATTTTTAAAGAAAAGAAGTTTTATTGACAGTTCTGCAGGCTCTACAAGCACAGTGCTGGCATCTACTCAGCTTCTGAGGAGGCCTCAGGGAGCTTTTCCTCATGGCAGAAGGTGAAATGGGAAGAGCAAGGGAAGGCTTGAGAAGGAGAAAGAGAAGGGGGAGGTGCCACACACTTTTAAATAGCCAGATCTCATGAGAACTCACTACTGCAAAGACAGCACCAAGGGGATGGTGCTAAACCATTCATGAGAAATCTGCTCCCATGATCCAGTCACCTTCCATTTCACCTTCCTCCATGAGGAAAAGCACCCTGAGTCCTCCCCAGAAGCTGAGCAGATGCCAGCACCATGCAGGTACAGCCTGCAGAACAATGAGTCAATTAAACCCCTTTTCTTTATAAATTACCCAGTCTCTGATATTTCTTCCCCGTCCCCCCCCCCCCCGCCCCCGGGACAGGGCCTCACTCTGTCACCCAGGCTGGAGTGCAGTGGTGCAGTCTCAGCTCACTGCAACCTCCGTTTCCTTGGTCAAGCGATTCTCTAGCCTCAAATTCCTGAGTAACTGCAATAATAGGCATGAGCTACCATGCCTAGGTAATTTTTGTACTTTCTGTAGAAATGCGGTTTTGACATGTTGCTCAGGTTGTGTGGTATTTCTTTATAGTGATGCAAGAACAGCCTAATACAAAGTCCCACCTCCTACACTGGGTATTACATCTCAACATGAGATTTGGAGGGAACATTCAAGCCATATGAGTGCCCAAACTTGTGAGATGCAGTGAAAACAGTACTAATAGAGAAGTTTATGGCTATGTTTACATTAAAAAAGAAGAAAGATTGAAAACTAACAACCTAACTTTGTACCTTAAAAAACGAAAAAAAGAAAAAGAAACTAAACCCAAAGCTAACAGAAGAAAATAATAAAGTTTAGAGCAAAGATCAATGAAATAGAGAATACAAAAGCAATAGAAAAAAATCATCAACAAAACTTAAGGTGATTTTTCCAAAGTATCTACAAAACTGACCAATTATTAGGCATACTAATTTAAAAAAAGAGAAGACTCAAATAACTAAAATCAAGAGTGAAAGAGGGGATATTAAAGCCAGTACAACATAAAATAAAGAGGGTTGTAAGAGAATATACAAACAGTCGTATGCCAACAACGTATGGAAAACTTACATAAATGGACAAAATCTTTTAAACACACAGCCAACCAAGATTGGATAATGAAGAATTACATAATCTGGACAGACTTACAACTATTAAAGAGATTGCATCAGTAACCAACACTCCACACAAAGAAAAGACCAAGACCTCATGCCTTCATTAGAATATTTCAGCAAATATTTAAAGAAGAATGAACACCTGTTCTCCTCAAACTCTTCCAAAAAAATTAAAAGAAGGGAAAATCCCAAATTCATTATATAAGGCTAGCATTACCCTAATAATAAAGACAGATGAAGACAAAGAAAACTACAGACCAACATTCTTGATAGATATTGGAGCAAAAGTCATTAACAAAATACTAGCCAACCAAATTCTTAGGCATAGTAAAAAGATAATATACCATGATCAAGTAAAATTTATTGATGTAAAGTAAGGATAGTTCAACATTAAAAAATCATTTTAATCACATTAACAGAATGAAAGATGAGAACTACATAATCATCTCAATTGATACACACAAAAATAGCGTTTGACAAAATTTGATGTTCTTTCATGCTAAAAATGCTCAACAAACTAGGATGTAAGGAAACTATTAATACCGCAACATAATGAAGGCTATACATGAAAAGACCACAGCTAACATCAATCTCAATGGTGAAAACGGAAAGCCCTTACTCTAGGATCAAGAACAAGACAAAGATGCCTGCACCCCTTCTATTTAACATAGTACTGGAATGTCCTAGTCAAAGCATTATGCAAGTGAAATAAAAGGCACCAAAATCAGAAAGGAAGTGAAATTGTCTCTGGTTACAGATGTCTTAATCTCCTATGCAGAAAGCCCTAAAGATCCCATTTAAAAACTTTAGAATAATTGAATTCAGCAAAGTTGCAAGATACAAGTCAACATACAAAAATCCATTGCATTTCTGTACACTAAAAATGAGCAATCTGCAAAGGACAGTAAGAAAACAATTTCATTTACAATAGCATCAAAAAGAATAAAATACTTTGGAATAAACCTAACCAAGGAGATAAAAGACTTAAAACTAGAAAACACTGCTGATAGGTATTAAAGACACAAATAAATTGAAAGACATCCAATACTGTTAAAATGTCAGTATTGCCCAAGGTAATCTACCAATTCAGTGCAATCCCTATCAAAATCCCAATGGCATCTTTGGAAATATAGAAAAATCCATTTAAAAATTCATATGGAATCACAAGGGATGCTGAATAGCCAGAACAATCTTGAAAAAGGAAAAAGAGGTCTTTCTGATTTCAAAACATATTACAAGGCTACAGTAATCTAAACATTAGGACTGGCATAAACGCAGACATACAGACCAACAAAAATGAACAGAATTGAGAGCCCAGATATAAACCATTAACCATATGGTCAAACAATTTTTGACAGATGTCAACACCATTCACGCAACAGGAACTATCTCTTCAACAAACGTTGCTGGGAAACTGAATATCCCCATGCAAAAGAGCAAGTTACACCCTTTTGTTACACCATAAACAGAAATTAACTCAAAATGAATTAAAGACCTAAACATAAGAAACAGAAGTATAAAACTACTAGAAGAAAACATTAGAGAAAAGCTTCATGATACTGGATATGACAATGATTTCTTGTGTGTGACAACAAAAGTAAAAGCAACAAAAGCAAAATAGACAAATGGGACTACAAATGGGGTTTAATCCAACTCAAAAACTTTTATGCATTAAAGGACACATTAAAGTACCAATAAAGTGAACAGACAGCCTGAGGAATGGGAGAAAATATTTGCAAATCTGACAAATCGTTAATATCTAGACTACATACAAGTTCCTACAACTTAAGAACAAAAACAACCTAATTAAAAATGGGCAAGGGGGCTGAGTGCCATGGCTCATGCCTGTAATCCTAGCACTTTGAGAGGCAGGATTATAGGCACAAGCCACCACAGGAAGCAGGAAGATTGCCTGAGCCCAGGAGTTCAAGACCAGCCTAGGCAACCTAGTGAAAGCCCCTCTCTACAATAATGGTTTTTTTTTTAATGAGTCATGCATTGTGGCACACACCTGTAGTTCCAGCTACTCAAAGGGCTGAGGTGGGAGGATCACTTGAGCCTGAGAGGTCAAGACTTTAGTGAGCCATGATTGTGATACTGCACTCCAGCCTGGGCAACAGAGTGAGACTCTGTCTCAAAGAAAACAAGGACAAGTGACTTGAATCTACATTTCTTCAATGAAGGTATACAAATGACCAACAAGCATATAAAAAGATGCTCAGTATCACTTATTAGAGAAATGCAAATCAAAACCATAAGGTAGCACGTCACATTCATTAGGATGACTAGTTTAAAAAAAAAAAAAAAAAACAAATTAAAAAAAAAAAAAAAAAACAGAAAATAACAAGTTTGTCAAGGATTTGGAGAAATTAGAATTTTTGTGCACTGTTGGTAGGATTGTAAAATGGTGAACCACAATGAAAACAGTATGGTGTTTCCTCAAAAATTTAAAGATAGATTCACTGTATGATATGGCAATCCCCCTTCTGAGTATATGTCCAAAAGCACTGATAGCAGGGTTTTGGAGATATCTGCACATCCATGTTCATAGCAGCATTATTCACAATAGCCAGGAGGTGGAAGCAACCCAAATGTCAATAAATAGAAAATGGAAAAACAAAGCATGGTATATACATACAATAGCTTACTACTCAGTCTTAAAAAGGAAGAAATCTTGTCACATACTACAACACGGATAAACCTTAAGGACATTATGCTAAGTGAAATAAGCCAGTGACAAAAACACAAATACTGTATGATACCACTTTTACAAGATCTAAAGTTATCAAATTCATATAAACAGAAAATAAAATGTTGGTTATCAAACTGGGAGAGGGGCAAATGGGGAATTCTACAATGGGTGCAGTTTCAGTTTTACAAGACAAAAAAGTTCTGGAGATTTGCTTCACAACAATGTGAATATACTTAACACTATTGAACTGTATGCTTTAAGATGTTTAAGATGGTAAAAATTATGTTTTGCCATACACGGTGGTCCTAAGAGGTTTTTTTTTTATTTTTTGGTTTTTAATAAGGTTTATGTTTCTTACAAAAAATATATTTTTCACAGCTTCGTTATGTTTCAAACAATATTTTTAAACAATGTCCTGTCAAAGTTGCCAATATCTCTCTATACACCTCTGTACATCTCTTAAGATATGGGGGTATATATCTCCCTATAACGTTTAAAATGCTAATTAAAGCAAATATTAGGTAAGATATTTTCCTTTTCAAATTACGTGCTATACGTGAAAGAGCAAAATCATTTCTTGCAATATTCCAAGATAAAATATTCCAGTAATTGGCTAACAAAAACAAAAAATATATAAATAATAAGCTGGTTAAAAACACTATATATAAGAAAGATATAAATGAATTTTTAAAAATCAATATTTGAAATCATTCACTATTCTGTTATCAAACTGCCGAAGTAAGTATAAGAATGACAGAAGTCATAGGGAACTAGGACAACAAGATTTTCAAATTGACAAAATAAAGAAAAAAGTTCCACTGGGATATGTGCAAGTTGTTCTGTAATCTTACTTATGAGGGAGCTAGCAGAAATTGTACTTAGTATTTCACTCATATATTAATCATTTTTAACAGAATTCCTGGGGCCCTTGGACAGAGGGGATATGCTAAATGAAGCTTTTATTGGCCTGTCTTTAGCACCTCAAGGGGAAGACTCATTTCCAGATAACCTCCCTCCCTCTGGCCCAACCCACAGACATATTGTACAACAAAGAATACTGAATGGCTCTTCTAACAGGTAAGAAATGTTGACTGACGAAATTGCTCCATAAAGTATTTAGTATTACCTGTTCAAATGCGAACTAATAGCAAAGCAAGAATATTTCAAAATGTGAAGGAGAAAAATTTGCATTTCTTATGGCTCAGACTTTGCAGGAGTTTGGTTATTCAGAGCAGGCATAATGAATGGCAGAAGTGAACGTAAAAATAATATTGCTACAATAAATGTTATTCTACGCCAAAATGAAATTACTATAAAATATTGTCTGCATTCTGCTGTTAAATTCTAGGATTGTTGGACTGCCTTTAATAAATATTAACTTTTAGAATATGTAGTTTGAATTATAATTTATATAATATTTCTTTAATGCAAGTTTACCATTAGTTTTTGAAATCTGATAAATGATAGTTTAAATATCTGATATCTGTCTAGTTTGCTACATGGGGTTATTGAAAAGATAAAGAATATGAAATTTTTTTAAAAAGTAATGTTATTTACAGTGATAATGATAATATTAATTATGATGATAATGATTCTCTCAAGCAAGGGTCAGCAAGCGTTTTGTGTAAAGGGCCAGACAGCAAATATTTTAGGCTTTGCAGGTCACACAAACTTTTGCAACTACTCAATCCTGCTGTTACAGTAAAAAAGTGGCTACAGACAATATATAAATGAATCGGAATGGGGGTGTTACAATAAAACGTTATTTATAAAAATAGGCAGTGGGTCAGATTTGGTCCCTGGTTTATGCATAACATTCCTGCTTTTGAGGATCCTGACTATTTTCAGTAATTATAAAGAGGCCAAATTTTTAAAAATATGTATATATCAATTATATATACCCACCTACAATACCCTCAAGAAAAATGCCTCAAACTATACACATTAACAGCAAATAAAGAGGGGGAGGATTTCCAAGTATGAAAGAGTTTATTTGGATATCGGCAAATCCTCTCCCCAAGAAACTAATATAAAACTAGACAAAAACCATCATTTCTGGGCGTTGGAAATCAAACAAAGGCAAACAACAAATTGAGAAGCATTTATTCATGAAAAATTGCTGAACTTCTAGTAATAAAGTAGAAGTCTTTTATTTTCTTGCCTGAAGCTGCTTCCATCATCGTGCCCGTCCCCAGACTAGTTCTACCAAGGTAGGGCTGGCTTTAAAAACCAACAGCTGACTTGATTTGGAGCTGAGGGTGGAAAAACTCTACCTAGCAGCATTGTCTAATAAAAGTAGCAAACTATTGTCAGTAAAAGTGACAAACTTGATAGGAAATGCCAGTTCTGCTTGTCTGATTAGGGCAAGTGACTGAATGGCAAACTAGCCAAAAATTCAACAGGGAGATCCTGGAAATGAGAAAGCCAAAGAGGCGCTAATTAAACTCTCCACAAAATCTTTTTTTTTTTTTTGAGACAGAGTTTTGCTCTAGTTGCCCAGGCTGGAGTGCAATGGCACGACCTCAGCTCACTGCAACCCCCCACCTCCCTGGTTCACACGACTCTCTTGCTTCACCCTCCATAGTAGCTGGGATTACAGGTGCCCACCACTGTGCCCTGCTAATTTATTTATTTATTTGTATTTTTAGTAGAGACAGGGTTCCACCATGTTGGCCAGACTGGTCTCAAACTCCTGACCTCAGGTGATCCACCTGCCTCGGCCTCCCAAAGTGCTAGGATTACAGGCATGAGCCACCACACCCAGCCCGCAAATTCTTGATGGGATTGTATGACCTCCCATTTTTTGGCTTTCTCTTGCTTGGTATTTTCCACCTTATGCTTCTTTCTTCCTTCACACCCAAATGCCAAAAGTGCCCCTCTCTTTCTGCCTTTTCCCTGAGAAGCTATCCTTTTTGAAAACTGCCTCTTCAGATTGCATGGTACTTTATAGCATCTTCCTTGTAGTTCATGCTTCAATGTACCAGAACATCAGGCGCTAGGGAGATCATGCATTAGCATTTGCTGTTTTTTCCATTTTATTTACAGTTATTTTCAAGTTTGAACATTCTCTGTCTTCAAGTTATGCTAAGAACATGATTGTCATGTACTTTCATTTTTCCTTGTATAATGTTCTGTTTTGTTTATAAAAGAAGTATTGGGAGATAGAACATAGGCGACTGCTGTTATCTTCAGCTACCTAGAAGTCCTACCTCTTTATTTATTTATTTATTTTATTTTGGGGGCAGGGTCTCACTCTGTCACCCAAGCTGGAGTGCAGTGGTGCGATCATGGCTTACTGCAGCTTCGACCTCCCAGGCTCAGGTGATTCTCCCACCTCAGTGTCCTGAGCAACTGCAACTACAGGCACCTGCCACCATGCCGGGCTAATTTTTGTATTTTTTGTAGAAACAAGGTTTCACCATGTTGCCCAGGCAGGTCTCAGACTCCTGGGCTCAAGTGATCCTTCTGCCTTGGCCTTTCAAAGTGCTGGGATTACAGGCGTGAGCCACCACGTCTGGATACTTCTTTAAAAACAATTTTACTGAGATATCACTTACATATACCATAAAATTCACCCATTGTAAGTATACAAGACAATGATATTTGGTAAATTTATAAAGCTGTATGACCACCACCACAGTTTAGGTTTAGAGCATTTCCATCACCCCCAAATAGTTCCGTTATACTTAATTTCCATTCTCCTAACCCAGCCTGAGGCAAACATTGCTCTGCTTTCTGTCTCTAGAGAAATTTTATATAAATGAAATCATATAATCTGGACATTTCATATAAATGAAGTCATACAATACATTGTCTTTTGTATCTGGTGTCTTTCACTTAGCATTATGTTACTGAGGCTCATGTTGTAATATATAGTTTATTCCTTCTTAATTGCTGAATAGTATTCTATTACATGGATGTGCCACATTTTGCTTATCCACTCACCAGCTGATGGATATCTGGGTTATTTCCATTTTGGGGCTATTATGAATAATGTTGCTGTAAACATTCACATTGAAGTTTCTAAGTGGACATATATTTTCATTTCCCTTGGGCAGATATCTAGGAATTGAATTGCTGGGTCTTATTCTAAGTTTGTATTTAATTTGCTAGTTTTAAGAAACTGCCAAATTGTTTTCCAAAATGCCTGTAACATTTTACATACTCACCAGCAATATATAAGGATTCCAGTTTCTCAGTATCCTCACCAACATTTAATATTGTTGATCTTTTTTTATTATAACTATTCTGGTGGGTGAAGAATGATATCTAATTGTAGCTTTAATTTGCATTTCCGTAACAACTAATGATGTTGAACATTTCTTATTTGCTCATTAGCATTCTTTATTGTTATAACTATTCAAATTTGTTGTCCATTCTTTAGTTGAGTTGTCTTGTTATTGAATTGTAAGATACTTTTATATATTCTGAATACAGGTCCCTTATTAAATACCTGATATGCAAGTATTTTCTCCCTGTCTGTGGCTTGCCTTTTCATTTTCCAGTAGTGTCTTTTGAAGTGCAAACGTTTCCAAATGTTGGTGAAGCCCAGGAGAGCAATTTTTTCTTTTTTTGATTGTCTTTTATGTGTTGTAGTTAAATTTCTTTCTAATCTGAGAATGTGGATGGATATTTTCTCATGTTTTCTTCTAGAAGTTTTATAGCTTCTGCTCTTAAATTTAAGTCCATTTCGAGTTAATTTTTATGTAGGATGTGAATAAGGGTCTAAGTTCATTATTTAGAACATAGAAATACACATTTCCCCAGTACTTTTTTTGAGAGAAAAAAAACTTATTTTACCCACAGAATTGCCTTTGCCCCTTCATCAAAAATCAACTGACTATAGGTGTTAAGTGTTTATTTCTGGATTTGTCATTCTGTTCCATTCATCTATATGTCTATTCATACAGTAACAAGTGCCTAGACTTTGCTCTACTGAGGACCCTGCTGCACTAGGATCTCACAAAACATAGCCAATACCACAAAAATAAACAAGAAAAAGATGAACAGTTTCATACGAAGTTACGTCAAAGTAACAGAAAATGAAAACTACACACATCAATTAAGGAAAATTATCTTCCCCCAAAACAATCATGATGTCAAAGAAAACTGTACAACAACACACCAGGCAGAATTAGATATATTGGAATAAGCAACTGGGTATATTGAAACCCACTCTGAATTAGAAAGACAAAATGAGGCCAGGCATGGTGGTTCATGCCTGTAATTCCAGCACTTTGGGAGGCTGAGGCAGATCACCTGAGGTCAGGAGTTCAAGACTAGCCTGGCCAACATGGTGAAACCCCATCTCTACCAAAAATATAAAAATTAGCCTGGCGTGATGGCACATGTCTGTAATCCCAGCTCCTTGGGAGGCTGAGGCAGGGGAATTGCTTGAACCCGGGAGGCAGAGGTTGCAGTGAACTGAGGCCGCATCATTGCACTCCAGCCTGGGTGACAGAGTGAGACTCTGTCTCAAAAAAAAAAAAAAGAAAAAGAAAAAGAAGAAAAAAAGAAAAAGACAAAAATGAAAAATAGAAATGGACAGGAGAGAAGGAGGGAGGGATGGAAGAAGACACCAAGAAAATTGGCCAGGTGTGGTGGCTTGCACCTGTATTCCCAACACTTGGGGAGGCCAAGGTGGGAGGATCCCTTGAGCCCAGGGGCTCAAGACCAGCCTGGGCAACATAGCGAGACCTCATCTCTACTAAAAAAAGAAAAAAAAAAATTAGCCTGGCATGGTGGTCCATGCCTGCAGTCCCAGCTACTTGGGAGGCTGAGGTGGGAGGATCGCTTGGGACCCTGAACATTAAGGCTTCAATGAGTCCTGATTATGCCAGTGCACTCCAGCCTGGGTTGCAGAGTGATATCCTGTCTCAAACAAAAACAAAAAAGTCCACTGAAACAAATAAATGAAAAAAAAAAGCATAATATTATCCAAAAATGAAAAATAAGTTACAGGGTACCCAAATGAGAATAAACTCATTATAAAACTTAATTTAAAACATTGAAATGGCAGAAAACAAAAGAAAATGAGAAGTAAAAAGTCAAGACAAAGTAATGGAATGGGAGATAAGACAAAGAAGCAACAGCACTTATATAATTGGATTCCATGAAAATGAAAAAATAAAACAATGTAACAGAATATTCGATACTAAAAATCCAAGAGAATGTTGCAAAATGTATTCATGTACTTTTGCTTATGTAAGTTATTTGATCTTTTTACCAGAAGGCCCTAAACATTTAATCATTGAAATATAAGAGTATAGCTAGGATATTTCTTGGAGCTGATTGTTCTGTTATAATTTTTCTCAGACACCCAAAGTGCACTTTCAGGAAAAAAGTATTGAACTTTTCAAACAAGTATCAAACTTTTCAAAAAAATAAAATATAAGGCAAGGCAAAAGCAGAACTACAGTTTTCAAAAACTCAGTGACTGAAAAAAACTCAGTGACTGAAAGTGTGAACCAAGGATAGTATAGTCATCCATGATCTCCTTCAAGTATGAACGCTAAAAGAAACAGTTTTCAATATAGCGAATTCTGTACCCATGAACCTTTCTTGAGGAATACTAGAGGAAGAGTTTCATCTAACCATGAGATGAGTAAGAAAGTGTCAGTACAAGGACTGACTGTATTTTAATAAATATAAATGTAGACAGAAGATAAAAGGGGTGGAAGACCCATATACAAATACTGTATGTTGTGATTAAGTAGAAGTAATACAGCTTTAGAAAATGGGAGTGGAACAGAGAGTTAAAGAGTAAGATAGAATAAGCTGGCCGGGCGCGGTGGCTCAAGCCTGTAATCCCAGCACTTTGGGAGGCCGAGACGGGTGGATCACGAGGTCAGGAGATCGAGACCACCCTGGCTAACACGGTGAAACCCCGTCTCTACTAAAAAATACAAAAAACTAGCCGGGCGAGGTGGCGGGCGCCTGTAGTCCCAGCTACAAGGGAGGCTGAGACAGGAGAATGGCGGGAACCCGGGAGGCGGAGCTTGCAGTGAACTGAGATCCGGCCACAGCACTCCAGCCTGGGCAACAGAGCGAGACTCCATCTCAAAAAAAAAAAAAAAAAAAAAAAGATAGAATAAGCTCACTGATTGTTGTGTAGCCAATAGGTGGGAGTTAAAAGATACAATAAAAACTCATATGCCACATAATAAAAGTTAACTAAGAAAAGAAGAGACTAAGGGCATTAGAAAAGATACAAGTACAAAGGTAACCACTAGAACAAAACCACAAACTTTACTACCTACCATTTACTTTTATTTATGTTTTTTAAGAGATGGAGTCTCACTGTATTGCCCAGGCTGGAGTACAATGGTTATTCACAGACACAATCCCACTACTGATTGACCCACTCTGTTTCCAGCCTGGCCCAGCTGACCCCACCTTAGGCAACCTGGTGGTCCTCAGCTCCCAGGAGGTCACCATGTTGATGCCAAACTTAGTGTGGCACCCAATGGGCATTCTGCAGCCCAGAACTCCTGGGCTCAAGTGATAAATAAGTGAGAAGAAAGGAAACACACGTCAGAGAGAAACATAGCAAATATATCAAAATTCACAAAATTATAAAATATTAGTAAAAGAGTTGAAACCTAGCATATCAGTTATATCAATTAATGTAAATGGACTCACCTCACCTATTAAAAAAAAAAAAGATTTTCAATGTGCTCATAAAGCAAGATCCAGCTATGTACTGCAAGAAAGACATACATCTAAATAAAATGATTCAGAAAGGGTAAAAATAAAGGAATGGGAAAAGATATTCAGGCAAATGAAAATAAACCAACAGAAACCATACCAATTATAGAATTCAAGCCCAAAAGTATAAAATCCAACAAAGAAAAGCAATTAATGCAACTTTCACAAAGATAAAACACTTAAGAATATTTGTGAGACGGGCGGATCACGAGGTCAGGAGATCGAGACTATCCTGGCTAACGCAGTGAAACCCCGTCTCTACTAAAAATACAAAAACTTAGCCGGGCGAGGTGGCAGGCGCCTGTAGTCCCAGCTACTCGGGAGGCTGAGGCAGGAGAATGGCGTGAACCCGGGAGGCGGAGCTTGCAGTGAGCTGAGATCTGGCCACTGCACTCCAGCCTGGGTGACAGAGCGAGACTCCGTCTCAAAAAAAAAAAAAAAGAATATTTGTACAAAAAAAAAAAAAAAAAAAACATCCATCTATAAAAAAAAAAATAAAAGATGCAAGGAGATATAGAGAGATAGATATAGAGAGATTTTTAAATTTATTACTTTTTTTTTTTTTTTTTTTTGGCAGGGTCTCATTCTTGCCCAGCCTAGAGTGCAGTGGCATGATCATGGCTCACCACAGTCTTGACCTCCTGGGCTCAGGTGATCCACCTCAGCCTCCTGGGTGGCTGGGAGTACAAGCATGTGTCACCACACACAGCTAATTTTTTGTATTTTTTGCAGAGATGGAGCTTTGCCATGTTGCCGAGGCTAGTCTTGAACTTCTGGGTTCAAGTGATCCACCTGCCTTGGCCTCCCAAAGTGCTGGGATTATGGTCATGAGCCACCACACCCAGCCTAACTCACTATGCTTACTACAGAATAGATCAAGTAGGCAAAAAGTAACAAGAAATAATACCTAAACACAATAATGTAGATATTATGAATATTCATCAAATTCTATTCCTTGATAAAAGAGAATAAGTTTTCTTCCTAAGAATTCATGGACTATTTACAAAACAAGTATGTTACTTGCCAAAATATATCATTAAATTTCACTAAATATTACAAACACTCTCCATCCACAATGTAATAAAACCAGCAATGTTTAACAAGAACCAACATGCCCTTCCTTGTATAAATTTTAAAACTTTTTCTCAAACAACTTTTGGATGAAAGAAGAAATACAACATGAAATTTCTAAGACGTAAGTATAATAAAACACTACATATCCGAATGTATGGGATGTATTTAAATAATAATCAGAGGAAAATTGATACCACTAAGCACTTTTACAAGAAAAAAAAATGAAAAAAGAGAACAATTCTAACTCAAAAGCTTTAAAAAATAACAAGAAACTAAACCAAAATAAAGCACAAAGAAAGAAATAATAAAGATAAAACCAGAAATTAATGAGGCAGAGCAGGGATTGGCAAACTTTTCTCCTAAATGGCTTCAGTGTAAATATTTTAGGTTGATGGACCATATGTTCTCTGCTGCAACTATTTAACTCTGTTGTAGCACAAAAACAGTCATAGACAATACATAAATGAATGGATGTGGCTGTGGTCCAATAAAACTTTATTTACATGGAACTGGAGAACATTATGTTAAGTGAAATAAGCCAGGCACAAAATGACAAACTTCACATGTTCTCACTCATTTGTGGGAAGCTAAAAATTAAAACACTTGAACTCATAGAGATAGTAAATGTAATAGTGGTTACCAGAGGCTGTGAAAGGTAATTGACAGTGGCGGGGATGGTTAATGGGTACAAAAATGCAGTCAGATAGAATGAGTGAGATCTAGTATTTGATAGCACAACAGGGTAATTACAGTTAACAGTAATTTATTGTATATTTTAATAAAAATAAGTGAGTATAACTAGAATGTTTGTAACACAAGGAAATGATAAATGCTTTAGGTGATGGACACCTCATTTGCCCTGATGTGCTTATTACACATTGTATACCTGTATCAAAATATCTCATGTACAGCCAGGCACGGTGGCTAATGCCTGTAATCCCAACATTTAGGGAGACTGAGGCAGGCGGATCACTTGAGGCCAGGAGTTCGAGACCAGCTCGGCAAACACGGCAAAACCCTATCTCTACTAAAAATGCAAAAAAAATTTAGCCATTCGTGGTGACACACACCTCAGGAAGGCTGAGGCATGAGAATCGCTGAAACTCGGGAGGCAGAAGTTTCAGTGAGCTGATCGCGCCCCTGCACTCCAGCCTGGGTGACAAAGCAAGACCCTGTCTTAAAATTTCATGTACCCCATAAATGTATACACCTACTATGTATCCAACAAATTAAAAACTAGCCAGGCGCGGTGGCTCATTCCTGTAATCCCAGCACTTTGGGAGGCTAAGGCAGGCGAATCACGAGGTCAGGGTCAAGTTTGAGACCAGCCTGGCCAACGTGGTGAAACCCCGTCTCTACTAAAAATACAAAAATTAGCCGGGTGTTGTGGCACACACCTGTCATCCCAGCTACTTTGGGAGGCTGAGGCAGGAGAATTGCTTGGACCCAAGAGGCAGAGGTTGCACTGAGCCTAGACTGCGCCATTGTACTCCAGCCTGGGCGACAGAGCAAGACTCTGTCTCAAAATAAAAAAATTAAAATTAAAATAAAAAAAGAAATTTCCAAAGCAAAACAAAAAACTTTATTTACAAAAACAGGCAACCAGTCCATAAGCCATAGATTACTGACACCTCAGATAGAAGACAAAAAACAAAACAAACAAACAAAAAACCGTAGATGTAATTAAGATATCAAATCCAAATGTTTTTGAAACAACAAAATAGACCAGCTTGATCAAAAAAAGAGAGAGAAAACACAAACATACAAAATAAGAAATGGCAGAAGGAAGGAGGGAGAAATTAACCATTTAAACAAGAGAGGGTTTTTTCTTTTTAGTCATAACAGACTACTTTGCAAATTTCTGTGCAAATGAATTTGAAAACTTAGAAAACAATAGATAATATACTAGTTAAATACAGATTGCCAAAAGTGTCCGCCATTGAATTTAGAAATCTGAAGCACACCAGTTTTCATAAAAGAAATAGACAAGGTTATTAAGAAATTACCCTGTAAAAGAGCAAAAGGCCCAGATGACCAGCTAGAATTCTACCAAACCTTCAAAGATCAGATATTCCCAATGCTGTATAAATTATTCCAAAGCACTGAAAATAAAAAAAAATTTTCTACAGAAAAATGACAAGCCAATATCATCCATGTAAAAAATATTAAGTAAAATATTAGTGAAAAAAATCCAACACTTGGATCCACCCTGAAAATACAAGGTTGTTTTAGTGTTACCAAATCCATTAATATCATATACCATATTAATAGATCTAAGGTTGATAAAAATCATACAATTATTTATATAGATGTTGAAAAAGCCTTTGACAAAATTCAGCTCCCATTCCTAACTAAAACACAACAGGAATTGAGGGACACTTACTTTACATAAGAAAAACAATATTTTTTTAAATTCTCTTTTAAAGTTTCTCACTTTGTCTCTTACATACTGTCACATATCTTAAAAGATTCGAAAGTGATTATTTTTAAATTCATTGTTCCAATCTCTGCCTTTTAATTGGAGGGTTTAATCCATTTATTATTAATGTAATTACTAATAAGTCAGGATTCACATCAGTCATTTTGCTGCCATTTTCCACATTTCTTGTAGCTTTTTATTCCTCTATTCCTCACTTATTGCCTTCTCTTGTGTTAAGTAGGTATTTTAGTATCCTTGTAGTTTCTTTGGAGGCTTTTTCTTTGTGGTTTACCTGATGATTATAAATCTTAATTTATAACCATTTAGTTTGTTTTAATATCAATTTAACAACAATAGTATATAAAACCTTTGCTCCTGTATTTCTCCATTCCTCTCTCTAGATCCTTTGTGTTGTTATAAATTGTATCTTTATACATACACATTTGTGTGTAACAAATTAAAACCTTAAACATTATATTGGTCTGACCTTGCATTCTTATAAAGAAATACCTGAGACTGGGTAATTTATAAAGAAAAGAGGTTTAATTGGCTCACTCTTCCTCAGACTGTACAGGAGGCATGATGCTAGCATCTGCTCAGTTTCTGGGGAGGCCTCAGGAAACTTACAATCATGGCAGAAGGCAAAGGGGGAGCCAGTACTTCACATGATCAGAGCAGGAGGAATAGAGGGGTTTGGGAGGAGGTGCCACACACTTTTAAACCACCAGATCTCATGAGAACTTACTTGCTATCACAAGAACAGCACCAAGGGGACAGTGCTAGGCCATTCATGAGAAACCACTCCTACGATCCAGTCACCTCCCACCAGGTCCCACCTCCAACTGTGGGGATTACAATTTGACATATGTCAAACTTGATTTGGTGAGGACACAGATCTAAACCATGTCAGACAGTGTATAAACAAAATGGATGATCCTAGGACTAAATTAAAAATAATTACATTAGGTACAGCCCTAAACTAGTTCTTATATTTCAAATAAGTCAACTTCTCTGGTTGCCTCAATTTTCTCATTTGTATTAGATTATCCTTTCCAAGGTCTGAAATTATTTGTTGTAGAACAAATAAACCTTGTATTGCAGTAAATATATCTACTTTGATATTTACAGCTAGAAATTAACTACAATATTGGTTGGTTTCCTGCTATTATAATGAACCAGTATTGAATTCATCCATAAGAAACTCCAAATGAAATACTATCTTGTTAAAAGTTGTTAAATTTTGGCATGATTTTATTTGATTCATGTCTAAGCAGTTTTCCTTTAAGTTGGAACAAACCAAAAATACTCATCTATTCAGAATCCTGGTGTGTGCCTATAAACAATATAATGGATGAAAATTTTCAGTGTTTACAAAACAAAGAAATTGTCAACAGAATGCCTGGCAGTAGACTTACCAGGAAAAAAAAAATTACAGCCTATAATTCATGAAGATTGGCTCAAAACAAACTGTCCCTGCCAACAGAAAATCTGACAATTATTCTGTTGTCTAATTTGGCTCAGCCTAAGTTGACCTTGTTTATTCATCTCAGTCTTTTAATTCTTGTTAACTTGGCATGAGAGGAGAACATATGGCGTATGTCTAGGAAGTCCATTTCTGTATCTTAAACTGAAATAAATGTAGAATATACTAAGCATTTCCAGTGTGTTGAGCTCTTAAGGTAGCTTTAATGTATATTACATAAAACTGTAAGTTCATATTGTGCCCACTAGGTGCTTTATGTTTGCTGCCTATAAAACCAGAAACTCACTAGAGATATCCTTTTCTAAGCCTTGGTATATGATTAAATGTGTCTAATTTTAAACATCTTTTCAAAGAAGACAATCTTAAGCTCTTTTAAAACATAAAAATGAAAAGGTATAATCAATTTGGCAATCTAAAGATGTTTACACGTTTTCAATGACTATAGCGATTTTGAAGAAAACTGATAATGTGAGAAAGACAATGGGAGTTGAAGAACAAAAAGATTTCCATTTTCTCTCCAGCTTAATCTGGCCTATTTTCTTAGTTTCTTTTTCTGATCCACTAAAGCTTATTGAGAAGGAGAAGTTATATTTTATTGTGGCTTTAATATGTCTCAAGAAAAGCTGGAAGGAAATGAGTTGCTTTATAGATGTACAGCTCTTTTATGGAACTGCAGTTAGTTCTCCAGTACCAGAACTAGACAAATGAAAACCTTAGAAAATCTAAAGCACCAAATTTTATGTAGTTTAAGAAGTGTTTTCACTTGGAATGTTTCATTTTATTTTTAGTAACTAAGTCAAATGAGGTATAATTTCATATATAAAGCCTTATCTATATTACATGTTTTGAAATCCTTAACCTTTTTTAGTGGACTTCATGTGACACTTACTATTTGCATAGTACTTTTATCCCACAAAGCTCAGAGCATTCAAACTTCATAAGTTGCATTCAAAGATATAATTTTTTAGCTATAGGGGTTCGTATTTACCCAAATATTCATTATCTGAGACCCTGTATTTATGAGTTTACATAGAACAATAGTCCTTATAATATGAAATATTTAATAATAAGTTAACTACTTGTAAACTCAGTCCTCTCCCCATTCAAATATCCCTCCCCAGTGAAGACTAGCATTTATCTCCACCTATGAAATATTAGTTTATCAGTATTTTCACTGACTGTCAGCTCTTTAAATACCCAACACAGCAATACAAACATATTTTAAAACTACTAAAATTCATGAAATATTGTTTTTGCAAGAAGTCAATGAAAGAGATGTTAAATGTTCAGATCTCATGTAAAACTACTGGTAAATCAGCAAAAGGCACTGAGACCAATTAACTTAAAAAGAGAAATTCAACAATAATAATAAAACTGCAGATGAATTCATCAAAGTATTAATACAATCCCTCAGAAAAATTAAGTCCTCGAATATTTTTTGAAAAAAATGGCCGTCTTTCTGAACTTGTATGCTGTGCAAGTTGAATATGAAGTCAAACATGCCATATTATACTGTAAGACAATTTGGTCCGAAAAAGTAGAACCATTCCCCACTCTCCAAATCAAACTGACTCTCTGTTCCATCTAAGAATTTATGCACAGATGGCTGGGCACAGCAGCTCACGCCTATAATCCCAGCATTTTGGGAGGCTGAGGCAGGCAGATCACTTGAGGTCAGGAGTTCAAGACCAGCTTGGCCAACATGGTGAAACCCCATCTCTACTAAAAATAAAAATACAAAAATTAGCCGAGTGTGGTGGTACACACCTGTAGTCCCCGCTACTCAGGAGGCTGAGGCAGGAGAACCGCTTGAACACAGGAGGCGGAGGTTGCAGTGAATCAAGATCATGCCATTGCACTCCAGCCTGGGCAACAGTGCAAGACTCCATGTCCAAAAAAAAAAAAAAAAATGAATTTATGAACAGTTGAAATTATAACATATTTTATTAATACAAGATAAAATAAGCTTATCTATATATTTTTACCTCTTATTTTTAGTCAGATTATATTGTCACCATTTACTATGATTTTCAACCCCATTTTAAATTGATTCACTTTAGGGACTTTTTTTATTTTACTTTCTGAAAGCAGTTATCCTTAGATATGGACCTCCTGCAGCTTTGTTAGTGAATAATGAAATATTGAAATATGTGTTTCAAAATCATGAAATACTACTATTGCAGAACAGCCAGAAATGTCTATCTGCTTTTACTATTTTTCACTATTTCTTTGAGTCTATTTATTATCTCTGTGCCATATTCTTTGAATCTAGGTTCGCATACCTTTCTGTGTCAAAGAGGAGTTACAAAAAGGTTAAGAAATTAAAACTTTTAGAGAGGGAATTATGGAAAGTGAAAAGCAACATAAGGAATATGGTGTCATGTATATATACATGCAAAAATTATAAGTAAATAATAGATGCTTTTGTCTTGCTGTTTCATGCACAAGTGAAAACAGAGCTAGACAAGGGTACTGAACTGCCTTCTGCAGATATGACAGAGCCCCAGAAAATTCCTTAAGTATGCCCTGACACACTTTCACACCATCATGTAATACTTTCCTTACAGACCATATCTATTAACTATGGTTCAAGGTACATCAAGCTTTGTATGCTTCCTCCCAGAGATACACTGCATATCTAAACAAGGAAGAAGAGAACATGTCATCTGCAAATCCCCTATATTTATACATTTTTATTATTTTGTTTTCTTACTTATGGTTCTATAAGCAAATTTGGGGAAATTGTTGCTTTGTGTCCCAAGTAATATATAGTAGATGGTACTGTGGGCTTCTTATTACATCACAACATGAGGTATATAATGTCTTTCAGGGAAACAAAGACTGATTAATGGAATTCTCCATTATAAACTTCCCCATCAACCTTTCACCTGATGTTTTTGAAATCACTGATAAACATTGCCTAGATTATTTTATTAGGGGTTGTGAAATAATGATTTTCTAATTTTGTAACTCCTTCTACATTTGTAAGTTTGAGTACTTCTATACATAATAAAAGTTTCCTTATCAACGATTCAGTTACCTCGAAATGCAGAGTAAATGCTTGATAACCTCCCTAGATTTATCAGTTTTTAGGATAATAAATTAACCCAGCAACCCCCAGTAGTGGCCACTATTTTGGGTAGTAGGGGAGGGGAGGTTCATACGGATTTTTAAATATCATTTGATGTGTTTTAATCAATTGTGGTCAATATTCTTTGTGATGGTCAAATTTGTAAATCAGCATCAATCTTTCAGAAACTAATTTTAGCAACATATAACAAAAGCCTAAAAGTGCTATAACTTTAAATTTCATTTTTGTAACATAAACATAAAAATGTTAATCGCATTGTTGTTACATAAGTGAATGACCTAAAAATATATATGGGGAATTAATGACTAAATTACAGTATATCTAAATAACAGATACTGTATACTCACTTAAAATCATGATTATCAGGTTCTAGTTCCAGGTAAGATGGAGTAAGCACATTCCTCCTGTCTCACCCATTGAATGCAGCTAAAAATCCTAGGTAGAATATATTGGAGCAGCTGTTTGGGGACTCTGAAAAGTAAATAATACAGAAGAAATGAGGAAGAAGAAAAGAACTTGAGGTGCCTCTGAACCTGTGGCGAGTTTACTAGTATCTTTTCCTTTAGTTCACCACCAGTTGGGCCTAGAGTCAAGTGCAACCATGGAGGTACATGGAAGCATAAGGTAACTAAAGATGCAGCTTCCTGGATCCAGAAAGCACCAAAGGAGACTGCAGACATGAAAGCTTGTGAAAACAACCCCATTAAATTGTTTATAAACTCCGGGGCTTACCCCAAGGTACGCTGTGTGGATCTGATTCTAACCAGTATATAAAAGACTTTGAGATCTAAACTGATAAATAAACTATCACCCAGGTTATATGTTTGCTGCTGGATGGTACACACACTGACAGCACTGCAAATATCACCAAATAGCACAACAAACAGCCCTGCAAAGAGGCTTTGAAAAGTAAACTGACATACCATAGCTCACAAAGGAACACTGTAACTTGAAGCTAAACATAATAAGTGCTTGCTAAAACAAAAATAACATTCATCACAGAATTTTAACAAGACCAAGTCTTAAAATATTCAAAATGTCCAGGATACCAAAAATTACTTGATATATAAAGCGGCAAGAAAATCTCAACTCACATGAGAAAAGACTATCAAAAGACAATAACGCTGAGATGACAAATGTTGGAATTATCTGACAAACTTTAAGGAGCTCCAACAATCATTAAAATTACTGAAACCAGCCAGGCATGGTGGCATGCACCTGTAGTCCTAGCTACTTGGGAGACTGAGGCAGGAAGATCACTTGAAGCCCAGGAGTTGGAGGGTAGCCTAGGCAACTAGTGAGACCTCATCTCTTTAAAAAAACAACCACCACCAACAACAACAAAAAAACAAGTATCGAAAAGAAATAGAAGGTACAAAGAAGAAACAAAGAATTCAAAAGTAATTTAACCAAAAAAAAAAAAAAGGTTTTTTTGAGACAGGGTCTCATTCTCTCTCACAGGTTAGATTGCAATGGAGCAATCACAGCTCACTGCAGTCTTAACCTCCTGGGCTCAAGCGATCCTCCCACCTCAGCCACCCAAGGAGCTGGGACTACAGGTGCGTGCCACCATGCTCTGCTAATTTTTGCTTTTTTTTTTTTTTTTTTTTTGGTAGAGATGAGGTTTTACCGTGTTTGGTCTTGAACTCCTGAACTCAAATGATCCAACCACCTCAGCCTGCCAGAGTGCTGGGATTACAGGCGTGAGCCACCATGCCTGGCCCCCACAAAATTTTTTTAACTCATTGATAGGTTTGATAATAGCAGAATAGAGGTAACACAGCAAAGTCAATGAACTTGAAGACAGATCAATCAAAAGCATCCACTGAACGACAGAGAAAACATTTTTTTTTCTTAAGAAATGAACTGAGGGGCCTGTGAGGCAATGCCAAAAGGTCTAACATTGATGACATCAGAGCCCTAGAAGGAGAGGATAAAGAACGCAATGCTTAAAAAATATATATACAAAGAATACCTGAAAACTTCAAATTTGGTGAAGGAAAACTAAGCAAGTATGTTTCCAGTAGATTTGTTATTAAAGAATTACTAAAGGAAGTTCTTGAGACATAAGGTAAATGGTACCAGAGGGAAACTTGGGACACTAGGAAAGAAGGAAAAGATGATAAAAGTCAATTTATCAAGGAAGCATAACAATTCTAAATGTGTTTGCATCTGACAAGAGAATGACATAATATATAAGAAAAAATGATAGAGATCACAATGGGAACAGACAAATCTACATTTGCATTTGTAGACTGCATCAGTCCTTTCTCAACAACTGATAGAACTAGTGACAGAAAATCATTCCACCCAACAACAGTAGAACACACATCCTTTTGCAGTGTATGTGAACATTTACCAAGACGGACCATATCCTGGGTCATAAAACAAACTTAAAAGAATACACAAAGTATGTCCTCTGACCATAATGGGAATGGATTAGAAATAAATAACAGAAATAGACAAAATTCTCCAAACACTTAGAAATTAACACACTTCTAAATAATCCCTAGGTCAAAGAGGTGGTCTTAATGAAATCAGAAAAGATTATAAACTGAGAAAAAAAAATCACAACTTAAAATAAGAATTTTATTCAAATAAATGCTTATATTAGAAAAGAAGAAATGCCTCAGTCAACAATCTAAACTTCCATCTAAAGGAACTAGAGGAAGAAAAGCAAAGTAAACTCAAAGGAAGCAGAAGAAAGGAAATAATAAAGAGCATATATTATTGAAGTTGAAAACAGAAAAATTAATGAAGTCAAAAGCCTGTTTGAAAAGATCAACAACACTGATAAAACTCTAGTCAGACAAAGAGAAAAAGAAGACATAGATTATTGATATCAGGAATGAAAGAGGGTATATTATCTTAAACTTTACCGACATTAAGTAGATAAAAAATAATGTCATGAACTACTGTATGCAAATAAGCTTAACAACATAGTTTGAATGGAATAATTCCTTGAAAGCCACAACTACCAAACTGGCAGAAAATGAAAGAGATTATCTGAATCCTATGGCTATTAAAGGAATTAAATTTGTAGTTTAAAACAAAACAAAGAACTCTGTAAAAGATATCTCCAGGTCCCTATGGTTTCACTGGTGAATTCGTTGAGAGAAAAATATACTATCAATTGTGCACAGTTCTTTCAGAAAATATAAGATGATGACTCAACACACCCCAGCTCATTTTGAGGCTACTACCCAAAGATAGTACAAAAAAAGATATAAAGCAGTCCCATGGAATTTTTTTAAAAAGAAAAAAAAAAAAGACAGTACAAAAAAACTATAGACTACTGTCTCTCATAAATATAGAAGTAAAAATCCTCAAGAATTAAGAATTTAGCAATATATAAAAATAATAATATACCAGAATTAAGTGGGATTTATCTTGGGAAGGCACAGCTTATTCAATATTCAAAAATTAATGGAATCCACAATTTTAAAAGTATAAATAAGAAAAATCAACTGATCAAATCAACTGGTATAAAAAGCATGTCTGACAAAATTCCATACCCATTCATGATTTAAAAAAAAACAAAACAGAAAACTAGGAGTAGAAGGGGGCTTCCTCAAACTATAGAGAGTTTCTACCAAGAAGGAAAAAAAGAATACTATACAGCTATTATCCTACTTGATAGAGAAAGACTGAATGTTTTCCTTGTAAGATTGGAAACATGGTAAAAATGTCCACTTTTACCACTCTTATGCAACACTGCACTAAACAAGAAATGAAACCATCCCTTTTTGCAGATAAAATGGTTCCTACAACTAGTAAGTGCATTTAGCAAGGTCACAAGATATATGGTCAACACATAAAACTTTTTTTTTTTTTGAGACAGAATCTCACTCTGTCGCCCAGGCTAGAGTGCAATGGCACGACCTTGGCTCACTGCAACCTCCACCTCCCTGGTTCAAGCAATTCCCCTGCCTCAGCCTCCCTAGTAGGTGGGATTACAGGCGCAAGCCACCACACCCATCTAATTTTTTTGTATTTTTAATAGAGATGGGGTTTTACCATGTTGGCCAGACTGGTCTCGAACTCCTGACCTCAGGCAATCTGCCTGCCTCGGCCTCCCAAAGTGCTGGGATTACAGGTGTGAGCCACTGCCCCAGCCCAATTGTATTTCTATATACTAGTAATGTAAAACTGAAAACCAAAAAAGCTTTTTAAATTACAGCAGCTCCAAAATAAATGAAATACTGTAAGTCTAACAAAACATTCCATCTGTATGCTAAAAACTTAAGAAGATTAAAATAAATGGGCCAGGCATGGTGGCTCATGCCTGTAATTCCAGCACTTTGGGAGGCCAAGGTGGGCGGATCACCTGAGGTCATCAGGAGTTCGAGACCAGCCTGGGCAACATGGTGAAACCCTGTCTCTATTAAAAAATAAAAAAATTAGCCAGATGCGGTGGCACGTGCCTGTAGTCCCAGCTACTCAGGAGGCTGAGGCAGGAGAATCCCTGGAATCCAGGGGGCAGAGGTTGCAGTGAGGCAAGATCCTGCCACTGCACTCCAGCCTGAGCAACAGAGTGAGACTCTGTCAAATAAATAAATAAACAAATAAATGGAGAGACGTGTTTATGGTTTGAGGACTCAATATAGTAAAGATGTCAGCTGTCTCCTGACTGATCTAAAGATTTCTGATTAATCTAAAGATTTGATAAAATTCTGATCAAAATCCCAGAAGAATTTTTTAAAGATATCAACAAGCTGATTCTAAAATTTATACAAAGAGACAAAGAAGCTAGAATAACAAGAAACATTTTGAAAAAGGGAAATAATGTTGGAAGAATCAAACATGATCTTAGGACTTTTGCTAAAGCAGGAGCTGACAAACATTTTCTGTGAAGGGTCATTTAGTAAAGATTTTTGATTTTGCAGGTCACATAGTGTGTCACAACTACTTAACTCTGTCATCATAGCAAGGAAGCAGCCATAGATAATATAAAATGAATATATTCCAATAAAACTTTATTTAATAAAATATGTATGAACTGGATTTGGCCTAGGGACTGTGGTTTGCCATCCCCAAAGCTATAACTAATCAAGAAATTATGGTATTAGTAAAAGGACAGACACACAGATTAATGAAATAGAACATATAACCCAGAAATAGACGCATATAAATATGCCCAGCTGATTTTTGACAAAAGTACAAAGGTAATTCAATGGAGAAAGGATAGTTTTTCAACAAATGGTATTGGCACAATGGACATCTATAAACACACAGACACACAAAGAATCTCAAACTAAACCTCATACATTACTCTCAAAAATTAACTAAAAATAAATCATAGCTCTAAATATAAAATGTAAAACTATCAAAGTTTTAGAAGAAAGCATAGGAGGAAATATTTGTGACCTGGGATTAACAAAGAATTCTCCAACTAGACACCAAAAGCATGATCCATTTTTTAAAAATTGGTAACTTCATCAACTGTTGTTCCTCAAAAGGCACTGTTAGGACCCTGAAAAGACAAGCTGTATGATGGGAGCAAATATTTGCAAGTCACATATCCAGCAAAGGAGTTGTATCCAGAATATATAAAGAACTCTCAAAGCTCAACAGTAAGAAAACAAATAGCCCAATTACAGTGGTCAAAAGACTTGGATGGACATTTCAATAAGGAGATATATGAATAGCAAACAAATAAATTTAATATCATTAGCTATTTGGGAAACTGAAATTAAAACCATGATGAGATACCTCTGTATACCTATTAGAATGTCAATAATTTTTAAAAATACTGACCATTTCAAGTGCTGGTGAGGATGATGCAAAGTAACTGAACTCTCATTCATTGTTGCATGAGATGTAATATAAAATGGTACAACTCTTCTGGGAAACAGTTTTGCAGTTTCTTATAAAGTTAAACATGTATTTACCATATGATTCAACAATCACATTAAGTATTTACACTAGAAAAGTAAAATCAGGTTCACACAACAACCTGTACATGAATGCTTGTAGCAGTTTTATTCATAATTTTCAAAAACTGAGAAAAATGCCCTTCAACAGGTGAATAAATAAACTGGTACACGCATCTGTAATAGAAGATGGCTCAGCAATAAAAAGCAGTGAACCACTGATATACATTTAACAATTTGGATGAATATCAGGGCATTATACTGAATGACAGAAGCCAGTCACAAAAGTTTATATGGTGTAATTCCAATTATATGACATTCGTAAAGTCAAAACTATAGTTATGAAGAACATTTCTGTGGTTGCCAGGGTGTATAGGTTGAGGGGAGTGTGACTATAAAGCATATAAGGGAGGTTTTTTTGGCATGATGAAACTGTTCTATATTCTATTTGTAATAGTAATAACAAGAATCTAAACATCTGTTAACATTCACAAAACTCAATACCTTAAGAAAGTCAATTTTAACATATAAACAGTAAAAATTTTAAAACAAAAAATATATAATAAGTGAAAGATGATGACGTGAAATTTCACAAGACCACATTACCTGTTTTATTTTTTAAAAAGATACATAATAATAAGTAGTGGAGCTAAATATCCAGAGAAGAGTTCTGGATATTTACATTATTCTTTTTCTGTGTTTTGGCGGGGGGGTTTCTATATCAAAAGTGAATTACTTTTACAAGTTTATAAAACTTTATCATTCATTTTAATTTTGTAATAACCATGAGTTCAGAGCATCACATTTGGTTTCCATGATTGTTTTTCTTAAAACTTCATATGTAAAATACATTATTTGTATGTTAAAGTTTAATTTAGCTGCTCTTTGAAATGTCCTGTAAAATATTTAATGGTGGAAAAATTAAAAGTGCCTTTCTGTGTTTTTAAATATAATGGTATTTAAATGATTACTATATTGTTGAAAGTTTCCAAAGAAATTTTTTAATTACATTTTTTAACCCAGAAATTTTTAAATATTTTAATGCTTTAAATTCTATAACTTATACTTAATCTTAAAATTTTCTTTTTTAATCCTTTTTCCAAATAATTGACAGAAGGAATGAACTTGAAAAAGACATCTGTTCTGGATTTTTGATGACTAATACCTGTAATGCAGAAGGTAATGGTATTCAAGAAACCTAAGTATTCAAAGTATAACAGAAAAACTATGTTATAGCTTGTAAGAGCTTTCAGTAAATTAATAAAAATAAGAAAACTGAGCATTTCTAGTTGGTATAAGACTGCTTGTGACTGATACAAAATACCAAGTTGCCTGATTTTTACAAAGGTGAAATTTCAATGATCATACAAATAAATATATATAAATTTGGAGATCTTGTTAAAAAGTTGATTCTGATTCAGCAGATCTGGGCTGGAGCCTATGGCTCTGCATTTCTAATAAGCTCTCAAGTGATATGCTGCTAGTATATACTATAGTATATACTATACATAGTAAATACTGTAACACAAGGTAGCCATACACATATGTATGAAAATGATTGGTACTTTCATACTATGTTAAGGTTTGCTTTTTTATTTCTCTAGAGTTTTCAGCATTTTAACTTATTTGTTACTGTTTTCAGCATTTCTGTTTTTAGTGTTGTAAAAACTTTTTCTTAAGGTCCTTTATTAGATTTTTAATATAATTAATGTTTTAATCTTTTACTTTAGATGGAGAACTGAGAGAAGACTGCAGAGAACAGGTAAAACACTTTCCCTGTTTATCACTAGACATTTAAATTCTAAGAGAAAAGCATAATGTATATGATCATTTTGAACTCAAGAAATGCTATCTATTGGTCTACATTAACTGGACTACATTAACTACATTAACTGGTCTATATTAACTACACTAACAGCTTCTAAAAAACTATTCAGCTTTTCAGTATTCCCAAGTTGTAATTATTATTTAAAAGCTATTTTAAAATAAAATTGTGCATAACAGAATATGTACAAATGAAATTATACATCTTCAAGTTGACTCAGAATAATTCAGTAGGGAGAAAGTAGAAGGGATATAGGTGAATTAAGAGTAACCAGGAGTTGGCCGGGCACACTGGCTCACGCCTGTAATCCCAGCACTTAAGGAGCCCAAGGCAGGCAGATCACTTGGGGTCAGGAGTTTGAGACTAGTCTGGCCAACATGGCAAAACCCCGTCTCTACTAAAAATACAAAAATTAGCCAGGTGTCACAGTTGCACCTGTAATCCCAGCTGCTTGGGAGACTGAGGCATTAGAATTACTTGAACCCAGGAGGCAGAAATTGCAGTGAGCCAAGATCATGCCACTGCACTCCAGTCTGGGTGACAGAGCAAGACTCTGTGTCACAGAAAAAAAAAAAAAAAAAAGAATAGCCAGGAGTTGATAACCGATGAAACTGGGTAGCGGGTAATATAGCAGTTTGCAAATGTCATTCTCTCTTTGTTATATGTTTGAAATTATCCAAAGTAAAAAATTTAAAAATAAAAGGTGTATAATAATGATTAAATTATTCAATATATTTTATTACTTACATATAATTTTTATAAATAATGCATGTAAAATAGCACATCTGACAGGTAGTTCTGAACCCCTCTCTGTGTCTGTCCCTGATATCACATCTCAGTTCATTTTGAGAGGAAACAGCAATTTCCCGTTATACCAATTTCAGAAAGGCTAGGATTGTAGATATATAGGAAAGATGACCGAATAGGAACAGCTCCAGTCTCCAGCTCCCAGCGCGAGCGACACAGAAGACAGGTGATTTCTGCATTTTCAACTGAGGTACTGGGTTCATCTCACTAGGGAGTGCCGGACAATCGGTGCTGGTCAGCTGCTGCAGCCCGACCAGTGAGAGCTGAAGCAGGGCGAGGCATCGCCTCACCTGGGAAGTGCAAGGGGGAAGGGAATCCCTTTTCCTAGCCAGGGGAACTGAGACACACAACACCTGGAAAATCGGGTAACTCCCACCCCAATACTGCGCTTTACCAAGAGTCTTAGCAAACGGGCACACCAGGAGATTATATCCTACACCTGGCCCTGAGGGTCCCACGCCCACAGAGCCTCCCTCATTGCTAGCACAGCAGTCTGCAATCTAACAGCAAGGCAGCAGCGAGGCTGGGGGAGGGGTGCCCGCCATTGCTGAGGCTTAAGTATGTAAACAACGCTGCTGGGAAGCTCGAACTGGGTGGAGCTCACAGCAGCTCAAGGAGGCCTGCCTGTCTCTGTAGACTCCACCTCTGGGGACAGGGCACAGCTAAACAACAACAACAACAAAAAAAAAGCAGCAGAAGCCTCTGCAGGCATAAGCTTGACTCTGTCACGACTGGCTTTGAAGAGAGCAGTGGATCTCCCAACACGAGGAGGTTGAGATCTGAAGCCGGATAGACTGCCTGTACTCAGAGTGGGTCCCTGACCCCTGGAAGTAGCTAACAGAACATCCCCACTAGGGGCAGTCTGACACCCCACACCTCACACAGTGGAGTACACCCCTGAGAGCCAAATCAAGAATCCAGACAGGTACACTTGCTGTTCCAGAAATATTCTATCTTCTGCAGCCTCTGCTGCTATGCCAGAGCAAACTTAGGGTCTGGGTGGACTCAAGCAATCTCCAACAGACCTACAGCTGAGGGTCCTGACTGTTAGAAAGGAAAACTAACAAACAGGAAGGATACCCACCAAAACCCCATCAGTACATCACATATTCAAAGACCAGAGGCAGATAAGGAAAAACCACAAAGATGGGGAAAAGCAGGGCAGAGAAAAGCTGGAAATTCAAAAATAAGGCGTATCTCCCCTGCAAAGGAACACAACTCATACGCCAGCAATGGATCAAAGGCTGGACAGAATGACGGCGAGATGAAGAAGAAACTGCTCAACCAAACTTTTCAGAGCTAAGGAGAATTCACGACGCAGTGCAAAAACTAAAAATCTTGAAAAAAGGTGGAAGAATTGATACTTCGAATAAGGTAATGCAGAAGGCCATAGCAGACGACAAAGATGAAAACCATGACGCCATCACATTGACAAATGCAAACTTCAGTAACCGACTTCGATCAACGGAAGAAAGAGTATCAGCGATTGAGGATCAAATGAAATGAAGCGAAGAAAGAAAAAAGCCGAAACCTTAAAGTAGGTTATAAAGATAAATCGTCAGTTAAGTGCCTCAAAGTGAAATCGGTCGGTTAAAACTCTGCAGGATATCATCCAAGGAGGGGCTTCCCCAACCCTAGCAGGGCAGGCCAACATTCCAAGTCCAGAAGAATACAGAGAACACCACAAAGGTATTCCCTCAAGAAGAGCAACTCCAAGACACATAATTGCCAGATTCACAAAGTTGAAATGAAGAGGAAAAATCTTAAGGGCAGCCAGAGAAAGGTCAGGTTACAAAGGGAAGCCCATCAGACTAACAGCAGATCTCTCAGCAGAGAAACTCTACAGAAGCCAGAAGGGTGAGGCCAATATTCCAACATTCTTAAAGAATTTTCAACCCAGAATTTCATATCCAATAAACTAAGTTTCATAAGTGAAGGAGAAATAAAATCCTTTACAGATAAGCAAATTCTTAGAGATTTTGTCTCCTGAGCCTGCCTTACAAGAGACTCTGAAGGAAGCACTAAACATGGAGAGAGGGCAGCATACCAGCCATTGCAAAAACATGCCAAAATGTAAAGACCATCGTGCTAGGAAGAAACTGCATCAACTAAGCCGAAATAGCCAGTTAATATCCTTAATGACAGGATCAAGTTCACACATAACAATATTAACCTTAAGGTAAATGGACTAAATGTTCTAATTAAAGACACAGACTGGCAAACCTGGATAAGAGTCAAGACCCATCAGTCTGCTGTATTCAGGAGCCCCATCTCACATGCAGAGACATACATAGGCTCAAAATGAGGATGGAGGAAGATCTACCAAGCAAATGGGAACCAAAAAAGCAGGGTTTGCAATACTAGTCTCTGATAAAACAGACTTTTAAACCATCAAAGATCAAAAAGAGACAAAGAAGGCCATTACATTAATAATGGTAAAGGGATCCAATTCAACAGGAAGGGCTAACTATCCTAAATATAATACACCCAATACAGGAGCACCCAGATTCCATAAAAGCAAGTCCTTAGAGACTTACAAGAGACTTAGACTCCCATACAATAATAATGAGGGCTTTCAACACCCACTGTCAACATTAGACAGATCAGCGAGACAGAGGTGGGCAGGATATCAGGTGAACTCATCTCTGCAGCAAAGCAGACCTAATGAACATCTACAAGAACTCTCACCCCAAATCAACAGAATATACATTCACTCTCAGCACCACATCTACTTACTATTCCAAAATTGACATAATTGGAAGTAAAGCACTCCTCAGCAAAGGTAAAAGAACAGAAATTATAACAAACTGTCTCTCAGACTACAGTGCAATCAAACTAGAACTCAGGACTAAGAAACTCAATCAAAACTGCTCAACTACATGGAAACTGAATAACCTGCTCCTGAATGACTACTGGGTACATAACAAAATGAAGGCAGAAATAAAGATGTTCTTTGAAACCAATGAGAACAAAGATACAACATACCAGAATCTCTGGGACACATTTAAAGCAGTGTGTAGAGGGAAATTTATAGCACTAAATGCCCACAAGAGAAAGCTGGAAAGATCTAAAATTGACACTCTAACACCACAATTAAAAGAACTAGAGAAGCAAGAGCAAACACATTCAAAAGCTAGCAGAAGGCAAGAAATAACTAAGATCAGAGCAGAACTGAAGGAGATAGAGACACAAAAAACTCTCCAAAAAATCAATGAATCCAGGAGTTGGTTTTTTGAAAAGATCAACAAAATTGATAGACCGCTAGCAAGACTAATAAAGAAGAAAAGAGAGAAGAATCAAATAGACGCAATAAAAAATGATGAAGGGGATATCACCACCAACCCCACAGAAATACAAACTACCATCAGAGAATACTATAAACACCTCTATGCAACTAAACTAGAAAATCTAGAAGAAATGGATAATTTCCTGGACACTTACACTCTCCCAAGACTAAACCAGGAAGAAGCTGAATACCTGAATAGACCAATAGCAGGCTCTGAAATGGAGGCAATAATTAATAGCCTACCAACCAAAAAAAGTCCAGGACCAGATGGATTCACAGCTGAATTCTAACAGAGGTACAAGGAGCTGGTACCATTCCTTCTGAAACTACTCCAATCAATAGAAAAAGAGGGAATCCTCCCTAACTCATTTTACGAGACCAACATCATCCTGATACCAAAGCCTGGCAGAGACACAACAAAAAAAGAGAATTTTAGACCAATATCCCTGATGAATATCGATGCAAAAATCCTCAATAAAATACTGGCAAACCGGATCCAGCAGCACATCAAAAAGCTTATCCACCATGATCAAGTGGGCATCCCTGGGATGCAAGGCTGGTTCAACATACGCAAATCAATAAACGTAATCCAGCATATAAACAGAACCAAAGACAAAAACCACATGATTATCTCAATAGATGCAGAAAAGGCCTTTGACAAAATTCAACAGCCCTTCATGCTAAAAATGCTCAATAAATTCGGTATTGATGGAACGTACCTCAAAATCATAAGAGCTATTTATGACAAACCCACAGCCAATATCATAATGAATGGGCAAAAACTGGAAAAATTCCCTTTGAAAACTGGCACAAGACAGGGATGCCTTCTCTCACCACTCCTATTCAACATAGTGTTGGAAGTTCTGGCTAGGGCAATCAGGCAAGAGAAAGAAATCAAGGGTATTCAGTTAGGAAAAGAAGAAGTCAAGTTGTCCCTGTTTGCAGATGACATGATTGTATATTTCGAAAACCCCATTGTCTCAGCCCCAAATCTCCTTAAGCTGATAAGAAACTTCAGCAAAGTCTCAGGATACAAAATCAATGTGCAAAAATCACAAGCATTCTTATACACCAGTAACAGACAAACAGAGAGCCAAATCATGAATGAACTTCCATTCACAACTGCTTCAAAGAAAATAAAATACCTAGGAATCCAACTTACAAGGGATGTAAAGGACCTCTTCAAGGAGAACTACAAACCACTGCTCAGTGAAATAAAAGAGGACACAAACAAATGGAAGAACATACCATGCTCATGGATAGGAAGAATCAATATTGTGAAAATGACCATACTGCCCAAGGTAATTTATAGATTCAATGCCACCCCCATCAAGCTACCAATGAGTTTCTTCACAGAATTGGAAAAAACTGCTTTAAAGTTCATATGGAACCAAAAAAGAGCCCGCATCTCCAAGACAATCCTAAGTCAAAAGAACAAAGCTGGAGGCATCACGCTACCTGACTTCAAACTATACTACAAGGCTACAGTAACCAAAACAGCATGGTACTGGTACCAAAACAGAGATATAGACCAATGGAACAGAACAGAGTCCTCAGAAATAATACCACACATGTACAGCCATCTGATCTTTGACAAACCTGAGAAAAACAAGAAATGGGGAAAGGATTCCCTATTTAATAAATGGTGCTGGGAAAATTGGCTAGCCATAAGTAGAAAGCTGAAACTGGATCCTTTCCTTACTCCTTATACGAAAATTAATTCAAGATGGATTAGAGACTTAAATGTTAGACCTAATACCATAAAAACTCTGGAAGAAAACCTAGGTAATACCATACAGGACATAGGCATGGGCAAGGACTTCATGTCTAAAACACCAAAAGCAATTCGACAAAAGCCAAAATTGACAAATGGGATCTAATTAAACTAAAGAGCTTCTGCACAGCAAAAGAAACTACCATCAGAGTGAACAGGCAACCTACAGAATGGGAGAAAATTTTTGCAATCTACTCATCAGACAAAGGGTAATATCCAGAACCTACAAAGAACTCAAACAAATTTACAAGAAAAAAACAAACAACCCCATCAAGAAGTGGGCAAAGGATATGAACAGACAGTTCTCAAAAGAAGACATCCATACAGCCAACAGACACATGAAAAAATGCTCATCATCACTGGTCATCAGAGAAATGCAAATCAAAACCACAATGAGATACCATCTCACACCAGTTACAATGGCAATCATTAAAAAGTCAGGAAAGAACAGGTGCTGGAGAGGATGTGGAGAAATAGGAACACTTTTACACTGTTGGTGGGATTGTAAACTAGTTCAACCATTATGGAAAACAGTGTGGCGATTCCTCAAGGATCTAGAACTAGAAGTACCATATGACCCAGCCATCCCATTACTGGGTATATACCCAAAGGATTATAAATCATGCTGCTATAAAGACACATGCACACGTATGTTTATTGCGGCACTATTCACAATAGCAAAGACTTGGAATCAACCCAAATGTCCATCAGTGACAGACTGGATTAAGAAATTGTGGCACATATACACCATGGAATACTATGCAGCCATAAAAAAGGATGAGTTTGTGTCCTTTGTAGGGACATGGATGCAGCTGGAAACCATCATTCTCAGCAAACTATCGCAAGAACAGAAAACCAAGCACCGCATATTCTCACTCATAGGTGGGAACTGAACAATGAGATCACTTGGACACAGGAAGGGGAACATCACACACTGGGGCCTATCATGGGGAGAGAGGAGGGGAGGGGATTGCACTGGGAGTTATACCTGATATAAATGACGAGCTGATGGGTGCTGACGAGTTGATGGGTGCAGCACACCAACATGGCACAAGTATACATATGTAACAAACCTGCACGTTATGCACATGTACCCTAGAACTTAAAGTATAATAATAATAATAAAAAGAAAGAAAGGCTAGGATTTATTGTGAGACTTGAGTCTGAATGATAGTCCCACAATTTCTAGCATTATTACTTTGGGCAAGTCATTTCATCTCTCTAAGCCTCAACTTCTTCATTCCTAAAATAGAAATAATGCCACACACTCCACGGGATTTTTATGAAGCTCTTTTGTGAACACAAATGTGGTAGGACTTTGCTAATTATATGGAACTATATAGTATGATAGTATTGATCAATATATAGTGATGATCAATATCATTGCTTCAATCTACTTCTTTCTGGACATACCTGCATTAAAAATAAAAATAATAATCTTTATTTGCTTGGAGGGAACTACGCCATATTACGGTTGAATATACATGCCTAAAAATTTGTTTAATTCGCTAAAGCTTCAAGAAACTTTACCATAAATTGTATATATTTTAAATAGCTTATTTTTTTAGAATACTTGTTTTAAAACAACAACAACAACAACATCCTGGCCAAGTGCAGTGACTCACACCCAAGTACTTTGCAAAGCTAAGGAAGGTAGATTGCATAAGCCCAGGAGTTCGAGACCAGCCTGGGCAACATGGCAAAACCCCATATCTACTAAAAATACAAAAAGTAGCCAGGCACAGTGGTGTGTACCTGTAGTCACAGCTACTCAGGAGGCTAAGGTGGGAAGATCACTTGAGCCCAGAAGCTGGAGACTGTAGTGAGCTGAGATCACACCACTGCACTCCACCCTGAGCAACAACAGAGTGAGACCCTGTCTTGAAATAAGCAAACAAACAAGCAAACAGCATCCTGTCACAATTTTACAGACACATCCACTTGGATAAACAAGTGTACATGAAATCCAATCAAGAAACTGACTTCCCAAGGATCTTTCTGGAAGGGTTTTTATAGAGAATAAGGGAAATATCAGTTTGTGTACTAAAGTACAGGATGGTTTTTGTAATGTAATCTGTCACAAGACTTTGAGGTCAGTTGCTAATATAGCTTAAATTCAGATTAGCACTAACTCATATATACTTTATGTTCAGTGCTCTGGTTTCTTATTTAGAAATTGCTATTACGTACAGATAAGATATAGATTATAACAGGCTGTCATTATTGCTTGCAAAGGTCTTCTCATGTGAAATTTCCACATGCTACATTTTAAAGTAGGGTTTGTGCATATGTGTGTCTTTGCATAATTTTCTATTGCTATAATAAATATTTTTCAACATATTTATCTTAATCAACTCTTTTTTTCTCAATCAATTGAATATATTCAACAAAAATAATAACAAAACATTATTGTTAGTATTTATCAAGTACTTATTATTTGTCTGGTTCTGGACTCAGTACCTTATGTTTTAATTCAGTTAATTCTCACAACAAACCTATGAGATAGATACTACTATTAGCCTCATATAAACAACGATACTGAGACACAGAGATTAAGTAATTCCCCATTGTCTCCCAGCTTGTAAAGTGGAAAGCTAGAATTCAAACCCAAAGAGTCTGGCCCTTAGACCAGGGTTTCTGAACCTTGGTGCTACTGACATTTTGGGCCAAATAATTATTTGCTATTGGGCTGTCCTGTGCATTGTAGGATGTTTAGCAGCAATCCCTGGCCTCTGTCGACTGAATTGCAGTAGTTTCCCCACCCCAGTCACGACACCAAATAACTCTCCAGACATTGCCAAATGTCTCCTTGGGGGAGGAAGATAGTAAAAAGTTATCCCTGGTTAAGAACCACAACCCTAGAGAAACCCCTATATGACATCACCTCTCTGAAAGCCACATATACAGAAATATGGAAAGCCAGAAAACAAAATAAAAATCACCTTCATCCCACCATTGAGAGAAAAATCATTAACATTAGCAGTACCTTTGAAGTCCCCTGGGTGCCCCTCCTCAGTTACATTTCTTCTTCCATCTATTCTCAGTCTTAAATTTTGTCTTAACCATTCCTTTGCTTGTCTTTATGGTTTTCCCATATGAGGCAAGTTGCACAAATAAAATCTTTTTATTTTTTTTTTAAAGAAAGAGTCTCACTCTGTCACCCAGGCTGGAGTGCAGTGGCATGAACACAGCTCACTGTAACCTCAAACTCCTGGGCATAAGCAATCATCCTACCTCAGCCCCCTGAGTAGCTAGAACCATGGGTGCATGCCACCATGCCTAGTTAATTTTGGGCTTTTTGTAGAGAGAGCATCTTGCTATATTGTTGGTCTCAAACTCATTTAACAACTTGTTTAGTTTTACTTCTTTCTGAACTTTATAGAAGTGAAAACATAGTGCATTCTTCTTGTTACTTACTTTTTTCACTAAATATTATTTTTGAATATAGCCATGCTGACATGTATAGATGTAGGTATATTCATTTTCACTGCCTATAGTATTTCACCAACTGAATACAACTTATTCATCTACTACTCAGTTTATTCATTCTTCTGGGAATGGACATTTATGTTGATTCTAGCTTTTTCTATTATGAACAGGGCAACTATAAACATTCTTCTACATATTCCTAGGGTATGTACTTAGGAGTGAAATTTCTGGTCACAGGCAATACACATCTTTAATTTTAGTAAATAATTCAAATATTTCCCAGAGTAGTTTTGCCAATTTATATTTCCACTAAACAAGTGTAAGAGTTTCCATTTCTCCACATCTTGCTAATACTTAAACACTCAGGTTTTTAAATGTTTATCATCTCTAGTAGCTGTGTATTGGTTTCTCATTGAGGTTTTAATTTGTATTTGCCTGATTAATAATGAGGTTGAACATCTTTTCATATGTTTCTTGTGATCTTGTTTCTTCTTCCTTGAAATGCCTATTCCTATGTTTTACTCATTTTTCCACTGAGTTCTTTGCCTTTTTCTCACTGATTTGCAGTAGTCTTTATATATTTTAGAAACTAATCCTTTGTCAGTGTTACAAATAACTCCTCCTAGGTTGTTGCTTATCTCTTTCCTGTCTTTGTGGCTGATGAAAAAAATTTTTGACTATATTAAAGACAAGAATGCACCATTATACCTTTATGGTATGCTTTTATATCTTGTTTAAGATGTCCTTCTTTATTTCCAATCTCATACAGATAATCTCCTTTTATTAAAGTTTTTACTTTTCACATTTGTCTTTAATCCATTGGGGTTTGGGGTGTGTGTGTGTGTGTGTGTGTGTGTGTGTGTGTGTGTGTTGTGTGTATGTGTTGGCTCCTGTGTCCTTTTAACCCTATTAGTCTTTGGCAGCAGCTTAAGTTTTATGGCATGAGATGTCCCAGACTCATCTTGTAAATTCCCTGTCTTACACCTAGAATCTACTATTTCTCCATTTCTTCTGTTTTCTCTGGATTTATCTTGGCCTTTAGACTTTAGTGGACAGATAAGAAATTCCTTTTTTTTTTCTCTCTCTCTCACCAGGACTAGTGGTTCACACCTGTAATCCCAGCACTTTAGGGGGTGGGTGGATCACGTGAGGCCAGAAATTCAAGACCAGTCTGGCCAACATGGTGAAAACCCGTCTCTACTTAAAAAAAAAAAAAAAAAAAAAAAAAAATATTAGCTGGTGTGGTGGTAAACGCCTGTGATCCCAGCTACTCGGCAGGCTGAGACACAAGAATCATTTGAACACAGGAGGCAGTGGTTGCAGTGAGCCAAGGTCATGCCACCACACTCCAGCCTGGGTGACAGAGTGAGACTCTGTCTCAAAAGAAAAAATTAACAACTTTTTTTTTCTTGATGCAGTGTCTCACTCTGTCACCCACACTGGAGTGCAGTGGCGTGATCATAGCTCACTGCAGCCTTGACCTCCCAAGCTCAAGCCATCCTCCCACCTCAGCCTCCTGAGTTGCTGGCACATTTTTATCAACTCTCAGGAATCAGCAGCAGAAAGACATTAATTGGTATCTCCAGTCCAGGCTTCATCCCAGGCTTCAAACTGATAATACCCACAAGCCATTGTTAAGATAACTGTCCCTTCTATGAAGTTCCATACCATCTTGTACTTTTCCTATCACCATAAATATCACTTTTTATTATAACTCTGGTTTAATTATCTCCTTCACTAGGCTGTAACTTTTTTTTTTTTTTTTTTTTTTTTTTTGAGACAGAGTCTCACTCTGTCACCAGACTGCAGTGCAGTGGCACGATCTTGGCTCACTGCAACCTCCGCCTCCGGGTTCAAGCACTTCTCCTGCCTCAGCCTCCCAAGTAGCTGAGATTACAGGCACGTGCCACCACTCCCAGCTAATTTTTGCATTTTTAGTACAGATGAGGTTTCACCATATTACCCAGGTTAGTCTCAAACTGCTGAGCTCAACTGATCTGCCCATGCTGTTCCCCCAAAGTGCTGGGATTACAGACATGAGCCACTGCACCCAGCCTATTAGGCTGTAACTTTCTGAAAGGCAGTATCTGCATGCATTTTACTCAACATCTTACTGTTAGCAACAGACATGGAATTCTATAGTGAATGTTTATAAAATAACATGGGCAAAAATGCATGAATAAAGAAGTCCTTGACTAGATGATATCCAAAACATAAGATATCTTAAACCAAACTCATCCTTTTCCCCTCACACTCCAAACTTGCTCCCTCATGTGTGGTCTTTGTCATTCTTGATTCTCTATAACCCACTTACAATTAATTCAACCAATCAAATTCAATTGATTATTGCTCCTACATATTTCTAGAATCTAGCCCTATAACCATTAAAATTTAGGTTAATCAATCATCTTCATTTGGAGTACTGCTTCCTAATTATTATCTTGTCTTTACTCTATACCCACTACCACTACCACCACCTCCTGAAATCTAGCCTCCACAATGCTGCTAAAGTAATCTACCTAAGTACCATTCCCCTCCCTAAAACCCCACAGGATGAAGTCCAAGCTCTTTATCATGGACTCTCCATTAACTAACTTGTGCTTTCCAGTTTTATTTCCTGCCACTTTCTACCTCAAAGAATCTAAGTTACTTCATTCTTATATCCCTAATACTTATTATATCACTTCGAACACTACAGGTGTCAATAAATGTTGACTGAACCAAACTAGACCTATGTAGACTTACGTACCTTCTCAGTAACACGTTTTACCAAAATTTTATTATGAAAAGTTTTAAATATACAGAAAAGTTCTAAGAATGTACAGTAAACATCCATATGCCCACTATTTGGATTTGACCATTAATGTCTTACAATAATTGTGTTATCACATATCTGTCCATTAACCTATCCCTTTATCAATCCATCTTATTTTTTTCAACTTTTATTATATTGAAACATCTTATTTTTTATACATTTCAAAGTAAGTTGCAGATATCTATACACTGAGCCTCTTTAGCCACTTTAGCATACATATTAACATGTTAAAAACTCTCAGCTGGGAGTGGTGGCTTATTATGCCTATAATCCCAGCACTTTGGCAGGCCGAGGCGGGTGGATCACAAGGTCAGGAGATCAAGGGCATAGTGGCCAACATGGTGAAACCCCATCTCTACTAAAAAATACAAAAATTAGCTGGGCATGGTGGTGTGCGCCTATAGTCCCAGCTAATCAGGAGGCGGAGGCAGAGATTGCAGTGAGCTAAGATTGCACGACTGCACTCCAGCCTGGGCAATACAGCAAGACTCTGTCTCAAAAACAAAACAAAACAGCTCTCAATAAACTAGGTTCTGAAGGAACATACCTCAAAATAATAAGAGCCATATATGACAAACCATAGCCAAAATCATACTGAATGGGCAAAAGCTGGAAACATTCCCCTAGAAAACTGACACAAGACAAGGATGCCCTCTCTCACCACTCCTATTCAACAGAGTATTGGAAGTTACAGCCAGAGCAATCAGGCAAGAGAAGGAAATAAAGGGCATCCAAATAGGAAGAGAGGAAGTCAAACTATCCCTGTTTGCAGACAACATGGTCCTATATCTAGAGAACCCCATAGTCTCAGCCCAGAAGCTCCTTCAGCTGATAAACAACTTCAGCAAAGTTTCAGGATACAAAATCAATGTACAAAAATCACCAGCATTCCTATACACCAACAACAGCCAAGCCAAGAGCCAAATCAGGAACACAATCCCATTCACAATTGTTACAAAAAGAATAAAATACCTAAGAATGCAGCTAATCCAAGAGGTGAAAGATCTCTACAATGAGAACTACAAAACACTGCTCAAAGAAATCAGAGATGACACAAATGGAAAAACATTCCATACTCATGAATAGGAAGAATCAATACTGTTAAAATGGCCATACTACCCAAAGCAATGTATAGATTCAATGCTATTCCTATTAAACTACCATTGAGATTCTTCACAGAACTAGATAAAAACTATTTTAAAATTCAGGCCCTTTTCTTTTGCAGTTGGAAAGCAGGTAGCCCAGGACAAGTTTTCAAGCCCATCATGCCCTCTGCCTGGAAACAGACTCAGGGCTGTTGTTGGGGGTCATGGTGGGAGTGAGACAGGCCCGTCAGTTTGCATGGAAGCTGGGTGAGGCCAGTGACTACCAGCTTTCCCCCACTTCCCTGACAAGCTACATTTCTCAGCAGAGGCAGCCATAATCCTCCTAGGTACCCAACTCCAGTGACCTGGGAATCTCACTCCCATCCCCCACAGCAGCCACAGCAAGACCTGCCCAGAGTCTGAGCTCAGACGTGCATAGCCCCACCCCGACCTGATGGTCCTTCCCTATCCACCCTGGTAGCAGAAGACAAACGGCTTATAATCTTCGGAGTGGCAGGGCCCCGCCCACCACCGGTCCCTCTCTATATTACTACAGCTGATGCTTTCTGGAAAGTGCACCTCCTGACAGGAGCCCAACCAACCCAAAAATAGAGCATTAAACCACCAAAGCCAAGAACCGTCATGGAATCCATTGCACAGCCCTGCCACCTCCACTGAAACAGGCACTGGTATCTACGACTGAGAGACCCACAAATGCTTCATATCACAGGACTCTGCAGACAACCCCCAGTACTAGCCTGGAGCCAGATAAACTTGCTGGGTGGCTGGACCCAGAAGAGAAACAATAATCATTGTAGTACAGCTCACAGGAAGCCACATCCATAGGAAAAGGGGGAGAGCACTACATTAAAGGAGCACCCTGTGGGACAAAAGAACCTAAACAGCAGCCTTCAGCCCTAAACGTTCCCTCCGATAGAGCCTACCCAAATGAGAAGGAACCAGAAAACAAACCCTGGTAATATGACAAAACAAGGCTCTTCAACACCCCCAAAAAATCACACTAGTTCACCAGCAGTGGATCCAAACCAAGAAAAAATCCCTGATTTATCTGAAAAAGAATTTAGGAGGTTGGTTATTAAGCTAAAGAGGGATGAACCAGAGAAAGGTGAAGCCCAAAACGTGAGGAAATCCAAAAAATGATGCAAGAAGTGAAGGGAGAAATGTTCAAGGAAATAGATAGCTTAAAGAAAAAACAACCAAAACCTCAGGAAACTTTGGACACACTTTTAGAAATGTGAAATGCTGCCCGGGCATGGTGGCTCACACCTCTAATCCCAGTACTTTGGGAGGGTGAGGCAGGCAGATCACAAGGCCAGGATTTTGAGACCATCTGGCCAACATGGTGAAACCCCGTCTCTACTAAAAATACAAAAATTAGCTGGACAAATTAACCAGGGAATCACTCGAACCCAGGAGGCGGAATTTGCATTGAGCCGTGCCATGGGTGACAGGGCGAGACTCTGTCTTAAAATAAAATAAAATAAAATAGGTGAATGCTCTGGAAAGTCTCACCAATAGAATTGAACAAGTAGAAGAAAGAAATTCAGAGCTCAAAAACAAGGTCTCTGAACTAACCCAATCCAACAAGGTCAAACAAAAAAGAATAAGAAAATATGAACAAAGTCATCAAGAAGTCTGGGATTATGTTAAATGACCAAACTTAAGAATAATCGGTGTTCCTGAGGAAGAAGAGAATTCTAAAAGCTTGGAAAACATATTCGGGGGAATAATCAAGGAAAATTTCCCCAGCCTTGCTAGAGACCTAGACATCCAAATACAAGCAGCACAAAGAACACCTGGAAAATTCATTGCAAAAAGATCTTCGCCTAGGCGCATTGTCATCAGGTTATCCAAAGTTAAGACAAAAGAAAGAAGCTTAAGACCTGTAAGACAGAAGCACCAGGTAACCTATAAAGGAAAACATATCAGATTAACAGCAGATATCTCAGCAGAAACCTTACAAGCCAGAAGAGATTGGCGCCCAATCTTCAGCCTCCTCAAACAAAACAATCATCAGCCAATAATTTAGTGTCCAGCAAAAGTAAGCATCATATATGAAGCAAAGATAGTCATTTTCAGACAAATGCTGAGAGAATTTGCCATTACCAAGCTACCACTATAAGAACTGCTAGAAGGAGCTCTAAATCTTGAAACAAATTCTGGAAACACATCAGAACAGAACCTCTTTAAAGCATAAATCACACAGGACCTATAAAACAAAACTACATGCTAAAAAGCAAAAACAACAAAAAAACCAAAGTACAAGGCAACAGAAAGCACAATGAATGCAATGGCACCTCACATTTCAATACTAACACTGAATGTAAATGGCCTAGCTCCTCTTAAAAGATACAGAACCACAGAATGGATAAGAACTCACCAACAAACTCTCTGCTGCCTTCAGAAGACTCACCTAACACATAAGGACTCACATAAACTTAAAGGGGCAGAAAAAGGCATTTCATGCAAATGGACACCAAAAGCAAGCAGAGGAAGCTATTCTTATATCAGACAAAACAAATTTTAAGTAACAGCAGTTAAAAGAGACCAAGAGGGACATTATATAATGGTAAAAACCTTGTCCAACAGGAAATATTACAATCCGAAAAACAGAGGCACCTGCAGTGACATGTGCCTGTAGTCCTAGCTACTCCAGGAGGCTGGGGCAGGAGAATCGCTTGAACTCAGGAGGCAGAAGTTGTAGTGAGCCAAGATCACACCACTGCACTCCAGCCTGGGTAACAGCAAAACTCTGTCTCAAAAAATATATATAGATGCACATGTGTATACACACACACACACCCCTAACACTGCACCTCCAAAATTTATATAACAATTACTAATAGACCTAAGAAACAATTACTAATAGACCTAAGAATAGACCTAAGACCTACACTACTCCACTGACAGCACTAGACAGGCCATCAAGACAGAAATTCAACAAAGAAACAATGGATTTAAACTATACCTTAGAACAAATGGACTTAACAGATATAAACAGAACATTTCATCCAACAACCACAGAACACACAGCACATGGAACTTTCTCCAAGATAGAGCATATAATAGCCCATAAAACGAGCCTCAATAAATTTTAAAAAATTGAAATGATATCAAGCACTCTCTCAGACCACAGTGGAATAAAACTGGAAATCAACTCCAAAAGGAACCTTCAGAACCATGCAAATACATGGAAATTAAATAACATGCTCCTGAATGAGCACTGAGTCAAAAATGAAATCAAGATGGAAATTAAAAAATTCTTTGAACTGAATGACAATAATGACACAACCTATCAAAACCTCTGGGATACAGCAAAGGCGGTGCTAAGATGAAAGTTCATAGCCCTAAGCACCTACATCAAAAAGACTGAAAGGGCACAAACTGACATTCTAAGGTCATACCTCAAGGAACTACAGAAACAAGAACAAACCAAACCCATACCCAGCAGAAATAAGAAAACTGCCAAGATCTGAGCAGAACTAAATGAAATGGAAACAAACAAAAAATACAAAAGATAAATGAGACAAAAAGCTGGTTCTTTGAAAAGATAAATAAAATTGATAGACCATTAGCAAGATTAACCAAGAGAAGAAGAGAGAAAAGCCAAATAACCTCACTAAGAAACAAAACAGGAGATATTACAACTGACATCACTGAAATACAAAAGATCATTCAAGGCTACTATGAACACCTTTATGCACATAAACTAGAAAACCTAGAAGAGATGGATAAATTCCTGGAAAAGTACAGCCCTTCTAGCTTAAATCAGGAAAAATTAGATACCCTGAACAGACCAATAACAAGCAGCAAGATTGAAATGGTAATTTTTAAAATTACCAAAAACAAAAAAATTTTAGGCCAGACGGATTCACAGCAGATTTCTATCAGAAATTCAAAGAAGAATTCGTACCAATCCTTTTGATACTATTCGACAAGATAGAGAAAGAAGAACCCTCCGTAATTCATTTTATGAAGCCAGCATCACCCTAATACCAAAACCAGGAAAGGACATAACCAAAAAAGAAAACTACAGACTGATATCCTTGATGAACACTGATGCTAAACTCCTTAACAAAATACAAGCTAACAGAATCCAACAACATAGCAAAAAGATAATCCACCATGTTCAAGTGGGTTTCATACCAGGGATGTAGGAATGGTTTAACATAATCAAGTCAATAAATGTGATACACCACAAAAACAAAATTAAAAGTAAAAATCAGCCAGGCACGGTGGCTCACGCCTGTAATCCCAGCACTTTGGGAGGCTGAGGCGGGCAGATCACAAGGTTAGGAGTTCGAGACCAGCCTGACCAACATGGTGAAACCCCGTCTCTACTAAAAACACAAAAATTAGCCGGGCCTGGTGGTGCATGCCTGTAATCCCAGCTACTCAGGGAGGCTGAGACAGGAGAATCACTTGAACCCAGGAGGTGGAGGCTGCAGGAGCTGAGATCATGCCATTGCACTCCAGCCTGGGCAACAGAGTGAAACTCTGTCTCAAAAAAAAAAAAAAAAAAAAAAGTAAAAATCACAAGATCATCTCAATAGATGCAGAAAAAGCATTCGACAAACTCCAGCATCCCTTTATGATTAAAACTCTCAGCAAAATCAGCATACAAAGGACATAACTTAATGTAATAAAGTCCATCTATGACAAACCCACAGCAAACATGATACTGAATGGGGGAAAAGTTGAAAGCATTCCCTCTGAGAACTGGAACAAGATAAGAATGTCTGCTCTCACCACTCCTCTTCAACATAGTACTGGAAGTCCTAGCCAGAGCAATAAGACAAGAGAAAGAAATAAAGGGCATCCAAATTGGTAAAGAGAAAGTCAAACTGTCACTATTTGCTGATGATACAATTGTTTACCTTGAAAACTCTAAGGACTCCTCCAGAAAGCTCCTAGAACTGATAAAAGAATTCAGCAAAGTTTCTGGATACAAGATTAACATACAAAAATCAGTAGCTCTTCTACACACCAACAACAACCAAGTGGAGAATCAGATCAAGAACTCAACCCCTTTTATAATAGCTGCAAAAAATAAAACAAAATACTTAGGAATATACCTAACCAAGGAGTTGAAAGACCTCTACAAGGAAAACTACAAAACACTGCTGAAAGAAATCACAGATGACACAAACAAATGGAAACACATCCCATGCTCATGAATGGGTAGAATCAATATTGTGAAAATGACCATACTGCCAAAAGCAATCTACATATTCATTATAGTCCCCATCAAAATACCACCATCATTCTTCACAGAATTAGAAAAAACAATTCTAAAATTCATATGGAACCAAAAAAGAGCCAAATAGCCAAAGCAAGACTAAGCAAAAAGAACAAATCTAGAGGAATCACACTACCTGATTTCAAACTATAAGGCCATAGACACCAAAACAGCATGGTACTGATATAAAAATAGGCACACAGATCAACGGAACAGAATAGAGAAGCCAGAAATAAATGCAAATACTTACAGCTTTGACAAAGCAAACAAAAACATAAAGTGGGGAAAGGACACCCTTTTCAACAAATGGTGCTGGGATAATTGGCTAGCCACATGTAGGAGAATGAAACTGGATCCTCATCTCTCACCTTATACAAAAATCAACTCAAGATAGATTAAGTACTTAAACCTAAGACGTGAAACTATAAAAATTTTAGAAGATCACATTGGAAAAACCCTTCTAGACATTGGCTTAGGCAAAGATTTCATTACCAAGAACCCAAAAGCAAATGCAATAAAAACAAAGATAAATATCTGGGACCTAATTAAACTAAAGAGCTTTTTCACAGGAAAAGAAACAGTCAGCAAACAGACAGCCCACAGAGTGGGAGAAAATCTTCACAATCTATGCATCTAACAAAAGACTAATATCCAGAATCTACAAAGAACTCAAATCAGCAAGAAAAAAACAAACAATCCCATAAAAAAGTGGGCTAAGGACATGAATGGACAAGTCTCAAAAGAACATATACAAATGGCCAACAAACATGAAAAAATGCTCAATATCACTAATGATCAGGGAAATGCAAATCAAAACCACAATGTGATACCACCTTACTCCTGCAAGAATGGCCATAATAAAAAAATCGAACAGTAGATGCTGGCATGGATGTGGTGAACAGGGAACACTTCGATACTGCTGGTGGGAATGTAAACTCGTACAGCCACTATGGAAAACAGTGTGGAGATTCCTTAAAGAACTAAAAGTAGAACTACCATTTGATCCAGCAATCCCACTACTGGGTGTCTACACAGGGGAAAAGAAGTGATTACTCAGAAAAGATACTTGTACATGCATTTTTATAGTGGAGCAATTCACAATTGCAAAATCATGGAACCAACCCAAATTCCCATCAATCAACGAGTAGCTAAAGAAACTGTGGTGTGTATATACCTACATATATATGTATATATACATGTGTATATATCTGTATGTACATGTATATGTGTATATACACACACACATATACATGCATACACAGTGGAATACTATGCAGCCATAAAAAGGAGTGAATTAATAGCATTTGTAGTGACCTGGATGAGATTAGAGACTTATTCTATGTGAAGTAACTCAGGAATGGAAACCAAACATCGTATGTTCTCACTAATATGTGGGAGCTAAGCTATGAGGACACAAAGGTATAAGAATGATACAAAGGACTTTGGGGACTTGCAGGGAAGAGTGGGAAGGGGGTGAGGGATAAAAGAGTACTCATATGGCGCAGTGTATACCCATATTTGATGGGTGCACCAAAATTTCCCAAATCATCACTAAAGAACTTACTCATGTAACCAAATACCACCTGTACCCAATAACTTATGGAAAAATTAATTAATTAAAATTAAAAATAAAATAGCAATATCTGGTGTTGCCAAGGTTGCAAGGAAATGGGCATTGGAATACACTGCTGAGCATGCACACATCAGCACAACCTCTCCACAGGGTAGCTTGACACTATGCATTGAAAGAGTTAAATGTGAACTCTAATTCACCCTCTGGAAATTCATCATAAAAAGATAATTAAGGATGAGTTCAAAAATTTAATCATAAGGATGCTCACTGCAGCGCAATATTTTATTACAAATAAAAGTTGGAAATAATCTAAATCACCAAACAGAGGAGTGTTAAATAAACTATGTGCACCCAAAAAAAAAAAAAAAATCATATGGAACCAAAGAAGAGTCCAAGAGGCCAAGGAAATCCTAAGCAAAAAAAAAAAAAAAAAAAAGCTGGAGGCATCAATGCTACCCAAATTCGAACTATACTACAGAACTACAGTAACCAAAACAGCATGGTACCTGTACAAAAACAGACACATGGACCAATGGAACAGAATAGAGAATGCAGAAATAACACTGCACACCTACAACTATCTGATCTTCAAAAACCCTGACAAAACAAGCAATGGAGAAACGAATCCCTATTCAATAAATGGTGCTGGGATAATTAACTAGCTAGATGTAGAAAACTGAAACTGGACCCCTTCATTAGATCATATACAAAAATTAACTCAAGATGGATTAAAGACTTAAATGTAAAACCCAAAACTATAAAAACCCTAAAAGAAAACCTAGGTAATACCATTCAGGACACAGGCACAGGCACAGATTTCATGATGAAGATGCCAAAAATAATTGCAACAAAAGCAAAATTGACTAACGGGATCCAATTAAACTAAAGAGCTTCTGCACAGCAAAAGAAGCTATCAACAGGGTAAACAGATAACCTGCAGAATGGGAGAAAATGTTTGTAAACTATGCATCTGACAAATGTGTAGTGTCTATAAGGAACTTAAATATACAAGAAGAAAAAAAAATCTATTAAAAGTAGGCAGCAGACACAAGCAGATACTTTTCAAGAGAATCATACATACGCCCAACAATCATGAAAAAATGCTCAACATCTTTGATCATCAGAGAAATGCAAATCAAAACCACAATGAGATACCACCTCACACCAATCAGAGTGACTATTAAAAAGTAAACAAACAGGCCGGGCGCGGTGGCTCAAGCCTGTAATCCCAGCACTTTGGGAGGCCGAGACGGGCGGATCACGAGGTCAGCAAATCGAGACCATCCTGGCTAACCCGGTGAAACCCCGTCTCTACTAAAAAATACAAAAAACTAGCCGGGCAAGGTGGCGGGCGCCTGTAGTCGCAGCTACTCAGGAGGCTGAGGCAGGAGAATGGCGTAAACCCGGGAGGCGGAGCTTGCAGTGAGCTGAGATCCGGCCACTGCATTCCAGCCTGGGCGACAGAGCGAGACTCCATCTCAAAAAAAAAAAAAAAAAAAAAAGTAAACAAACAAACAAAAAACAGATGTTGGCAGTTTGTGGAGAAAAAGGAATGTTTATACATTGTTGGTGGGTGTGTAAATTAGTTCAAACATTGTGGAAGACAGTGTGGTGATTCCTCAAAGTCCTAAAGACAGAAATGCCATTTGACCCAGCAATCCCATTACTGAGTATATACTCTAAGAAATATAGATCATTCTGTTATAAAGACATGCATGCATATGTTCATTGCAGCACTATTCACAATAGCAAAGACATGGAGACAACCTAAATGCCCATCAATAATAGACTGGATAAAGAAAATGTGGTACATATATAACATGGAATACTATGCAGGCATGAAAAAGAACAAGATCATGTCCCATGCAGGGACATGGATGGAGCTGGAGGCCATTACCCTTAGCAAACTAATACAGGAGCAGAAAACCAAATTTTGCATGTTCTCACTTACAAGTAGGAGCTAAATGATGACAACACATGGACACATAGAGGGAAAACAACAGACCATGAGGCCTACTGGAGGGTATTGGAGGGTGGAGGGTGGGAGAAAGGAGAGGATCAGTAAAAATAACTAATGGGTACTAGGCTTAATACCTGGATGATGAAATAATATATACAAAAACCTCAAATCCCCATAACACAAGTATACCTATGTAACAAACCTGCACGTGTATTCCTGAACCGAAAAGTTAAAAATATATATATTTGTTTATACTTCTTCCCCTCCCCCATAAAATGCACATAAGTGAAATGCATGCATCTTAAGTGTTCCATTATGTGTCTGTATATAATACATATTATATATTTTATTATACCCATATTATGATAGATTGTCTTTTTCTCTTCCTCTCTCTCTCTCTCTCTCTCACTGTCTCCATCAATCCCTGCACGACTTTTTTCCCAAACAATTTTCTTAAATTTTACATTCTGCTCAGACCTGAAATTAGTTTATGGTTAAAGTAAGCAGTGAACTATTTTTAAATCACTACTTATTTTAACCATGACTATAAACTTTAATTCCAAGAAAACTGTTTGGGTAAAAGTCCTCTGGGGAATATATATATATATAGTAATTCAAGTATAAAGTTCTCTGACACTTTGAATTAGTTTACTAAACCTTTGATGCTACAATGGCTACATCTTTAATAGAATACATTACTGCCTGTTTACTTCTCAAGAAAAAGTATGTCCCTCAAATTTCCTTGTTCAGTGCAGTGGCTTACACCTGTAATCCTAGCACTTTGGGAGGCCAATGTGGAAGGATCACTTAAGGCCTGGCGTTTGATCCAGCTTGGGCAACATAGTAGGACCCCATCTCTAAAAAAAATTTTTTTTAATTAGCCAGACATGGTACACGTGCCTGTAGTCCCAGGTACTCAGAAGGCTGAGGCAGGAGCATTGCCTGAGTCCAGGAGTTAGAGGCTGCAGTGAGCCATAATCACACCTCTGCACTCCAGCCTGGATGACAGAGTGAGACCCTGTCTCAAAACAAACAAACAAAAAAACTTAATTTCCTTGTTCATATTCTCTTTTGTGGAAAAACATAGAGAGGATTATGTTGCCATAATTATGAGAACTTTATTAACTTGAAATAACAACATTTCGCTGGGCACAGTGGCTCATGCCTATAATCATAACACTTTGGGAGGCTGAGGTGGGTGGATCACCTGAGGTCAGGAGTTCAAGACCAGCCTGGCCAACATGGTGAAACCTTGTCTCTACTAAAAATACAAAAAATTAGCTGGGCACAGTGACACACGCCTGTAATCCCAGCTACTCGGAAGGCTGAGGCAGGAGAATCCCTTGAATCCGGGAGGCCGAGGGCAGTAAGCCAAGATCGTGCCACTATACTCCAGCCAGGACAACAGAGCAAGACTCCATCTCAAAACAAAAGAAATAATGACATTTGAAGAACGATTAAATTAGCCTTTGTGGAAACAAAAAAATGTTCTGACAGTGCTTGGCTAATTCCTCCTTAAAGTTTATGAACACGTTCACAGAGATCTTAAAAACATCACGTGCCCTGAATTTAGTAGACTATTCTCTGATGGATGTGGTCCATTTTAAGATTTTTGCACACTTTATCCAGAGCTTTTTGTTTTGTTTTATTTGAGACAGGGTCTGGCTCTGTTGCCCAGGCTGGAGTGCAGTGGTGCAATCTCAGCTCACTGCAACTTCTGCCTCATGGCTTTAAGTGATCCTCCCACCTGAGCCTCCCAGGTAGCTACGACTACAGGCCCGTGCTACTGCGCCTGTAATTTTTGTATTTTTTGTAGAGATAGGGTTTCACCTTGTTGCTCAGGCTAGTCTCAAACTCCTGAGCTCAAGCAATCCACCTGCATTGGCCTTCCAAAGTGCTGGGGTTACAGGTGTGAGCCACAGTCCCCCTCCCCATCTTGAGCTTTGAAAAACACATTTAAATGGACCTTAACTTAGATACACAGCAATTTCCCTATAGTCAGCCACAATGAAGAAAAAATTAGGAAGTTCATAATTTTTTAAATATATACTTCAAAGATGGACACAATATTGATTTAATCAGAAGCCATCAGGTCACTAATAAATGAAGCAATTTGCATATGTGAATTTCACAAGTTTCATATTTTATACCAAGAACAAAGGGTTCTCAGAATTTCACATTTAAAACACCAGTGTTCAAAGTGCTCATATTATAAGCCAAGTATCTAAAACCTTTGAAAACACAGCATTCTATGAAAACAATATGTGTACATGTATGTGTGTGGGTGTGTGTGTATGCATATATATAAATTTAAAAAATACTTTTCAGGCATTCTGTGAAACTTAGCCAGAATTTAATTTTTATTTTCTTTATTTACATGTCAAGTGGGTATTATTGATCATAATTGTGATCTATTATATTGGAGCAGGAAAGGATATGAGTTAAATCATAGAAATAAAATACGTATTTTGGAGGAAGACAAAATAAAACTGGGGAAGAGAGAAATTATATTCTATAACTACAGAAGTGGGGTGGGCAAAATAACAAGGATTTGACCAGGTAGGATTAGAATTTCACTAAAGTTCTCACACTGCATATATTATTCAGGGTTGCATTGACAATGGAGTCCCCTTCCCATGCAGTAAGGAAACCACATACAACCAGAGGAAACAATGATTAGAAAACCCCTAGGAAGAACGATGTCAGCAAAATGTGATTAAGAAGCTTCAGACCCTCATTCTCCTTAATAAACATTAGAGAAACAACTATACAGTGGCTAAATAACTTTATAGGAACCCTGGAAAACAGTCAAAGGTCTACAGAAACCAAGTAAACAATCAAGAACAAGCTACATTCCGAACAGTAGGACACGTCATGGCATTTTTGCTCACCCTTGTTCCACCCCTCCCCAGCCGTTGTCTTGGTTTGGAGGAGATGGCAGTTCCCAATTCCACCTGTATTAGTCCATTCTCATGCTGCTATGAATAAATATCCAAGACTGGGTAATTTATAAAGGAAAGAGGTTTAGTTGACTCACAGTTCTGCATAGCTGGGGAGACCTCAGGAACCTTATAATCATGGCAAAAGGCAAAGGAGAAGCAGACACCTTCTTTACAGGGCAGCAGGACAGAGTGAATGCCAGCAGGGGAAATGCCAGATGCTTATAAAACCATCAAATCTTGTGAGAACTCATCACTATCATGAGAATGGCATGGAGAAAACTGCCCCCATGATTCAATTACCTCTACTTGGTCCCACCCTTGACACATGGGGATTATTATAATTCAAGGTGAGATTTGGGTGGGGACACAGAGCCAAATCATATCACCATCCCTTGAACCAAAAGGAACAAGGCTGACCTTATTTGCAAAATTCTAACTTGTCTACAGGCTGCCTGAAGAATTGATCCCTGATTCACCTAACTCAGATCTCTGCTAGGAGACAAGCATGGCCTTAATCTCAGATGAGGAGAAGCAGTAGTCATGGCTCAGGAAAGCTGCAGAGAGACTGAACCTACAGATGCCTGGGGCAAAAGATTATAGGTGGAGACATATGACAGACCATCAAGACCCCACAAAGCTCTCTTGGGAAATTTAAGACAATTAAAAGCAGCCATCTATACAGAGATTCAAAAAACCACAAACAGGTCCAGGCAAGATGCATGCTCAGTAAAGATCTGAGAAGACCTTCAGTTTTCTCTTTGATGTGATCTCAAAATTCAGAAGCAAGGCCAAGATAATTAGGAAAGGACTTCCAAGGCAAAGAGCCAGTCTACAGAGAATGGGAGAAGTAGCTGTTTTTGGTTTTGGTTTTGTTCTCAAATCCCCAACATAATTATTGTGAATTTAAAATCCCAAAATCACAATGCATAAAAAGAAACAGGGAAACACAGACCATTCAATAATAATAATAAATTGGCAGAAACTATCCCTGAAAAAATAGAGGTATCAGACTTACTAGAAAAAGATTTTCAAACAATTGTTTTAAATACGTTCAAACAGTAAAGAACAACATGGACAGAGACCTAAAGGAAATCAGGTGAACAATATGAACAAAGGGGAATTTCAATAGAGATAGACATTATTACAAGAACCAACCAGAAATTCTGGAAATAAAAAATAAAATGGGCACATTGGGGATAGTCAAACTTAAAAATTCACTAGAGGGATTCAACAGCAGACTTGGACAGAAGAAAGAATAAACAAGCTTAAAGATAACTTATTTGAAATGATCTAGTATGAGGTACAAAAAGAACGAAAGAATAAAAAAGTGAATAGAGCTTAAGAGACACTATCAAGCAGGACAGTATATCCATTATTAAGATCCCAGAAGGGGAACACAATAAGAAAAATGTAGGGAACTTATTTGAAATATAATGGCCAAAAACTTACCCAATCTGAGGACAGAGATAGATATATAAACTCAAGAAGCTCAACAAACTCTAAATATAATAAACCCAAAGAGACACACAACAAGATACATTATAATCAAACTGCTGAAAGTCAAAGATAAAGAGATAATCTTGAGAGTTACAAGAGAAAAATGACTCATCACATACAAAGGAGCCTAATAAGATTATCAGCAAATTTCTTAGTATGAATCTTGCAGGCTAAAAAGGATGGGAAAGTATATTCAAAAACATCAACCGGGCCGGGCATGGTGGCTCACACTTGTAATCCCAGCACTTTGGGAGGCCGAGGCAGGCATACCACTTGAGATAAGGAGTTCGAGCCTGGCCAACATGGTGAAACTCCATCTCTACTAAAAATACAAAATATTAGCCGGGCATAGTGGTACACACCTGTAATCCCAGCTACTTGGGAGGCTGAGACAGGAGAATCGCTGGAACCTGGGAGGTGGAGGTTGCAGTGAGCCAAGATTGCACCACTGTACTCCAACCTGGGGACAGAGCAAGACCCTATCTCAAAAAATAAGAATAATAATAATAATACTGTATCTAGAAAAACTGTCCTTCAAATGTGAAGAAATTATGATATTCCTAGATAAAAGATGTATCGTCAACACCACTAGATGTTCCCTACAAGAAATGCTAAAGAGAGTCCTTCAAATTGAAACAAAAAGATACTAGACAGCTATACAAAGTCACATGAAAGTATAATGTTCTCCATTAAAGGTAAACATATGGGCAACTATAGAATCCTGTATTATTGTAATTCTGGTGCATAAATCCACTTTTAATTCTTGTATAGAATCTATAAAATTACACAAAAAACTATAAATCTAAGTTAATGGATACATAATATATAAATGTAAGTTTTAACAATAACAAAAGGAGGAACTAACTAAAGGAGAATTTTTGTATGCTAATGAAGATTAGTTGTTATCAATGTAATATAAATTGAATAAATTTGAAATCCGTTATGTAATCACAATGTTAGGCACCAAGAAAAATATCTATATAGTACACACAAAAGGAAATGAAAAGGGAATCAAAGTATGTCACTATAAAAAAAAATCAATGGATTACAAAGGGAGGGCAGTAAGAAAAGAAATTAGGGACCAAAAAGCCACAAGACATGGAGAAAACAGATGACAAATCAGCAATAGTAAATCCTTCCATATCAATAATTACTTTAAATATGAATAATCCAACTCACTCAAAAGACATATTGACTGAATGGATTTTTTTAAAAAATCTAACACTCTGCTGCACACAAGAGACTCATTTTAGATCCAACACATAAGCTGAAATGGAAAGGATGGATAAAATATTTCATGTAAATAGTAACCACAAGAGAGCAGGGGTACCTATAATGGTATCAGATAAAATAGACTTTCAATGAAAAATCGTCACAAGAGACTAGGAAGGATAATATATAACGATTAAAGAGTCAATTCACCAAGATACGATGATTATAAATATGTATGCACTAAACATCAGAACTCTTAAATATACAAAGCAAACATTAACAATTGAAGAAATAGACAGCACTGCAGTAATATTAGGAGACTTCAATAATCTGCTTTCAATAATCGATACGACAACCAGACAGAAGATCAATCAGGACAACAGAAGACTTGAACAACACTACAGACCAATTAGATGGAAAAGACACATACAGAACTCTCCACTCAATTCCTATCAAAATCTCAATATATCTTTGCAGAAACAGAAAAAAAAAAAATACTCATCCTTAAATTAATATGGAAAATCAAGAGACCTTGAAAAGCCAAATCAATCTTGAAAACAAACAATAAAGTTGAAGAACTCACACTTTCTGACTTCAAAATTTACTACAAAGCTACAGTAATCAAAAGATGGTACTAGCATAAAGACAGACATATAGAACCATGGAACAGAATTGAGAACCTAAATAAAACCTTTGTGTATGTGGATAAATGATTTCTGACAAGGGTGCCAAGACCATTTAATGGGGGAAAAGACGTTCTTTTCATCAAATGTTGCTGGAAAAACAGGATGTCCATATACAAAAGTATGAAGTTAGACTCTTACCTTACACCGTATACAAAAATCAACTCAAAATGTATCAAAGATCTACACACAGGCCTACAACTATAATTCTCTTGGAAGAAAACATAGGAGAAAACGTTGTAACATTGAATTTGGCAATGATTTCACAGGTAAAACACCAAAAGTACAGGCAATAAAAACAACAAAAAAAAACAGATGAATTAGACTTCATTAAAATTATTGTTTGTCCATCAAAGGATACTATCAACAGAGTAAAAAGGCAACCCACACAACAGGAGAAAATACAGTTGGCCCTCTGTATCCATGGGCTTCTCATCTGTGGATTCCACCAACAACAGATTGAAAACATTTGGGAAAAAACCGTCTGTACTGAACACGTACAGACTTTTTTTCTTGTAAATTATTCCCTAACTAATACAGTATAATAATGATTTACATAATAATTACATTGTATTAGGTATTATAAGTAATGCAGAGATTAAAGTATATGTGAGGATGTGTATAGATTATATGCAAATACTATGCATTTAATAACAGGGACATAAGCATCTGCAGATTTTAGTATCTGTAGGGGGTCCTGGAACCAACCCCCACAAATACTGAAGGACAACTGTATTTGCAAATCACATATATAATAAGTGACAAATAACCAGAATATAGAAAGAACTATAACCCAATAAAAAAAATTTAATGTACAAAGAACTTCCAAGATAAACAAATGGACAAAAAGTACGTGAAATGATGTTCAACATCACTAATTGTTAGGAAAATGCAGATCAGACCACAATGAGAAACTACTTTACATACATTGGGAAGGCCATTATTTGATTTTAGCCAAAAGGCTGAGAAGCAATAAGATGGCCATTATCAAAAAACAGAAAGCAAAAAGTGTTGATAAGGATGTGGAGAAACTAGAATATTTGTACATTGCCAGTGGGAATATAAAATGGTATTGCCATGGAAAACAGTATGGTAGTTCCTAAAAAAATTAAACATAAAACCATTATATGATCCAGCAATTTTACTTCTGGTATACACCCAAAGAATTGAAAGCAGGGACAAGAACAGATATTTTTACACCCATGTTCATAGCAACATTAGTCACAATACCCAAAAGGTGAAAACAACCAAAATGGTCACTGACAGATGAATGAACAAACAAAAGGTGGTATATACTTATAATGAAATATTATTCAGCCCTAAAAAGGGAATGAAATTCTGATACCTGCTACAGCATGGATGAACTTTGCAGACATTATGCTAAGCGAAATAAGTAAAGACCTGAAATAAGTAAAGGCTCAAAAGGACAAATATTGTATTACTCCACTTATATGAAGCACCTGGAATAGTCAAATTCTTAGAGACACAACGTAGAAGAACACCAGGCGCGGTGGCTCACGTCTGTAATCCCAGCACTTTCAGAGGCCAAGGTGGGTGGATCACCTGAGGTCAGGAGTTCGAGACCAGCCTGACTAACATGGAGAAACCTAATAAAAATACAAATTTAGCAGGGCATGGTGGTACATGCCTGTAATCCCAGTTACTCAGGAGGTTGAGGCAGGATAATTGCTTGAACCCAGGAGGCGGAGGTTGTGGTGAGCCGAGATTGCGTCACTGCACTCCAGCCTGGGCAACAAGAGCAAAATTCCATCTCAAAAAAGTAGAAGAGTGGTTATCAGAGGCTTAAAGAAGTACAAAATGGGAAATTGTTATTTAATGAGTACAGAATTTCAGTTTGGAATGATTACAAAGTTCTGGAGATGGAGAGTGGTGATGGTTACACGATGACGTGAATGTGCCTAATCCCACTAAAGTATACACTTAAAAAATAAAGTAGTAAATTTTATGTTATATATATTTTACCACAATACAAAACAAAGGAAAGGGAAAAGAAAGAAATGAAACCACTAGTGGTCTAGTTACCTCTTGGGAACATTCTGGAAAAAATTTGTGCTAACGACAGAAACGGAAGGAAAAAGTTTTAATTCTCCTTTAAACTTTAATAGGTAAATTTAGAGGTTATCGTGGGGCTACACGTTTGAGTGAGTTTCTAGGTATGGGGCATACCTCTTGTTTCCTCCCACTGATTTTGCTCTTAGTCAAGGGTAATAAATCATATAGTTACATACCTATGTTGTCTTGTTTGTACTACTCATTGGCATACTGTCTGAAAGAAATCTTTTTTTTTTTTTTTTTTTTTTTTTTGAGGTGGAGTATCATTCTGTCACCCAGGCTGGAGTGCAGAGGTGTGATCTCAGCTTACTGCAACCTCTGTCTCCCGGGTTCAAGTGATTCTCCTGCCTCTGCCTCCAGAGTAGCAAATTGTGCTACTTTATCATTTTTAGAGGTTTCACACTTATACTTCAAGATGCTCTATTAATGTAATTGTCAACATGTAAATACCGTGTATGTGCATATATATATATACGTATATGTGTGTGTGTGTGTGTGTGTGTGCATGTATAAAAATTAAAAATTAAAAAAAAAAACTGAAAAGCAAGCTGGGTGTGGTGGTGTATCCTTATAGTCCCAGCTCCTCTGGAGGCTGAGGTCGGGGAACTGCTTGAGCCCAGGAGTTTTAGGCCAGCATGGAGAACCTAGCAAGACTCAATCTCTAAATTTTTAACTGAAAAACAAACTAAACATGTCCTAGAGTTTTGAAAAGGATAGACATTCTAGTCACATAGATGTTTCTTATAACTCTTCTTTATAAGGTGAAATAATTATATTAAATCATAATTCACTAAAGGCATTCCTGTGGAAAGGTGAAATGACAAGTTCTAAATACATTCCTTTCTGATGGCTTACTTAACACAGAAGTTAGAAAGTTAGTTAGCTTATCTATCAACTTGTCTCTCTTACGTACCAGAAGCCTCAAGCCAATCTTTGGCAAGTGCTAGACTGTAGTCAGTTGGAGACTGCATTTTCTACAAAAATGTCAAGTACCAAACTGCAATGTTGATGAAAAAGAAACCTATATATGATACCAAATATGCAAGAAGCAGAGTTCAATTTCACAATGTTCAGTAGTGAAACTTGAATAGCTGGTCAGCTTACTCAGAAAAGCATCTCCTGCCACATAGGTTGGACCACTAGCTAGCATGCTTATAAGCAAAAGCCTTAAATGATAGGAATAGAGAATCAGAGGAGTTAATCATAAAGCAGCCTGTGGAACTAGTATTGTTAGTACATTAAAAAACTATAGTTGGGAAAAAAAAAAAACACTTCACAGAGAAATAAGAACAAAATTATAATCCCAACTCTGCCACGAACTAACTTTGGACGAAACACTTAACCCACATGAGCCTCAACTTGTTCATCTATAAAATAGAAGAATTTCAGATTAGGGAGTTTTAAGATTTCTTCCATCCCTAAAATATTACACTTCTGGGATTTAATTATTATTAAACCAAATCAGAAAGTTCAAGAGAGACCATTAGTAACAGAGAGGAAATCGAACATAATAAACTGTGAGATGATCACTGCTTGTATTAAAATTTAAAACTGTATTAAGTGAGCAACATGTCAAAATCCAGTTTATAGCAAAGCTTAACCTGTCTGCTGAATTCACTTACAAAAGTCTGTGCACATTTAAAGGAAAGTGACCTGATATCACCCAACATTAGGTAACAGCAAAAGGGTGTGGCTCAGAAAATGCACTTAACCATATGTAGAAAGCAATGAGGGACTGGGGAAAACCCTTTTGTTGCTGTAAAATTACTACAAGAATTAACATGTAGTTTCATTCAGTCAAGGCTGAGCACAATTTCAACACATTAACAAGAAAATGAAGATCAGTCTTCCTTGGAACCACAGCTTCCTATTACTGAACAAAATCACCTCCTCCCAAACTAGGAAACAAACAAAGCAAAACTACCAATTCTACAGTGTTTATCCAGAAGCTTAAAATTTCATAAGCTTTTGGTCCAATAATTCTATTTCTACAGTTCTATACCAAGGAAACAATCCTACAAACAGGGAAAAAAAAAAAAAAAAAAAACTTTATGCCTAAGAAAATCTATCATAGGGTTATTTATGAAAAAGAAGAAATTAGAACCAATATAAATTTAACCAAAAAAGGAGTGGTTAAATAAAGCCATAGTATTTAATGGAATAATAAAATTCAGCCATTAAAAACAGACTATGTAGGAACACTGAAAAGTTTTGAAGTGTTGTGAGGCCAAAAAAAAAAGAAAGAAAGAAAAAAGATACAGAATTACATATACAATACAATTCGAGCTGTGTTTAAAATAAATAAAACGTGGAGAAAAAGAGACTAGAAGCAAATTCATGTTAACTTTAGTTTTGTATAACTGATAGGACTATGAGTAAAGTTTCATACTTTTCTGTTTTCCAAATTTTATTTAATGATTATGTTTTATTTCAAATAATGTTTAAAAAATTGAATGTAAAATAAATTATTTTATAAATCTTCAAAATATCCCTCTAAGGTACATAGAGTATAAGTCAAGGTTATATAGCATTGGAAACCTTGGAAATGCCCTGAAGTCTTTTTAAAATGCAATGGATTTTAAAGGAAATCCTCCAAAGGAATATTTTTTGTTTTTTTAAATCCTGGAGGATCTTGAGAAGTTAATTCTATGATTCTTACTTTTTAAAATGTAATTCCTAAGGTAAGAGAGGATTAAATCATGGATAGAAGACACTACATAACATCAACAACATGGCTGAACGACATGATACTTCTTAGGTATGCCATCAGTCTTCTAGCAACAAGTATATCTAGATATTAGGAAAATAAAATAATTTATCTAGGATCTCTGTCAGTTGATGAACAAGGCCAAAACCTAACTCATTTTCTCAATGACCATTCTCGTGGTATAGAAACTAGACTTTGATATGGTAGTTTATAAGCCAAGAGTTGAAGCTTATGTTTTTAAAATGACAGTGCTTAGTTTTCTTTTTAAATTGAAAGCTACCTAAAAGCCTGGAACTTGCCAGCACACACTCAAGCCCCAGGCACTATTAAATTACGCATTCTTCTTGCTACCTGTTTTTCCAGGTTTGTTTTTTTTTTTTTTTCCAATTTTGTGTACATCAAGATCTACAGGCACATACCTACATACATGTGTTGCCCCTATTTTTTAGCCCCATATCTGTTTCCTTTGAGATGTGACTACTTAAAATAGTATAAATGCAGACTTTCTGAAAGGCTTCTCTTAGTAAAAATAACTTTTAAGATATAACTTACAGAATAAATTTATTTTTAAAAATTATTTTCACCTATACTTTAAGTAAAATGTCTCCAATTATGACATGATAGTGTAAGTGCTATTATCCCTACTCTCTTTACCTTTTACTTTTACCATTTCAACTCTGAGTAGGTTATCTCCAAATTTTAAAAAATGTCCCCACTGTTTTATTTTTCACATATTACTCATCTTTAGTCTTATCTTCACACGTTATCCAACTTCAGAAGCCCATAAAATCTTCTGTTTTTCTGTAACTGATAGAGATGGGCGGAAAGTGCAAAAGAAAGAATAATAAATGGGAAATAGATAAAGTTGTTGTCAATATTTCTTTGAAGCTTCATAAAATTTTATGAAAGTCTTATAAAACCACAATCTTTTCTATTTTATAAGCCATTACCTCAAGAGCCGCTATCAAATACTCAGTAAAACACCCAAAATTAGGAAATATGTTATATAATACCTTTTAGAATACACAGTATTTTAAAATCACACTGTAGAATCCAAATGATGACCCATAGTTTGCAATTTTTCATTGGAGGAACCCTCAGATGCTTCTAAATTTCAATTACCATCCTGTCGTTTCTTTGCCTCTTAATGCTTATTATTTCTTGACTAGTTTTTATGAATATCATATCAAAATTTTGATGATCAAGTCAGGTAAGTATACAGTTCTCTTATGTATCTATGTGCAGTACATTTTAAACTATTTTGTTTCACTATTTTTAAGTACTTAAAAATAATAAAGATACAAATGTTAAGTCAATTACTTCTTACTCTGCTTAAACATTAAGTTATTTTAAATATTTTAAATATTTTAAATTATTATTTTAATTGTTTTTATTTGTTTATTTGCAGGAAATCAGAGATGGTGGTTCTCTCAGAATGATTCACTTTGGTCTGGTGTAAACATTAAGAAAAAAAGAAACCCGCCTTCTTCATATCTAAACTCTTTCATGGCCTGATACAGACTTAATATCCCCCGTGTGGATTTTTAACAAGAGACAGTATGAATTGTATAAATTAGTTAAGAGTTTTGAGTGTTTTCAAAATAAAGTTTTATTATTTCAAAAACATGCAGCATAACAGCAAAGTGATCCTAAGTAAAAGTCCTTAACCTACTTATTTTCAATAATGTAAAATTTTGAAAGTATCTTAAATTGTACATTGATTAGGTGCTACAAAAATAGAATATTTAAACTTTGTTCTGCCAGGTACTTTAAAAAAGGGGCAGTAGGGGGCAGGCGTAGCGCTCACATCTGTAGTCCCAGTGCTTTAGGAGGCCAAGGCTGAAGGATCACTTGAGCCCAGGAGTTCAAGAATAGCCTGTGCAACATAGTGAAACGCTGTCTCTAGAAAATATTTTAAAAATTAGCCAGGCATGGTGGTACATGCTTGTGAAGCTGAGGCAGGAGAACTGCTTGAGCCCAGGAGTTCAAGGCTACAGTGAGCCGTGATCACGCCACTACATTCTAACCTGGGCAACAGACCTGTCTCCAAAAAAGAAAGAAAGAAAGTCCTCTTCTGCTCTTGTTTACATTATTAATTTACATTACAAATACAGTACTTGTTATGCAAATTTTCAGCCCAGACCCACTGTTAGAAGACAATTCTCCATGGTTCTCTCAAATTACTGCTATGAGTAATTTGCCCTGACTGCCCCTTAGAATGCAGATACAGTTTCCCTCTGGAGAAAGGGGCAGGCATGCTTATCAACTATTATATGAGATTTGAGTTCTTTAAGCTCAGAATGCCTCTCCTTTACACTGCCCATTGAGTGTGCAGGTGTCATCTAGCCCTCTTAACATTGCTCTATAGGAGTAGGGCTCAGAAAATCCATGAAAAAAAATAAAAGAAAAAAATGCCTATACCCTGGTTACTATCATTTGTCTCTGACTTAGGAGTCTCATGTCTTCTAACAGCATCCATGAAACTATAGTGTGGTAACTTCTAAGCTACTAAGTAGGGTAAAATCTCATACCCTTCACAGTTATCGACACCCATTCTTTAGCAGATCACTGATATTTCACAATTATAGACATCTATAGGCCAGGCGCGGTGGCTCATGCCTGTAATCCCAGCACTTTGGGAGGCCGAGGTGGGCTGATCACGAGGTCAGGAGATTGAGACTATCCTAGACAACACAGTAAAACCCCATCTCTACTAAAAATAAAAAATAAAAAAATTAGCCAGGCGTGGCGGCATGCACCTGTAGTCCCAACTACTTGGGAGGTTGAGGCAGAATGGCATGAACCCGGAGGGCAGAGGTTGCAGTGAGCCGAGATTATGCCACTACACTCCAGTCTGGGCGACACAGTGAGACTTAGTCTCAAAAAAATATATATATATATATAGACATTTTATAATAATCAACATTGTTTAACATTAGACAATAATTACATTATATAATTAAATCTTAAAGTTCAAAGTTAATCAGACTTAAGGCTTTTATACTTCAAATTTTTCTTTCTACTTCCCATTTATCTGTACCTCTTCCAGAGGATATGACAAAAAAAGGTGAAACTCAAATTAGATTTTTCATTTTGTTATTGCGCTGAAAAAATTTTAATAATGCATAACATATAAGCCAAACTGAGTTACCAGCAAATTTTCATTCTCCTATTCCCAACCTTCTTTATCACACAGATTATCAAAAGTTAACTAATTTTTAGAGAAAAAATTGTATTTAAAAAAATAGGGTGTTGTCGAGATTGCAAAATTTTCTCCAGATTTTCTGGGTAAATAGTCATTAACCCAAAATACCATTCCTGTGAGATATTAAAGGTAAAATATGGATACTGATATATCTATGTTGTTCTACATAATGATAATAATAAATGTTTGTCAATTATCTAGGTGAAAATTAAACAAATCATAGTTCTTAAAGTACCCATTTTCCCCACTTCACATACCTCTAGAAAAATTAAATGTACAGAAAACCAAGTTTAGATAGTAAGAATATATTATGAATGATCTTTGATAATGTCCATGATTTATAAGTGCTATTATTTCCCAGATGTTGTAAATCTGAGAATGTTTATTAAACATTACAGTAAATTGATATTCCTGCTTTGCTAGAACCTGAAAGGATTATGAAGGGGCTACCATAGCTATAAAGTAAGAAGAGTTGTATAGGCAGGAACAGCTAGGTAATATCTCTCCTAGCACTGACAGGTTCACAGGTTGTCCTTCAGGAAGAGACCCATGAGCTTTGTCAATTATTTTCCACATTTCTCAGATCTGAAGTAATTTCCACAGTAATTTATATTCACTATCACATTGTGTCTTATTGCTAGAATAAACTTTGTTTGGAATGCTAATGTCTAAAAGTTTTTGCTTCATTAAAAGGCTATGTAACCAAAACTTGGTATTATACTTTCTTCTTACTATCTTGAAATGTTTGTTAAGGAGTTAAAATTATACCACTCTCTACTGAGAGTTTGATCAGTGCTACAACACACATAGCCCTGTACCAGACACTGTACATAGGGATTCTCAATGAAAAGTCCTCCAAAATTCAGTGAGGAAGATATATCATCATCATCATCCCCACTCTATCAATGAAGAAACCTGATGAACCTTCTAGCACCAGGTTTCACCTAGAAAGGACAGAGGGGCCTGGCCTTCCCTCCCACAATGTGCCAAGTGGAGTTTGAGCTGGCCCGCACTGCCCTCAAGCAGCTGAAGGGTACTGTGTGCGATCAGGAGAAAACTGCTGGTGTATAGCTTCTACAAACAGCCCACCCAGAGCGACTGCAACATTCCTGCCCCTTCAGCCTCAGATGTGAAAGCCAAGGCCAAGTAGGAGGCATGGAATGTGAACAAAGGGATGTTTAAGATGGACACCATGAGGATCTATGTTGCCAAAGTGGAAAAGATGAAGAAGAATGAGGCTGGCTAAGGACACATTAGCAGACACAAGGAAGCAGCACGGCTCCTCTAGTACAGAATGCTCTTTAAAAACTTTGGTGACTGAAATGTCCTGAAACAATAGCAAGTTTAGCTGAGACATCAATAAATCACTTAAACTGCATGACAGTGACTGTCTACTGCTGGAAAAGAGAAACACAGGGACTGTGAGTGCTCGGGAGGTGTCCAAATGTACAAACTGGTTTTTTGTATGGTTTTGAGTGGAGTTCCCAGCTTTCCTATTTTAAGAGTTAGGTAGGCATTTAGCAGGAGTAGAGGTGTTAGGGGGAAAATGTGCTGTGGAAATGCCCAAGGGCTGAAGTCAGTGAGACCATTCTCCAGTGACAGCCTCTTGGGAGGCTGAGGCTCCAACCGTTTACCTCTTCAGGGTTGATTCACTAATAACCCAATACTACAGAGGGGAAAGGGACTCTATCCCCCCAAAAAGCTGAAGTCAAGTCCAAAAGCCCCCATTGGCACGCAGGTCCTAAGAAGTTAATGTTTTTAGGGACCAAGCTTTTAGTGATAATATAGTGAAACAATTGATGCAGCACAACACAGCAGTTGAGAAACAATGGAGCCCGTAGTGTCAAAATACCAGCCTCAGAAAGACTCATCTACAGCCTAGCAACCAAAATTTTTTTGAGGTTATTCTGCACCTAACCCTGGTTTCTGCTTGGGGATGTTTGTGGAACAATATGCATATGTATATATATGTGGGATTTGTTACAAGAACACAGCATACCCCTTGACCTAAGCAAGAGCCAGAGTATCTAAGCCCAACTTTTACTCCTCACTGTTATCGTGGAGGCATCATTGCACAGCCAATATGCCTGGTGGCTGGAGTATAGACTGCTAAATGGTATTCAGCGAAGCAGGTCTACAATGACATGAGATTTCCTGGTACTTTTTCCTTAATTAAAAATTATATTCATAGATCATGACATCAGGTCAGTTCCAGTTCTGGCTGGGAACAATAATAGACACAACAACCGTAAGTACTTCAGAGAGGAGACCGAGGCGCGGTGGCTCATGCCTGTAATCCCAGAACTTTGGGAGGCCAAGGTGGACAGATCACGAGGTCAGGAGATCAAGACCATCCTGGCTAACATGGTGAAACCCCATCTCCACTAAAAATACAAAAAAAAATTAGCTGGGTGTGGTGGCACGTGCCTGTAGTCCCAGCTACTTGGGAGGCTGGGGCAGGAGAATCACTTGAATTCAGAAGGCAGAGGTTGCAGTGAGCCAAGATCGTGCCACTGGTCTCCAGCCTGGGCGACAGAGTGAGACTCTGTCTCCCAAAAAAAAAAAAAAAGGCTTCAGACAACAAAGGCAACGAAACCTCACCATGTATCTTCAGGATATTCTGTGCACATAACATATTTGCAGGGAGTTACTATAGACAAAGTACATTACTTAAGAATGAAGTCTACCCAGGGCATCACAACAACTAAAGAACTATTTCTTGTAACTATAGACTGGGCAAGACCCACAGTGTAGAACAGCAGTGCTGTTCTCTCTTCTTTGTAGGATGTTATGAAGACATTTTGATGCTTTTAGGATCATGATTCATGTTAAATGTAAATTAATAGTAAAAATAACAATACATTTTGCTCCAAAATATGGTAACAACTTAGAAGCTATAATATATAGCCATACCACTCTTCAAATCATAGAACCTAAAAAGTAAAATTGTGCTATAATTAGGACAGTAGAAACTAACTGTAAGATAGATTAAAAAAGGAGAAACAATAGGATTTATATATGTGTATTTCCTTATGATGTGGTTACCTATAGGATACAGGGGAAATGGGACTGATGAAGATGGGGTAGGAGCAAGATTTTTCTACGGATACTGTGAAAAGTAAAAGAAAATCTCAGGACTCACTAACGAAAAAACTTACACCATTTTGGCATATTAACTATTTAAGTTAATATAGCACTTCAAAAACAGCAGGTGAAAAAAAGATCACTATGACATTCATGCTGGTTCCTAAGGTAAGAAATGAAATTCCTATATAAAAGATGCAACATTCTTATCATCGAGGACAAAAAGCTGAGGCCAAAGGAATTCTGTACAAACAAACCTAGTTATACCAACCCTTATCTTCCTGGCTACTTACGTACACAATTAACTATCCTAGCCTAATCCCCTTTGCCTTATCACATTTTCCCAACTTACTATTCTTTGTCCAATTCAGTATTTAAGTAATTGACTCTAACAGCTTCTTCAGTTCTTCATTCCTTTATGATGGCTCCCATGCCACATAAAACTTGTATTGAATAAATGTGCGTGCTTTTCTCCTGTTAATTTAACTTATATCAGTTTAGCTGTTGGGCCCAGTCAGGACCCTAAGAGAACGGAGGTAAAGTTTCACTATCTCTACATTAGTAAAGACTGTCAAATTTACAACCAAGACTTTATTTTAAAACATACTAACTGGCCAGGCTCGGTGGCTCATACCTGTAATTCCAGTACTTTGGGAGGCTGAGGTGGGCAGATCACCTGAGGTCAGGAGTTCAAGAACAGCCTGGCCAACATGCGAAACCCCATCTCTACTAAAAATACAAAAATTAGTTGGGCATGTGGTGCATGCCTGTAGTCCCAGCTACTCAGGCAGGCTGAGGCAGGAGAATCGCTTGAACCCGGGAGGTGGAGGTTGCAGTGAGCCAAGATTGTGCCACTGCACTCTAGGCTGGGTGACAGAGGGAGACTCTGTATCAAAAAAAAAAAAAAGTTACTAATTAACTATATTATTTAAAAATATATATATACACACAGACATATAGACCAATGGAACAAATACAGAGCCGAGAAATAAACCTTAGAGTATATGGTCAAATTATTTTTGATAAGGGTGCCAAGACCATTAAATGGGGAGGGAAAGGACAGTCTTTTCAACAAATGCTGCTGCTGGGAAAACTGGATATCCACAAAAGAATGAAGTTGGACCTTTACCTTATGCCATATACAAAAATAACTCAAAATTGATCAAAGACCCAAACACATAAGACCTAAAAATATAAAACTCTTAGAAGAAAACAGAAGGAAAGCTTCATTACGTTTGATTTGGCGATGATTTCTTGGATATTACACAAAGCCCAGCAACAAAAGTAAAAATGGATAAACTGAACTCCAAATCAAAAACTTCTATGCATCAAAGGACACTATCAGCAGATTGAAAAAGCAGTCTATGAAATGGAAGAAAACATTTGCAAATCATATCTGATAAGGGCTTAATATCTAGACCATATAAAGAACTCCTACAACTCATACAAAAAATAGCAAAATATTTTTAAATGGGCAAAGAACTTGAACAGACATTTCTCCAAAGAAGATATACAAATGGCCAATAAGCACATGAAATAATGCTCAATACTGCTAATGTAGTCGCTAGTGGAAATGAAAATCAAAACCACAATCACATACTACTTTACATACCTTAAGATGGCTATTACATTATAAAAGAAAGAAAGAAAATAACAAGTGTTAGCAGGGATGTGGAACATTTATACACTGTTGGTAGAAAGTTAAAATTGCACGGCCACTACAGAAAACAGTACGTTGATTCCTCAAAAAATGGAAAATACAATGATCATATGATCCAACAATTCCACTTCCAGTATATACCCAAAAGAATTGAAAGTAGTGACTCAGATATTTGTACACCCATGTTAATAACAGTATTGTTATTCACAATGGCCAAAAGGCAAAAAGAACCCAAATGTCCACTGACAGATACATAAACAAAATGTGGTATATATCTGTAGGCGCGCACGCGCGCGCACACACACACACACACACTAGAACACTGAGCCTTAAAAAGGCAGTAAATTGTGACACATGCTACAACATCCATGAACCTTGAATATATTATGCTAAGGGAAATAAGTTAGTCACAAAAAGACAAATATTGTATGATTCCACCTATATGAGGTATCCAAAGTAGTCAAATTCATAAAAACAAAAAGTAGAAAGGTAGTTGCCAGGGGATAAGGGGAGAGGAAAATTGTGAGTTGTTATTTAATGGGTAGAGAGTTCCAGTTTTGCAAGATAAAAAAAGTTCTGGAGGTTGGTTGCACAGCAGTGTGAATATACATAGCCCACTAAGCTGTACACTTAAAATGGGTAAGATGACAAATTATATGTTATGTGTATTTATCACAATTTTTAGATATGTATATGTAACATATAGTTTTTCCTTAATATGACTTTGAAGACTCTGAAATTCACTGAGATCCGCTATCTCCTAAAATAACTCCAAAAAAAGTTGCCTTTCAGAAGTAGCAAGATTTTGCTAAGAATATTTCTATGTTTTAATAATCTACAACTATAACCCTAGTTACATAACTACCAATTTGCTTTTTTTTTTTTTAATCATGGAAGAAAATCCAAAAGAATTCACAAGAAAACTGGAATAAGCAATTATAGCAAGGCTGCAGGATACAAAGCTAATATACAAAGGTCTATTGCTTTCCTATATACCAGCAATGAACAAGTGGAATTTGAAATAAAAAACACATTATCATTTACATAAGCACCAAAAAATTGAAAGGTATAAATCTAACAAAATATTTACAATATCTGTATGAGAAAAACTATAAGTAAATTGGAAGATATTTCATATTCATAGATAGGAAGACTTAATATTATCAAGACATCAGTTTTTCCAACTTGATCTATAAATTCAATGCCATCCCAATCAAAATCCCAGCATGTTATTTCATAAATATGAACAAACCGATTATAATGTTTATATGGAGAGGCAAAAGATTCAGAATAGCCAACACAATATTGAAGGGGCATAAAGTTAGAGGACTGACACTACTCAACTTAAAGACTTACTGTAACACTACAATAATCAAGATGGTGTGGTACTGGTGAAGGACAAATAGGTCAATGGAATACAAAAGAGAGCACAGAAACAGAGCCACTAAATATGGTCACCTAATCTTTGACAAAGGAGCAAAGGCAATACACTGTAAAAAAAAAAAAAATATATATATATATAGCTTTTTCAATAAATTATGTTGGAACAATGGACACCCACATGCAAAAGATGAATCTAGGCCGAGCGTGGTGGCTCACGTCTGTAATCCCAGCACTTTGGGAGCCCGAGGTGGGAGGATCACCTGAGGTCAGAAGTTCGAGACCAGCCTGGCCAACATGATGAAACCCCATCTCTACTAAAAAAAAAAAAAAAACAAAAATTAGATGGGCGTGGTGGCAGACACCTTAATCCCAGCTACTTGGGAAGCAGAAGCAGGAGAACTGCTTGAATCTGGGAGACGGAGGTTGCAGTGAGATGAGATCAAGCCATTTCACTCAAACCTGAGGGACAAGAGCGAGATTTCTCTTACCAAAAAAAAAAGATGGATTTAGAGGAAGACCTTTACAAAGAATTAACTCAAAATGTATCATAAGCTTCAATGTAGAACACAAAACTATAAAGCTCCTAGAAGATAACAGGAGAAAACCTAGATGACTTTAGATTTGGTGTTGACTTTTTGGATGTGACACTGAAGACATGACTTATAAAAGAAGAGTCAATAAACTGGATTTCATTAAAATTAAACATTTCTGCTCTACAAAAGACACTGCCAAGAGAATGAAAACATGGTCACAGACTAGGAGAAAATATTTGCAATAGACCTATCTCATAAAAGACTATTATCCAAAATATACAAAGAATTCACAAAACTCAAAAATAAGAAAACAACCCAATTAAAAAATGGACCACCATCCTGGCTAACACGGTGAAACCCCATCTCTACTAAAAATACAAAAAATTAGCCGGGCATGGTGGCAGGCACCTGTATTCCCAGCTACTCAGAAGGCTGAGGCAGGAGAATGGCGTGAACCTGGGAGGCGGAGCTGGCAGTGAGCTGAGATCGCACCACTGTACTCCAGCCTCGACGACAGAACGAGACTCTGTCTCAAAAAAAAAAAAAAAAAAAAAGGACCAAAAACCTTAACAGACACCTCACCAAAGAAGACATATAGATGCCCAAAAAAAAAAGAAAGCATATGAAAAGATGCTCCACGTCATATGTCAAGAGGGAAATGCAAATTAAAACAAGAAGATAACCACTGTACGCTTATTAGAATGGCCAAAATCCAGAACACTGATAGCACCAAATGCTGACAAGGAGGTGGAACAAGAACTATCATTTATTGCACATGGGAACACAAAATGGTACAGGCAGTTTGGACGAAAGTTTGGTGGTTTCTCAACAAAACAAGACATACTCTTACCATATATATCATTCAGCAGTTGAGGTCCTTGGTATCTATCCAAAAGAGTGGAAAATTGATGTCCACACAAAAATCCGCACATGGATGTTTATCAAAGTTTTATTCATAAGTAACAAAATTTGGAAGCAATCAAGATGCCCTTCAGTAGGTGAATGGATAAACTGTAGCACATCCAAATAATGGAATATTATTCAACACTAAAATAAATTAGCTATCAAGCCATGAAAAAACATGAAGAAACCTTAAATGCATAATACCAAGTGAAAGAAGTCAATCTGAAATGGCTACATAATGTATGATTCCATCAGTATGACATTCTGGAAAAAGGGGATTCTGGAAAACTATGAAGACAGTAAAAAGATCAGTGGGTTCCAGGGGTTACAGGAAAAGGAGGGATGAACAGGTGGAGCACAGAGGATTCTTAGTGCAGTGAAACTATTTTATATACTATAGAGTAGATACAGCTCATCACACATTTGTCAAGATCCAGAGAATGTACATCAAGAGTAAACCCTAATATAAGCTATGGACTTTGGGTGATGATGTATCAATGGAGAGTCATCATCTGTAACAAATACACCATTCTGGTGGGGGATGTTGATAGAGGGGAAGCTATTGTATGTGTGGGGACAGTACATATAAGGGAAATCTCTGTACCTTCCTCTCAACTTTGTTGTAAACTTAAAACTGCTCTAAAAAAATTAGGTCTTGCCAGGCGCGGTGGCTCATGCCTGTAATCCCAGCACTTTGGGAGGCCGAGGTGGGTGGATCACAAGGTCAGGAGTTCAAGACCAGCCTGGTCAATATGGTGAAACCCCATCTCTAGTAAAAATACCAAAAATAGCTGGGTGTGGTGGCATGCACCTATAGTCCCAGCTACTCGGGAGGCTGAGGCAGGAGGATCGCTTGAACCTAAGAGGCAAAGGTTGCAGTGAGCCGAGATCATGCCACTGCACTCCAGCCTGGGCGACAGAGCGAGACTCTGTCTAAAAAAAAAGTTAGGTCTTAAAAAAATAAGTCATGAAGTTTACCACTCGGGAGGCTGAGGCAGGAGGATTGCTTGAACCCAGGAGGCGGAGGTTGCAGTGAGCCAAGATCATGCCACTACACTCCAGCCTGGGTGACAGAGCAAGACTGTCCAAAACAAAAAAATTAGGTCTTATAAAAAAAAAAAGTCATGAAGTTTAAAATACAATTCATTTTAAAAATCAGATTTTAACAATCTAGTTCAGTATTCTACTTTTATTCTCAACTTTTTGAAAAAAGCAGTATTCCTTTATCCTCTCACAATTATTCTAACATAAATTACATAATATTGTTCATGTGTTATGTAAAAGTTTATTAATACTTTTAACTTTTTTTTTTTTTCGAGACCGAGTCTTGCTTTGTCACTCAGGCTGGAGTGCAGGGGCATGACTGCAGCTCACTGCAGCCTCACTTCCCAGGCTCAGGCAGTTCTCCTGCCTTAGCCTCCTGAGGGACTGGGACTATAGGTGCATGCCACCACACCTGGCTTATTTTAAATTTTTTATAGAGACAGGGTCTCAACTATGTTACCCAGGCTGGTCTTAAACTCCTGAACTCAAACTATCCTCATGCCTCAGCCTCCCAAAGTGCTGGGATTACAGGCTTGAGCCACTGTGCCCACCTATTTATTTTCAACTTTTTAATTAATTTTTTATGTTAATACTTCTGCTCTACAGCTGAACTATTTACCTAAATATGACACATTTAAACTCTTTCATACAACCTCCTGTTAGGACAAAAACACAGTGCTTTACTTTATTTAAATTTCCTTTAACTATTAAATATACATTAATTTCAAACTATAATCCTCACTGCTATCTTTATTTTTCACACTCCCTTTTAACATTCATTTATATGCATATAATTTTACCTATTTCATTGAAAACCATATAAGCAAATGGAGTAATGTTCTCAGAGTATTAACTATTTTGTTTAAATGCAAAAGTTTATCTGTATTTGTTTGATGAGAAAATTTAAGTTTAAAATAACGCAAAAACTTTTATATAAAAATACAAAATTATCCTCATTGAGTAACTTTAACACACTTTAACTCTAATAAAGTGGGAAGAATCACAGAATATTATATTTAATTGTTCTATTTCACCACATAAGCTATCACAGATATCTTTTCCATGAATCCTTATGAAACTCTGAGAAAAACGCATGATTATGAGGTTTATTTAAATTTAATTTGAAGAATTATACAATCAGTCAAGAAGCATGCATTCTTCATTCTACATAAAATAATGAAATGGTTACTTATCCATGAAATTTTTTTGGTGAATTACAGTCATATTTCTATCAGGTCAAGTGACAATCTACATATGAGAGATTAATCTGACAAAAGACAGTGAAGCTTAATCCTTTAGTATATCATAATCCACTTACTCTGTATGCTAGAAGAATTTCAGATTTTAAAATTACACAGGAAGTAATGCTAAATATGTACATAGAACAAAAGAAATTTTCCTAAAATGTTTAGTTTAAATGTCTACATAGGATGAATGGACTGATTTTAAAAAGTGAAATACAATACTTATTTAATTTTATGGGGTAGAATTAAAATCATCATTTGATAACATTTTATAATTTTTTTTTAACTTTTTAAAACTTTGAGGGTACAAAGTAGTTGTATATATTACAGGGTACATGAGATGTTTCGACACAGGCATGCAATGTGAAATAAGCACATTTGTATAATGGGGTATGTATCCCCTCAAGCATTTATCCTTCGAGTTACAAATAATCAAATTACATTCTTTAGGTTATTTTAAAAATACATTTAAGTTATTATTGACTATAGTCACCCGACTGTGCTATCAAATAGTAGGTCTTATTAATTCTATTTTTTTTTTTTGGTACCTATTAACCATCCCCACTTCCTCCCTAACTTCCTACTACCCTTCCCAGCATCTGGTAACCATCCTACTACTCTCAGTGTTCATGAGTTCAACTGACATAATTTTTAGATCCCACAAATAAGTGAGAACATGCTGAAATCTTCAATCCAGAGATTTACTTAAGACAATTCTATCTAGACATCAATATGTTCCCATTTTGTGACCACTCTATGAAGCTACCATTATTGTGTTCACATAATTCACAAGTACAGTGGAAGACACTGAGACTTAAAAAAAAAGAATCCTTTGTTTTGTCTGTGATTATTCACATTACATATAAAAATTAAAATTATTCACTACATGTATCAGAGATGCCAATAATTTCTTCTTTGAAAATCTGTCCTGCTTATAACCCTGGAAGGAACAGATCCTTTGTACAATTTGACCCTGTTCCTTCACTCCCAACCCCATCCCCAGAACATAAATGACTGAAGCAATTAGATACTCTCTCCTGGGGATTTGGAATTAGAACATGAACATTTAATTATATGTAGGAGAGCCAGAAGTCATGTAGACTCTAGGTCTGAGGCTATCATTCTGAGATGGTCATGATGATAAGACCGTAACTAAGAACTTCCAAAAACATGACAATGAAGAAACAAACAACCCAAAAACCCCTTAAATTCCTTTTAAAATATCTAAGAGCTGCTGCTTTTTCAAGTGTGAGAAACCAGGGGAAAATGGCACCATTAAACAGATATTGTCTTCTATCTCTCAGCAATCTTCAGTCACTTAAAGTTATGAAACTTCCTCAGCTCAGAAAACTCTTTTTATTCTCATTCTTACAGGATGTTAATGTGAAGATTTAATCTGGGTATCTACCTTATCTACTTCTCCCACTTTAGTATGCTTTTATTTTTAAAATTCATTAATATTAGATTATTTTATTATATTATTTAAACACTGTATCACTTTATTATTCAATCTTTTACCTTCTGGTTTTAATTGGCTTATATTGATTAATCTTACAATTGATTAATCTTAACAATACATTATTGTCTTACCATTTTTGCTATCTTATCACTTTAAACTTTTTTTTCCTCTTATGAATACTTCTTAAGTTTGCATTCATTTCTTTCTATTTCTTTCATACGCAATAGATATCTTTAATTTGTTTACTGATAAATAATTATACAAATTTATGGAGTACATGTGATAGTTTTATACATGCATGCAATGTGCAATGATCAAATCAGGGTAATTAGGATATCTATTACCTCAAACATTTATAATTTGTTTTGGGAACATCTCCAATCTTCTTTTTTGAAATATACAGTTAGCAGAAGTGCCCTTTCTTCGTTTCTGATGTAGGCCTACTTGGTTGTTGTCGAAATGGGCAAGTTTGTGAAACCTGGGAGAGTGGCGCTGGTCCTGGCCTGATGCTACTCTGGACTCAAAGCCATCACATCAGCATTTAGAACAATGATGAAGGCACTTCAGATCACCCCTACAACCATGCTCTGGTGGCTGGAATTGACCACTGTCCCTACGAAGTGACAGGTGCCACAGGCAAGAAGATCACCAAGAGGTCAAAGATCAAGTCTGTTGTGCAAATTTATAACTACAATTACTTCATGCCCACAAAGTACTCTGTGATGTTCCCTTGGACAAAACTGTCTTCAACAAGGATGTCTTCAGAGACCCTGCTCTTAAACACAAGTCCCAATGGGATTATTGTTAACTATAGTCATGCTACTGTGCTATACAACCCTAGCACTTTTTCCTTCCATCTGTTTTATACCCATTAACCAACCTTTCTTAAACTGCACCCCTTCCCAGCTCTAGAACCATCAGAGAACAGGTATCTCTTAATCTTATTATTTTTATTTTTCCTCTAAATTTAAGAATATATATTCATAAAAAAAAAAAAGAATATATATTCATGATGGAACATTTGAAAAAATACATGTTATTAAAAAATAAAATTTAAAATGTGTGCTTCCTTTCATTGTCCTTTATTATAAATATATTTTTCTTATAAACCTAGGGTCACATAACATGCAGAGTTTACTATCCTGTTTTTTGTAATGAGCATTTTCTAATTACACTTAAACATTTATCTGATCAACATTTTAATCACTTTTCAGTTTAAGGTTTATAGTAAAACTAATGTCTTTTTGTTGTGTATATATACATAATATACAACAACATTTCTGGTTATTTCCTTAGGACAAACTGTAATGTTGTGTGAAAGAAAATAAATATTTTAAGAATTGTGAAATACATTACCACATTGTTTTCTACGAAGTTTTATAAATTCTCAGGAAACATGTTTGTATGTAGTATTTTTTAAACTGAATCCTCGATATATTGGTTTTATTTTTCTTTGTAAATTTGACGTTATTTTCATTGCACTTCTTATGTTTTGAACAATTTTTCAAATACATCTCATTTTATTTTTTGAAAATGGTTTATATTCTACCTTCTAAAGTAGAAATATCTTTATTAATTTTTCTAAGTACAAACATAATAGGTCTTCTGAGAGCTGGGTGGAAGGCAGAGTAAAACCACATCACAGATTCTCTTTGTCAAAGCCTAACAAAAGCAATTTAAGAATATTTTAAATGGCAAAGAAACCAAACAGTAAAGGATAAACAATGATATACTATGAATCTTCAAAAAATAATAACTAAGGAAATGTGTGGGATGGCTATAATCTCTACCCCAAAGAAGAGGTTCTAAGAAAAGAAACAGCTTCAGAAAAATCACGAGGCGAGTTGATTCAAGATGACTGACTAGATCCTACTAGTATGCACCTCATCCATGGAAAGGAACCAAAATATCAAATAGATATTTACAATTAGTAAGATCCTCTAGGAGAAAACACCAGAATTCCACAGAGAAGTTCTAGGAAGCACCAAAAGCAAGGAAAGAGACAGAAATGAGGCAGCCTCCTTGGCCAAGATGCACTGGAAACCAGGAGACGCTCTGTGACACAGAGAAAAGGTACGTAAGAGACCCCAAGGGTCCACACTCCTGCCACAAACTCTTACAATCCTAGCTAGAGGAGCTCCTCTTGACACTCATGGGCCTTGAGACTCACATAGGGAGCTGCCTAAACATTGTGCAGAGGCATTGTTGCACAGAGGGAGCTGACACTGTGACCCACAGGCCCCTAAGCCTCGAGTAGCTACCACAAGGTACCATTCTGAGACCCTAGTCCCCAAAGGACTGTGTCCTGCCCTAGAGCCGATGCTACTGCTGCTACTCTCAGGCCAAGGAGGGCGGGGGAGGCTGAGCACTTTCATGTGCCCCAAAGACAAATCCGATGACTTCTGCTGCTGCAAGCTGTTGCAGGACTGAAGTGCAAGAAAATCATACACCCTAGAACTGTCTGCCTTTGTTGCTCCCACTGAGAGTGGCCCCACTTTCCCCAGTGGCAAGCCTCTGCAGCACAGCTGCCACTATCCCTACCTAAGCATTTTTCCAGTGGCCTAGAGACAACCCCACCCCTATTATCATAACTAGTGCCTAAACACACTATCAGGGGCCTGATAACAAGTCTGCTGGACCAGTGTGACCCCCTAATACTTGAGCACTCTGTCCAGGTGCCTGAAAATTGCCCAACCCAGCCCATCGCTGTTGACATCTGAGCACTCCTCCTGAGGTCTGAGATCAGGCTGACCCAACCTGTCAATACCACCACAGCTGGTACCCAAACATATATGCCACCTGTGGATCAGAGGATTGGTCTTCCCAACCCATTGGGGCCACCATCAACATCAGCTTGAACCACTTGGGTTCCAATGGTTAGACCACCACTGTCACTACCATCACCCAAATCACACCTGCTGCCCAGGAGCCCAAGAACATCCCCACATGCCTGGCCTACTGCTGCTAGTGCCAGCATCCAAGCAAATCACCTGGAGGCCCAAGAACCAGCCATCTGGACTCACTAATACTAGAATCAGCATACACCACTCCAGGGCTCAAGGCTAATCACTTCAGCCTACCACTGCCACTACTGGGGCCCAAAGACTGGCCTACCTGGCATCCCAGTCCCCAGGAAAACTTCAGCACAGCCTCCACTAATAATTGCACCTAAGCTACAAGGAAGTCACAGGTACCACTAACACTGTTTATAGCCAAAGAAACCATATAGGAATTACACTACTGCATGTACCTGAATCAACACCAAAGTGCCCTACCCAACCAACATCATAGATACATCTTCAGGAAAAAGTCCTCCACTACAAAGGCAAATTCAAAAATGTGGAAGAAGCAACAGTTACACCAGATGTACAGATATCAATAAAAGGACATAAGAATCACAAAAAAGCAAGGAAATATGACACCCCAAAGAAACACAATAATTGTCTAGCAACAGATACCAATTGAAAAGAAATTCATAAAACCTTAGACAAAGAATTCAAAATGCTCATTTAGAGAGGCTTGATGAGATACATTGAGAATTCTGAAAAACAATACAAAGAAATTAGAAAAACAATTCAGGATATGAATGAGAAATCTACCAGATATTTTTTAAAAGGATCAAACAAATTCTGGAATGGAGAATTAATTGAAATACAAAATACATTCAAAAGCTTCAACAACAGACTAGTTCAAGCAGAAGAAAGAATCTCAGAACTTGAAGACGAGTCTTTTGAAATAGTCCAATGAGAGAAAAATAAAGAAAAAAAGGATTTAAAGGAATAAGCAAAGCCTTTGTGACATCTGGGACAACATAAAGCAACCAAATATTTGAATTACTGGTGCCCCCAAGGGCAAAGAGAAAATGAAAGGCCTAGAAAACCTATTTGACAAAATAATTGATAAAAACTTCCCAAGTCTGGCAGGAGACTGACATGCAGATCCAGGAAGTTCAGAGATTACCCCAACAGATAAAATGCAAAAAGGCTTACTCCAAAGCACATTATAATCAAAATGTCTAAAGTCAAAGACAAAGACAGGATTCTAAAAACAGAAAGAGGCAAGTGTCTATATACCTATACAGGAAACCCCATCAGACTAACAGTGGATTTCTCAGTTAAAACCTTACACCCCAGAGGAGAATGGAATGACATAGTCAATGAGCTGAAAGAAAGAAACTGCCAAGCAAGGATACTATATCCACCAAAATAAGCGTTCATAAATGAAGAAATAAGGTCTTTCCCAGACAAGCAAACACTAAGGGAATTCATCACCACTGGACCAGATCTATAAGAAATGCTCAAGGAAGTCCTAAACCTGGAAAAGAAAGGTTGACATTTACCATCAAGAAAACACATGAAACTATAAAACTCACTTGTAAACCGAATACAAATAAAGAAAAGAAAGAACTCAAAAGGTATCAGTACAGAAAACTACCAAACCACAATAACAAGCAATAACAGAAGAAAAATTTAAAAAAAAAGAAAAAAAACAAAGAATAAAGAAAACCACAAGAAAACAATTAACAAGAACAAATAAAAAACCTCACATGTCAATAATAACCTTGAATGTAAACAGATTAAATTCTCCACTTTAAAGATAGAGACTGGCTGAACAGATAAAGAAACAGGAACCAATTATATGCTGCCTACAGGAAATGCACTTCCCCTGTAAAGACAAATATAGACTCAAAGCAAAGGAATGGAAACAAATATTCCACATACACAGAAACCAGAAGCAAACAGAAGTAGCTATACTTATATCAGAGAAAACAGACTTCGAGTCAAAAACATTTTTAAAAGACATAGAATGTCATTATATGATGATAAAGGTATCAGTCCCACAAGAGGATATAATAATTCTAGACATATGTGCATCCAATATTGCAGCACAGATTCGTAAAGCAATATTACTAGATCTAAAGAGACAGATTCCAATCTAATAATAGTAAGGAACTTCAACACCTTATTCTCAGCATTAGTCAGATCATGTACACAGAAAATCAACAAAGAAGCATTCAATTTAAATTGGACTTTAGACCAAATGGTCCTAAAGACATTCACAGAACATGTTATCAGACAACTGCTGAATATACATTCTTCTTATCAGCACATGGAATAGTCTCTAAGATATATTAGGCCACAAAAGATGTCAACATTTTTTAAAAATCTAAATGATATCAAGGGCCTTCTCAGACCACAATAAAATAAAAGTAGAAATCAATACAAAGAGAAACTTTGGAAACTATGCAAATATGTGGAAAATTAAACAACATGCTCCTGAACAAGCACTGGGTTACAGCAAAGAGGGAATTTTATTACAATACCTACATCAAAAAGGTAGAAACATTTCAAAAAAGCAACCCAACAATACAATTCAAGGAACTAGAAAACCAAGAACAAACCACTCCCCAAATTGGTAGAAAGAAAGAATAAAGATCAAAGCAGAACTGAACAAAATAGAGACTAAGAAAACAATACAAAGGAGCAACAAAATGAAAAGTTGGTTCTTCAAAAAGATGAACAAAATTGCTAAACTGCTAGTTAGACTAACCAAGGAAAAAAAAAGAGAGAAGACTCAAATAAACAAAATCAGAAAAATGAAACAGTACAACTGATACAACAGAAATACAAAAGATCACAGACTATTATATACAACTCTACACTAACAAACTGAAAAACCCAGAGGAAATGAATAGATTCCTGGAATATACATGCTATCAAGACTGAATCAAGAAGAAATAGAAAACCTGAGTAGGCTGGGTATGGTGGCTCATGCCTGTAATCCCAGCACTTTGGGAGGCCAACAGGGGCAGATCAGTTGAGGCCAGGGGTTCGAGACCAGCCTGACCAACATGGTGAAACCTCATCTCTACTAAAAATACAAAAATTAGCATGCACGTTGGTGTATGCCTGTAATCCCAGCAACTCAGGAGGCCGAGGCAGGAGAATTGCTTGAACCTGGGAGGCAGAGGTTATAGTGAGCCAAGATCACACCACTGCACTCCAGCCTGATTGACAGAATGAGACTCCATCTCAAAAAAAAAAAAAAAAAACCGCACAAATCAAAAACCTGAGCAGACCAGTAATGAGTAGCAAGATCAAATCAGTAATAAAAATCTCCAAAGAAAAGCCCAGGACTGGATACACTCACAGTCAAATTCTATTAATGTAGAAAGAAGTATTAATACCTGTCTTCCTGAAACTATCCCAGAACACCGAAGAGGAAGCTCTCTCTAACTCATTCTAAGAAGTCAACATTACCCTGACACTAAAACCAGACAATGACACAATAAAAAAAGAAAATGACAGGCCAATATCCCTGGTGAACGTAGATATAAAAATCCTCAACAACATTCTAACAAACTGAATCCAGCAGCCCAGCAAAAAGGCAGTAGACCATGACCAAGCGGGATTTATACCAGTGATGCAAGGATGGTTCAAGATATGCAAATGTCAATAAATGTGACTTATCACATCAACAGAATGAAGAAAAAAAAACATATGATCATCTCAATAGATGCAGAAAAAAAGCATTTGATAAAATTCAGCATCCCTTCATGGTAAAAATTCTCAACAAACTAGGAATAGAAGAAACATACATCAAAATAATAAAGGCCAAATATAACAAACACATTGCTAACATCATACTGAATGGGAAAAAAGCTAAAAGCCTTTTCTCTAAGATCTAGAAAAAGACAAGGCTGCCCACTTTTACCACTTCTATTCAATGTCATACTGTAAGTCCTAGCCACAGCAACCAGGCAAGAGAAAGAAATAGAAGGCATCCAGATTGGAAAAGAGGAAGTCAAATTCTCCCCCTTTGCTGATATGATCCTATATTTAGAAAAACCTAAAGATTCCACCAAAAACTTCCTGGATTAGATTAATAAATTCAGTAACTGTATATAAAATCTGCATACAAAAAACTCAGTAGTTTACATATACCAATAATCAACTAGCTGAGAAACCAATGAAGAAAGCAATCCCATTTAAAATAGTTACAAAAAAAATCTAGTAATACTTCTAACCAAGGAGGTGAAATATGTATACCAGGAAAACAGCAAAACATTAATGAAATAAATTGAAGAGTACACACACAAACAAATGGAAAGACATTCCATGCTCATGAACTGGAAAAATTAATCTCATTAAAACGACTAAACTGCCCAAAGCAATCTACAGATTCAATGTAATCTCTATCAAAATACCAATGTCTTTTTTACAGAATTCAAAAAAATCCTAAAATTCACATGAAACAAGAAAGGAGCAGGAATAGCCAAAGTAGTCCTGAGCAAACAAAGGCAGAAGGCAGGCCGAACAAGATGGCGAATAAGACAGCTCAGTCTCAACTCCAGCATGTGACACACAGAAGACCGGTGATTCTGCATTTCAACTGAGGTGCCGGGTTCATCTCACTGGGGGTGCGGACCCGGTCCGGTGCTGGTCAGCTGCTGCAGCTGACCAGCGAGAGCTGAAGCAGGCTGAGCATCGCCTCACCTGGGAAAGCTATAGGGAAGGGAATCCCTTTTTCCTAGCCAGGGAACTGAGACACACAACACCTGGAAAATGGTGCTCCACCCCAATGTTAGCTTTAAGCAAACAGGCACACCAGGTCCATGTCCCACACCTGGCGGGAGGGTCCAGCCCACGGAGCCTCCCCTCATTGCCTAACTGGCAGTCTGTGATCTACCCGGCCAAGGCAGCAGAGGCTGGGGGAGGCCCATATTGCTGAGGCTTAAGTAGGTAAACAAAGCTGCTGGGAAGCTCCAACTGGGTGGAGCTCACAGCAGCTCAAGGAAACACCTGTCTCTGTGGAGCTCCACCTCTGGGACGGGCACAGCTACACAACAACAACAACAACAACAACAAAGCAGCAGAAAACTCTGCAGGCATAAGCGACTCTGTCTGACAGCTTTGAAGAGGCAGTGGATCTCCCCAACACAGGCTGAGATCTGAACGGACAGACTGTCTGCTCAAGTGGGTCCCTGACCCTGAGTAGCCTAACTGGGAGACATCCCCACTAGGGGGCAGTCCTGACTACCTCACAGGGTGGAGTATGCCCCCTGAGAGGAAGCTTCAAAAGCAAGAATCAGACAGGTACACTTTCCTTTGTTCAAATATTCTATCTTCTGCAGCCTCTGCTGCTGATACAGAGCAAACAGGGTCTGAGTGGACCTCAAAGCAATCTCAACAGACCTACAGCTGAGGGTCTGACTGTTAGAAGGAAAACTATCAAACAGGAAGGGACACCTACACTAAAACATCAGTACATCACCATCATCAAAGACCAGGAGGCAGATAAAACCACAAAGATGGGGGAAAAAGCAGGGCAGAAAAGCTGGAAATTCAAAAATAAGAGCCCATCTCGACAAAGGGAAGCAGCTCATACATCAACAGAGGATCAAAGCTGAATGAGGAAAAATGACTTTGTGAGATGAGAGAAGAAAACCAGTCCATCAAATTTCTTAGAGCTAAAAAGGAGGAATTACATTGCCAAGCAAAGGAAACTAAAATCTTGAAAAAAAGTGGAAAGAATTGGTGACTAGAATAATTAATGCAGAGAAGGTCATAAGCGAAATGAAAGAGATGAAAACCATGACCACGAGAAATGCAGTGACAAATGCACAAGCCAGTAACCGACTTCCGATCAACTGGAAGAAAAGAGTATCAGCGATTGAGGATCAAATAGATGAAATAGGCGAGAAGAAATAAAGAGAAAAGAAAGAAAGAAATGAACAAAGCCACAAAGAGGTATGGGATTATGTAAAAAGACCAAATCTCCGTCTGATTAGGGTGCCTGAGTGAGGGAAAAATGGAACCAGTTGGAAAACACTCTTCAGGATATCACATCCAGGAGAACTTCCCAACCTAGTAGGGCGAGGTAACATTCAAATCCAGGAAATGCAAGGCATACAAAGATACTCCTCGAGAAGAGCAACTCAAGACACATAATTGCCAGATTCACCAGAAGTTGAAATGGGAAAATCTTAAGGGCAGCCAGAGAGAAAGGTCAGGTTACCCACAAAAGGGAAGCCCATCAGACTCACAGCAGATCTCTGCGGCAGAAACTCTCCAAGCCAGAAGAGAGTGGGGGCCAATATTCCAGCATTCTTAAAGAAAAGAGTTTTAAACCCAAATTTCATATCCAGCCAAACTAAGTTTCATAAAGTGAAGGAGAAATAAAATCCTTTACAGATAAGCAAATGCTTAGAGATTTTGTCACCACTAGGCCACTTGCTTACAAAGAGACCCTGAAGGAAGCACTCAGCATGGAAAGACAACGGTGCCAGCCATTGCAAAAACATGCCAAAATGCTTAAAGACCATGAGGCTAGGAAGAAACTGCATCAACTAACGAGAGCAAAATAACCAGTTAATATCATAATGGCAGGATCAAGTTCACATAACAATCTTAACCTTAAATGTAAATGGACTAAAATGCTCCAATGAAAAGACACAGACTGGCAAACTGGATAAGAGTCAAGACCCATCAGTCTGCTGTTCAGGAGACCCATCTCTACATAGAGAGACATACATTGGCTCAAAATAAAGGGATGGAGGAAGGTTACCAAGCAAATGGAGAACAAAAAAAGCAGGGTTGCAATCCCTGGTCTCTGATAAAACAGACTTTAAACCATCAAAGATCAAAGAGACAAAGAAGGCCATTACACATAATGGTCAAGGGATCAATTCAACAGGAAGAGCTAACTATCCTAAATATATGCACCCAATACAGGAGCACCCAGATTCATAAGCAAGTCCTTAGAGACTTACAAGACTTAGACTCCCATACAATAATAATGGAACTTCAACCTCCACTATCCAACATTAGACAGATCAGCGAGACAGAGAAAGTTAAGCAAAGGATGTCCAGGAATTGAACTCATCTCTGCAGCAAGCAGACCCTAATGGGCATCTATGAACTCTCCACCCCAAATCAACAGAATATACATTCTTCTCAGCACCACATCATTACTTACTCCAAAATTGACCATATGGTGGAAGTAAAGCACTCCTCAACAAATGTACAGAACAGAAATTATAACAAACTGTCTCTCAGACCACAGTGCACAATCAAACTAGAACTCAGGACAGAAACTCAATCAAAACCGCTCAACTACATGGAAACTGAACAAACCTGCTCCTGAATGACTACTAAGATTTTATATGAAATGAGAGGGCAAATAAAGATGTTCTTTAAGAGCCAATGAGAACAAAAGATACAACATCTGGAATCTCTGGGACACATTTAAAACAAGTGTGCAGAGGGAAATTCTCTTATAAATGCTAAAAGGCAGGAAAGATCAAAATTGACCTCTAACTGCTCATAATTTAAAAAAGAACTAGAGGAAGCAAGAGCAAACACATTCAAAATAGCAGAAGGCAAGAAATATGGATCAGAGCAGAACTAGGAAGGAATGAGAGACACAAAAAAACCCTCAAAAATCAATGAATCCAGAGGTTGGTTTGAAAAAAGATGTAACAAAATTGACAGACCACTAGCAAGACTAATAAAGAAAGAAAAAAGAGAAGAATCAATCAGCCTTAATTAAAATGATAAAGGGGATATCCACCACGACCCACAGAAATACAAACACCATCAAGAATACTATAAACACCTCTCATGAAATAAACTGGAAAACCTAGAAGAAATGGATAATTTCCTGGACACTTACACTCTTCCAAGACTAAACCAGGAAGAAGTTGAATCCCTGAATAGACCAATAGTAGGCTCTGAGGGTGAGAGGCAATAGTGTAGCCTACCAACCAAAAGTCCAGGACCAGATGGATTCACAGCTGAATTCTACCAGAGTATAAGGAGGAGTTAGTACCATTCCTTCTGAAACTATTCCAATCAATAGAAAAGTCTCCTAACTCATTCTATGAGGCCAACATCATCCTGATACCAAAGCCTGGCAGACACAACAAAAAAGAGAATTTTAGACCAATATCCTGATGAACATCGATGCAAAAATCCTCAATAAAATACTGGCAAGCCAGTTCAACAACACATCAAAAGCTTATCCACCATGATCAAGTGGGCTTCATCCCTGGGATGCAAGGCTAGTTCAACATTAAGCAATTCAATAAAGCATAATCCAGCATAAAACAGAACCAAGACAAGAACCACATGATTATCTCAATAGATGCAGAAAAGGAAACTTGACAAAATTCAACAGCCCTTCATGCTAAAGCAGCTCAATAAATTAGAATTGATGGAGCATTACCTCAAAATAATAAGAGCTATTTATGACAAACCCACAGCCAATATCATACTGAATGGGCAAAACTGGAAAAATTCCTTTGAAAACTGGCACAGAACAGGGATGCCTCTCTGCCTCCTATTCAACATAGTGTTGGAAGTTCTGGCTAGGGCAATTAGGCGAGAGAAAGAAATCAAGGGTATTCAGTTAGGAAAAGAGAAGTCAAATTGTCCCTGTTTGCAGATGACATGATTGTATATTTAGAAAACCCCCATTGTCTCAGCCCAAAATCCTCCTTAAGCTGATAAGCAACTTCAACAGAATCTCCAGGATACAAATCAATGTGCAAAAAATCACAAGCATTCTTATACAATAACAGACAAACACAGAGCCAATCATGAATGAACTTCCAGGAAATTTCACAATTGCTTCAAAGAGAATCAAATACAGGAATCCAACTTACAAAGGGATGTAAGGACCTCTTCAAGGAGGGAACTACAAACCACTGTCAGTGTGAAATAAAAAGAGGACACAAAACAAATGGAAGAACATACCATGCTCATGGATAGGAAGAATCAATATAATTAGTAAGCCCATACTGCCCAAAGGTAATTTATAGGTCAATGCCATCCCATCAAGCTACCAATGAGTTTCTTCACAGAATTGGAAAAAACTGCTTCAAAAGTTCATGGAACAAAAGAGCCCATCTCAAGACAATCCTAAGTCAAAAGAACAAAAGCTGGAGGCATCCATACCTGACTTCAAACTATACTACAAGGCTACAGTAACCAAAACAGCATGGTACTGGTACCAAAACAGAGATATAGACCAATGGAACAGAACAGAGTCTCCAGAAATAATACCACACATCTACAATACCATCGATCTTTGACAAACCTGAGAAAAACAAAGAAATGGGGGAAAGGATTCCCTATTTAATAAATGGTGCTGAGGAAAATTATTTTAGCCATAAGTAGAAAGCTGAGCGGATCCTTTCACTTGCTTACTCCTTATCTGAAAAGAGGTAATTTCAAAGATGGATTAGAGACTTAAATGTTAGACCTAATACCATAAAATCTAGAGGAAAACCTAGGTAGTACCATTCAGGACATAGAGCATGGGCAAAAGAGACTTCATGTCTAAAACACCAAAAGCAACGGCAGCAAAGCTAAAATTGACAAATGGGATCTAATTAAACTAAAGAGCTTCTGCACAGCAAAAGAAACTACCATCAAGTGAACAGGCAACCTACAGAATGGGAGAAAATTTTGCAATCTACTCATCTGACAAAGGGCTAATATCAGAACCTACAAGAACTCAACAAATTTACAAAGAAAAAACAAACAACCCCATCAAAAAGTGGGCAAAGGATATGAACAGACATTTCTCAAAGAGGACATTCATACATATGAACATATGAAATGCTCATCATCACTGGCCATCAAATGCAAAATCAAAACCACACCAGTTAGAGTGGCGATCATTAAAAGTCAGGGAAACAACAGGTGCTGGAGGATGTGGAGAAATAGGAACACTACACTGTTGGTGGGATTGTAAACTAGTTCAACCATTATGGAGAAAACAGTATGGCGATTCCTCAAGGATCTAGAACTAGATGTACCATATGACCCAACCATCCCATTACTGGGGATATACCCAAAAAGGATTATAAATTATGCTGCTATAAAGTACATGCACACATATGTTTGTGCAGCACTATTCCTGTAGCAAAGACTTGGAATCAGCCCAAATGTCCATCAGTGACAGATTGGATTAAGAAAATGTGGCACATATACACCCATGGAATTACTATGCAGCCATAAAAAGGATGGAGTTTGCCGTCCTTTGTAGGGACATGGATGCAGCTGGAAACCATCATTCTTAGCAAACTATCACAAGAACAGAAAACCAAACACCGCATGTTCTCACTCATAGGTGGGAACTGAACAAGCGAGATCACTTGGACTCAGGAAGGGGAACATCACACACGGGGCCTATCATGGGGGAGGGAGGGAGGGATTGCATTGGGAGTTATACCTGATGTAAATGTGAGTTGATAGGTGCAGCAGACTAACATAGCACAAATATACATATAACAAACCTGCATGTTATGCACATGCCTACAACTTAAAGTATAATAATAATAAATAAATTAAAAAAAAAAAAAAAAAACAAAGTGAGAGGCATCACACTGCCTGACTTCAAAATATATTAAAAAGCTATAGTAACCAAAACAGCATGGTATTGGTATAAAACCAGACATACAGACCAACAAAACAGAATAGGGAACCAAGAAATAAATTCACGTGTTTACAGCCAACTAATTTTCAATGAAGGTGCCAAGAACATATATTGGGGAAAGGACACGATCTTGGATAAATGGTGCTGGGAAAACTGGATATCTATACACAGAGGAATGAAACTAGACCCTTCTCTACATATATAAAAATCAACTCAAGATTAATTAAATACTTAAATATAAGACCCCAAGCCATAAAACTACTGGAAGAAGACATAGGGGAAACATTTAAGGACATTGGTAGGCAGACTTTATGCCTAAGACCTCAAAAGCATAGACAATAAAAAGAAAAATAGACAAATGGGACTATATTAAACCAAAAAGCTCTGGCACAGCAAAGGAAACAATCAACAGAGTGAAGAGGCAACTTGTTGAATGGGAGAAAATATTTGCAAATTATTCACCTAATAAACTAATATCCAGAATATACAAGAAATTCAAACAACAGAAAAATCCCCTGAAACAATGGGCAAAGGATCTGAATAGACATTTGTTAAAAGAAGACAAACAAATGGCTAACAAGTTTATGAAGATAAAAGTTCAACATTACTAATTATCAGGGAAATGCAAATGAGAACTTTAATGAGATATCATCTCACCCCAGTTAGAATGGCTGTTATTAAAAAGACAAAAAAATAATAGATGCTGGTGAGGGTGCTAAGAAAAGGGAATTCTTATACACACTTGGTGGGAATGTAAATTAGTAAAACCACTATGAAAACCAGCATGGACATTTTTTAGAAAACTAAAAACAGAACTACCCTATGATCTGGCAATCCCACTAATGGATATTTATCCAAGGAAAAGAAATTTGTATATCAAAAGGATTCCTGCACTGGCATATTTATTATAGCACCATTATATGGGATCAACCTAAGTGTCTATCAACAGACAAATGAATAAAGAAAATGGTGGTATACCCAGTGGAATACTAGTCAGCCCGAAGAATGAATTCCTGTCATTTGCAACAACATACATGGAACTAGAGGTCATTATGTTAAGGGAAATAAGCCAGACACACAAACTCTCAGGCACATCATTTAAAATACAGGCAGCGCTAACTATCCCCAAAAATAAATAGGAATTTAGCAAAACCAAACACCAAACACACAAAGATAGATAACACGTGTTCTCACTCATATGTAGGAGCAAAAAATGTTGGTCCAGCAGAAGTAGTGAATAGGATGATAGATACCAGAGAGTGGGGTGAGTGTGGGTGGGAGGGTGGCATAGAGATTGGTTAGTAGGTACAAACATACAGTTAGATAGAAGAAATAAGCTCCAATATTTAATAGCAGAGTAGTGTGACTATAGTTAGCAACAATATATTATATATTTCAAAGTAGCTAGAAGAGCAGATGTGAAATGTTCCCAACACTTAGAAATGATAAATACCCAAGGTGATGGATACCCCAAATACCCTGGCTTGATCATTATAGTCTATACATGTAAAAATACTCATATGTATCCCATAAATATGTAAAATATCTTATTGCTGCACATTATAAATAATTAAATTTATTTATTTTGGTAACAAAAACAAAAATCATGAGATTTCTCACTGGTGTCTCAATTTGGAAAAAGCAGACTAAAGAAATGAATAAGTGAATCAGTGGTTCATGGAAAAGAAACTAAAACTATCTTCTTATTTTTATCTTTATTTATTTATTTATTTATTTTCTTGAGACAGAGTCTCACTCTGTAACCCAGGCTGGAGTGCAGAGGCGCAATCTGGGCTCACTGCAACCTCTGCCTCCTAGGTTCAAGCGATACTCTTGCCTCAGCCTCCTGAGTAGCTGGGACTACAAGCATGCACCACCACATCCAGCTAACTTTTGTAGTTTTAGTACAGACAGGGTTTCACCATGTTGGCCAGGCCGGATTCAAACTCCTGACCTCAAGTGATCCACCCACCTTGGCTTCCCAAAGTGCTGGGATTATAGGCGTGAGCCACCACACCCAGCTGAAAATATTTTTAGAGTAGACAAACTCTAAAGAAAAAGCTAGATTCTGGTGAGGAAATGAGGTACTCTCAGACGCATCATTTAAAATACAGGCAGAGCTAACTATCCCCAGCAATAAACAGGGATTTACCAAAACCAAACACCAAAGGAATGTGAATTGTTATAAATTGTAAGTATTAAGGTGGAAATGAGTAAGTAAAATGGGGTAGGATGTTTTTCCCTAACGGAAGAAAAGGCACTAAAGTTACATAACACATTGGAGAAAAACATGTCAACCCTGAGCACATCCCACACAGGAAAAGGATACCCACTCATTAGGAGGAATGAACCCTGGTCAAGGACACTTAATAAAACCTGAAAGAGGAAACAAAACCCATGTCCTTTAGAAAAACTTGCAAAACCCCAGCTGAATAACTGTCCCTACTCCCCTCACATTCCCAACTTTACAAGTACAGAAAGCAGGTACAAGGCATTATCCAACCACCAAACTGTAGCTCAGAAAAGACAAACTGGTCACAGAGAAGTCTAGAAAAATTCACCCATATTGTAGTAGAGCAAACAGAAAGTTGGGGTAGGGACCCAGACCTTAAGAATGAACAAGATAAAAGAAATAGCAAATCAACTAGAAAATCTACGATAGCATAATGAAAAGAAGAAACTGTCTAGATGGAAAATCCAAAGACAGAAGCTTAGATTATTGAGTTGAGTTGTTTTTTTTTGTTTTTGTTTTGTGTTGTTGTTTTTTTTTTGAGATGGAGTCTTGATCTGGAGTCTCGTTCTGTTGCCCAGGCTGGAGTACAGTGGTGTGATCTCAGCTCACTGCAACCTCCGCCTCCCGGGTTCAAGCAATTCCTCTGCCTCAGCCTCCCAAGTAGCTGGGATTACACGTGCACACCACCACGCCGTTACTTTTTGTATTTTTAGTAGAGATGAGGTTTCACCATGTTGGTCAGGATGGTCTCGAACTCCTGACCTCACGATCCACCCGCCTCGGCCTCCCAAAGTGCTAGGATTACAGGCATGAGCCACTGCGCCCAGCGGAGTTGTTCTTTTCTAATCTAAGTGTTACAGAAAAGGCGTCTGGATCCAGACCCCAACAGAGGGTTCTCGGATCTTGTGCAAGAAAGAATGCAGGGCGAATCCATAGAGCAAAGTGAAAGCAAGTTTATTAAGAAAGTAAAGGAATAAAAGAATGGCTATTCCATAGACAGAGCAGCCTGAGAGCTGCTGGTTGCCCATTTTTATGGTTATTTCTTGATTATATGCTAAACAAGGGGTGGACTATTCGTGCCTCTCCTTTTAGACCATATAGGGTAACTTCCTGATGTTGCCATGGCATCTGTAAACTGTCATGCTGCTGGTGGGAGTGTGGCAGTGAGGACAACCAGAGGTTACTCTCGTCACCATCTTGGTTTTGGAGGGTTTTGCTGGCTTCTTTACTGAAACCCATTTTATCAGCAAGGTCTTTATGACCTGTATCTTGTGCCAACCTCCTATCTTATCCTGTAAATTAGAATGCCTTAACCATCCGGGAATGCAACCCAGTAGGTCTCAGCCTCATTTTACCCAGCTGTATTCAAGATGGAGTTGCTCTGGTTTAAAGGCCTCTGACATAAGCATTTAATGCTATAAATTTCCCTCTATTTTTAGGCCAGGCACAGTGGCTCATGACTGTAATCTCAACATTTTGGGAAGTCGAGGTGGGCAGATCACCTGAGGTCAGGAGTTTCGAGACCCAACATTGTGAAACCCCATTTCTACTAAAAATACAAAAATTAGCCAGGCATTGTGGTGGTGTGTGCCTGTAGTCCCAGCTACTTGGGAGGCTGAGGTACAAGAATCACTTGAACCCTGGAGGCAAAGGTTGCAGTGAGCTGAGATCATGCCACTGCACTCCAGCCTGGGAGACAGAGTGAGACTCTGTCTCAAAAATAAAAATAGAAATAAAAATAAAAATTTCCCTCTATTTTTAGTGCCATAAATTTCCCTGTATTCTGTATCCCACAAATTATGTTGTTGTATTTTCATTTAATTCGAACTATGTCAATTTCTCATGAGACGTCTTTGACCCATCAGTTATTTAGAACTATGTTGTTTACCTTCTAAATATTTGCAGACTTTCTAGACATTTTTTTCAAATATTTTTCTAGTTTAAATCCATTACTGCCAGAGAACAGACTTTGTATGATTTCAATTTTTTAATGTGTTAAGGTTTCTTTTATGAACCAGAATATTGTTTATCTTGGTCAGGGGAGTGCAAACAACAGCCTTTACACCAAATCCAGCCACTGACAATTTTTGTATGGCCCATGTACTAAGGATTATATTTACATTTTAAATGGCTGAAAATATCAAAAGAAGAATATTTCATGATGTGAAAATTACATGAAATTCAAATTTCAGTGTCCATGTATAAACTTTTATTGGAACACAGTCACACCCATTTATTTATGAACTATCTAAGTTTGCACTACAATGACAGAATTGAGTAGTTAGTTGTGACAGAGACCACATGGCTCACAATGCCTAAAATATTTACCATCTGGCGCTTTACACAAAATATTTGCTGACCCCTGATCTTGGTATGTTCCATGAGCATTTGAAAAGAATATATATTTGGCTCTGTTGGGTTATATGTTCTTTAAATTCAATTAGATCTAGTTGATTGATGGTGTTATTCAATTGCTGATTTTCTTTTTTTTATTTTTTTTTTTTGAGGCAGAGTCTCACTCTGTCACCCAGGCTGGAGTACAGTGGCATGATGTTGGCTCACTGCAACCTCTGCCTCCCGGGTTCAAGCAATTCCCCTGCCTCAGCCTCCCCAGTAGCCGGGACTACAGGCATGTACCACCACACCCAGCTAATTTTTGTATTTTTAGTAGAGACGGGGTTTCACCATTTTGGCCAGGCTGGTCTCAAACTCCTGACTACAAGTGATCTGCCCACCTCGGCCTCCCAAAGTGCTGGAATGACAGGTGTGAGCTACCATGCCCGGTCTCTCTCTTCTTTCTTTATTACTTAGGATAGTGATTTGAGTGAATAGGAAAGGAATCTTGAAGTCTCCACCTACAAGTGGATTTTCCCATTTATCCTTTCTACCAGTTTTTGGTCCATGTATTTCAAAGCACTGTTGTTAGGCACACAGATGTTTTAAACTGGTAGAATATTCTTGGCAAATAGACCCCTTTATCAGTATGTAATGCCCCTACTAATTTTCCTTGCTCTGAAATTCATTTGGTGAGGTATCATCCAAGTATCTTTTGATTAGTATTTGCATGGTATATCTTTTCCCATCCTCTTATTTTAATCTGTCTGTATCATTATATTTAAAGTGGGTTTCTTGTATAGACAGATACTGTGGGATCCTTTTATTATTATTATTGAATCTGACAATTGCTGTATTTTAGTTCTTGTATTTAGACCACTTATATGCATATAGATATAGACATGTTTGGATTTAGGACTACCATTTTATTGTTTTCTGTTTGTCTCTGTTTTCTTCTGTTTCCCATTTCCTGCCTTTTTGACAATTTGAATATTATTTAGTATTTGATTTAAATTTATCTATTGTGCTATTGCCATATATCTTTGTATCTTTTTTAGTGGTAGCTTTAGGGATTACAATAAAAACTACTCAGTCTGCTTAGAATCACAATTTAACAATTAAAGTAGACTATAGAAACATAACCATCATATAGGTCCTTTTGCCCTCCCCTTTGTGTTACAGTTATCTATATATCTATACACATTGAAAACCCCGTTAGACAGTGTTATTTTTTATTTCAACTGTAAAACATATACTAAAGAACTAAAAAAAAAGTGTTTATGATATTTACCATTCCAGTTGTTCACACAAATGAACAGACTGGTACCACTGAAAATGCATAGTTACTTATCTCAGTTTGATTCTCAGCTCTACCAAATAACCCTTCTTCACTTCCCTAGTCAGTTCCCTTCCATTCTTCTTTACTTTCCTGACACCTCCCATCCTGCTATTTCTCTACTTGGTCTCAGTAAATGACCTTGCCTGCTATTTTAGTAGAAGACATCAGCCAAGAACTCCTCAAATTCTTGCCATCACACCTAAAGTGATACACACCCGTAACTATCCATTTCTTGGAGCTGGATTAAAGGGTTGACTGACCAAATAGAAGCCTGAGCACCAGTCTTCAAGAAGCACTATAACATCATTGGAATAAACTGATAATAAAGAACCATTTAATGCAACTGCTTCATAATCAGGCAAATGTGTAATGGTCCCTAAGTTCTCAAAGTTGAAAGCACTTGAAAAGAAAATTGTAAATACCGCTTGCTAACATCAACCTATCCTAATCAAATATTTTTGCAGACTGTACTATACAGTACTACTGAAGGTTGTACCATTAATCCTGATCCAGATGGTTAACAGGGACTTAAAACTGATAGTCACAATCTGCAGAAAACTTGAAATTAAACCATGCATTGCATGGTGCTATTTACCAGGAGCAAGTAACTTATTTTTTAAATTTAAATTTGAAATCTTTAATATGCCTCACAGGAAGCTGTCTGGTTCAGAAAACAGCACAAGAAAACTGATGAAAGAAAAAAATACAGAAAAGTGAGAAGCATGTTGCCAACACAAAAACCGTAAAAATAACCTGAAAATATATTTTGAACAAGACTTTTCGACTTTAATAACTTATTCAATAATATTATTGAGCACCAATTATATACCAGGTATAGTTCTGGGAAACCAAGGATATAATGGTAAACAAGACAAACAAGGTCCCTGTTCTTGGGGGATTTACATTCTAGGAGGAACAGATACCAAACATATACATGAAGATGATACATAATAAACACTATTTTTAGAAAAACATAGGGGGACATATAGAGAAGACGACGGATAAAGAAGTTGCCAATAGAGATTAAAAGTAAGGAAAAGCCACACTGAGGTACAGAAGACCTAAAGGATAAAAAGGAAACAGCCATGCAAAGATAGAGCAGAGTAGAGAACAGAACATTCTAAGCAGAGGAAAATGGCAAGTACCAAAAACAGAAACAAGGACCTCTCTGTGGTTGAAATGAACAAGGAAGTAAATTACAGGAGATGACTTCAAAAAGGGAGGGAGGTGTCAAATCAAGTAGAGGCCACTACCCCAATCCTTAATGAGTGTGAATAAATAATGCTACCTAATTTTCAGTAGTAGTGTATCAATGAGTTTTTAAAAAATATATAAGTTAAACTATTAAACTATGTTCTGTGCATGTTAATAAATATTTTATTATGAACATATAGAGGTATGCAATATTTTTTACTAGAAAGTAAATATCTTCTTACCTTGAATAAAATATTAAACAAATATTTGAAGGAGACTCTGTTTAGATTTTCCTTTCTACACTACTACTATCATTATGGAATAGGAATCAATCACTTCTGGCCTCTGGAACTCATCTCTGTCCACCAGAGCCTCCGAGAGCTCATGCTGTTACACTTTGTTAAGAGAAAGGCTCCTCCTCTAAGTACACAATCTCTACACAAGGGCACAGGCTTAGCAGACAAAGCACACAATTTCAATCCCTCCTCACCCACTTGGCCCAGCATCCTTTATGCACAACCATTTAAGTTGGCCTTACCAACCACCTCCTCAGAAATCTTATTCTATCAATTAACTCCTTTCAGCTGTAACTTCAACTACTCCCTCATGGGTAAAAGATACATATGTCAGAAACTGTCCAAAGTTATACCTTTTCCCTCAAGAAATGCTGAGCATTACTGTACTGTATGTATACCATTATGTACTGCCAAAATCTTGACAGAGTGCTAAGGCTTTGAATGTTTTGCTAACTTAAAATAATCAAAATTATAATAGTTCAAAAGCTCTCATCCTTTTATTAGGCTACCTATTTTTATTTGAGTAGCTTTAAAACCATGTATACACCTAGTTATTTGTAATCTACACCCTGCTTCCTATGGTTGTGAGATAAATCACAGTTTGAGAATGAATTTTTGGATCATCTATAACCCAACTACCATATATCTGAATTCTGGCATTACAGCTAATTATCCTGCCAAAAATAATGATGCAAAAACTGGCAGAGATGCTGATTTGTCTGTCAAGAAAATCTTTTTCAGATAATATAACATTTTAAAATTTCCTAGTCAGCACTTAAAACTTTCAAATGTTTCTAAGCAGAATAGGTTCCTTAACATGGACTGTAATTTAGTTACAGCAAACAGCCCATTTGTTATTACACTTTCACAATTGGTAAGCTAAGAAAATAATGAAGACTAAATTTAATAGTCTAATAATATATTAAAATTCATACATAAGATAGTTCTGTAATTTAGAACATTTTAATTAACTGTAAAATAATTATTTTAATAATGTCCAAATTATGATAGTTATACAAAATGTTTGCTTCCTCCTCCCCTCCCTAATCTAAAAATATACCTATGAATTATAGGTGCCTATAATAATTATCAGCAAATTAAACACTCTGCCTTTGGTCATACATTGAGACTGCCTGAAGTAACCCCATAGCATAGAGAGAATTTAGGCTTGAAAAATAAGCTATAACCTTTCAGATAAAAATCACAGCTCATTGACTCTGAACAAAGTGCTATATCCAGCTCTTCTTCAGCCATTTGTACAACAAAATTGACCCTTCTCATGCACCACTGATTTGGTCATCTCACATTCCACAGATAAGTAAAGAACCCTCAATTACAAAACGCTTTTTACTTTTAACAGTAATAGTAAAGATAGTCCAATCTTTTTAAAATTAAATATTACCCATAATCCCACTACCCTAAAAACAAATAGCTTTTTCTTTTTAAGTATCCAGTCATTTTATTAAAAAGTCTATTTGGATAAAAAGCAGATGCCTTAATGAGGAGGTTTTTTGCTTTTTTGTTTTTTGTTTTTATTTCTTATAAATACACTGACAGCTACTCAGGAGGCTGAGGCAGGAAGACTGCTTGAGCCTCGGACTTTGAGGCCAGCCTGGGCAACATAGTAAGAGCCGGTCTCTTAAAAAAATAAACAAATACTTTATAATGAAAAGTGGGAAAGTCACATTTAGATCAACTGTAAATTAGAAAACTGGTTCAGATCTTAGATGGAAAAATAAAAATATAGTAAAATTCTAAAATAAGAGTGACTTGCTTTAGCAGGGGATTTAATCATATTTTGGAACAAATCATGAGCTGCAATATTAAGAGTTTCAACAATATTCAAGTCTATCAGAAACCTTTCAGATAACTTACAACTGAAATGATATGTTTTCTCCCCATCATAGCATTTTGCTTCAAAATAATCTTCGGGAGGTGGCTGTAAGCAAGGAGGAATAAGGCTAGCTGTGTGTTGATAACTGCTAAAGCTCTACTTTAGTTTATATCTTAAATTTTCCAGAATGAAAAGAAAAAATTTACCCCAAAAATCTAAGAATACAGCCATGTATGGTGGCATGTGCCTATAGTTCCAGCTACTCAGGAGGCTGAGGTGCGAGGATCGTTTGAGTCTAGGAGTTTGAGACCAGCCTAGGCAACACAGTGAGACCCCCACCCATTTAAAAAAAAAAAAATCTAAAAATATATAAGCTAAAACAGAAAAATATACAAGCTAAAACAGAAAAATCTTTCATGTTTGCTAATTCAAAAATCACCATAAGGAAGTCACTCTACCCAAAATGAACTGACTATATAATCACTCACATAAATCAGGATCTATTCACTACATACCAGGGCCACTGTCTGCTAATAATACACCGAGGGACTCTTCTATCTATTGCTATAGATGTCAGAAAACCTCTGAAGAAATAAGAACTTATTCATTCATTCGATTGTCCATTCAACAAATATATACTAAGCACTCTGTGCCAAGTACTGCTGTAGGCACTGAGGCTGCACCATTAAATAAACCAGATAAAAATCTCGGCCAGGTGCAGTGGCTCACACCAGTAACCCCAGCACTTTGGGAGGCCGAGGCAGGAGGACTGCTTGAGCTCAGGAATTTGAGACCAGCCTGGGCAACATGGCAAAACCCTGTTTCTACAAAAAGTACAAAAATTAGCCAGATGTGGTAGTATGCACTACTCCACACGGTGGCATGGAGTTCCAGGCTGCAGTGAGTTGTGATAGCACTATTGCACTCTAGCCTGGGCGACAGAGTGAGACCCTGTCCCCCCCCAAAAAAAAAATAGTGTATGGATTTTACACTCTACTAAGGAAGGAGTGGACAGATAATAATAAACTATACAGTATGTTGGAAGGTGATAAGTGCTATGGAAAAAATATAGATCCAGGCATCGTGCCTCATGCCCATAATCCCAACACTTTGGGAGACTTTTGGGTGGGGGGATCACCTGAGTCCAGGAGTTCAAGACCTGCCTAGACAACATAGTGAGACCCCATCACTAAAATAAAAATTAAAAAGTTAAATTAGCTGGACATGCTGGCACACACCTGTAATCCTAGCTACACAGGAGGCTGAGGCAGGAAGATCACCTGAGCTAAGGAGTTCCAGGCTACACACACTGAGCTATGATTATGCCACCACACTCCAGCCTGGGCAACAGAAGGAGACCCTATCTCTAAAAATATATATATATAGAGAGAGAGAGAGAAGGAGCAAAACAAAAGAGAATTGAAGTAGGTGACATGAAAATTTTAAGCAGAGTTACCAGGGTGGCCCTCACTGAGAAGATGACATTTGAGCAAAAACTTGAAGGAGAAAAGCAAGTGAAACCTGTGGATATCTGAAGGAAGAACATTCCAGACAGAGAGGACAGCCAATGCAATAGGCCTGAGGCAAAGGTATGCCTCACATATTCAAGAAATAGCAAGAATGCCAGAGCAGTTGAAGCATAATGATCAAGAAGAAAAGTAGTAAATGAGGAGGTTAGAGAGACAACAGAAAGAGGTGGGACAAGGCTTAAGTAGGGATTTGTAGGTTACTATAAAAACATTAGCTTTCCAATGACTGAAACAGAATACCAAAATGAAAGGTTCTGAGCAAAACTTGGGAAGGGGATGTATAATCATGTTTTGAAAGTTATGAAAATTTATCCTTTTGACTAATAGAAATAATTTGCATTAACACTGCTTTGTAGATTATACAAAATGGCATGATAACTGGTTTGGTATCAGATTAACCATGATTAAAATCTAAGTTCAAGTACTTAATAGTTGAGTGATCTTGGACAACTTCCCTTAGTCTCAATTTTTGTTATTTGTAAAGGGAAAATAAAAATATATAAAGTCATATATTAAGTAAATTAAATATAAAGAATCTATTTCAGTGCCTATAACAGATGGACATTTAATATATGTTAGATCCACTGCCTTGAATCTCTAAGAGTACTTCCCATTTTGCCCTGCATCCTTGAGAACTCAATCCTAGTAGCTCAAGAATGTAGGGATCCCAAGAAGAAAAAGAAAATATCATACTAGCTTAAGTGAGAAGAATCTACAGTTTTCAGTTTAATAGTTGAGGTACTTCAATAAGATATCTATATTAGCATCACATTAAAGGGGCTACATACTTATATACATATACATTTAATTTGATGCTTTCATTTTGAAGAAGCAGCTTTGAGATTAAATTTCCCAAGACAGGTGGCTTTCCAGACATAATATAAACATGACTGATATAAAAACATGTCTTTCACTACAATTTTGAAAAAATAAACAAACAAAAAACCCAAACAAAACCCCAAACCAGCTGGGTGCAGTGGCTCATGCCTATAATTCCAGCATTTTAGAAGGCCAAGACAGGAGGATCGCTTGAAGCCAGGAACTCAAGACCAGCCTGGGCAACACAGTAAGACCCACCTCTACAAAAAATGTAAAAACAATTTTGTTAAAACCCCAAATATCAGGTTATTTTATTGGAATTTCTCTATAGGAGGAGGGGGAAAAATCTAAAACTTTTCCCTTTTTATTTGGAAGTGAATACTTAGGTATTAATATTGAAAGAAAAACACTGAAGTTATTTGACAACATTTTAGTTGTGAGCCCTTGGATTTTATAGAAATGCAAGAATTTTTATGGTAATCAGCATTTATTTCTTCTTCCTCCTTATTTTTGTACCTTTGTTAATGAACCTGGGAGAAAACATAAGGCAGATTGCATGAAAACTGAATTTTCATGTATTTGCCTTTCAAAGTGATAAATGATAATATTTAAGTAATTTATTTTCTTTTTCTCTTTTTATTTGAAATGTTTTCTTCCGATTTTATATGTATCAAATATCATCAATTTGCCATTCACTTTTTTAACCAGCAAATGCAAACAGAATTCTTGTGGCTCTTCTTAAGTGGAAGAATTCTCTCAGGGAGCGACAAAGACTGCTTTTTCAAGCAGTGTTTCACTATAAATTGCCAAGCACCTTTGTATAATCATAAACTGTCCACAATGACTGGCCACTTGTCCCTTTTAGCCCAAGGGCGTGTAAGGAAATTACTGCCCTGGTGTGGGAGAGAAGGTTCTGGGTATTTAGCAAGATGGGACACCATGCCAGGTCTTTGTCTCCAGCGGTGGTCCACCAGACAGAATCAGGGTTTTGGAAGATGCCTCTGACAACACGGGCATCTTCCTATCCATCATCTAGTTTCCCTTTGGAATCCTCTGCTATTTTGCCTTAAGAAAACAAAGATGTCTCAACTCTTTTAAATGGTGAGAGAAGTAATGAGCCATTTAATTAAACACACTTACAATTTCTTTCCTGGCTGGAGCATCTCCCCTCAAAATAACTGCATTTAGGATAACTTAATGTTCCCCTTTGCGGGTCCTGGAGTAGCAATAACATGGTCCTGTCATTAACATTTGGTAGAATTACCCATTTTGATATCCTGGGAGAGACAAGCTATGATTTTACTGAACTCAACAGGAAGGATCCTGGGACCAACAACCTGAAGTGTCCACATTCACATTCCTTTACCTGCATTTGATCTTGGTGAATTTCAATAATGTTTTTTACATATTATTAGCACTGTGGATCATTTACCACTGATGATCAGAGTTTCACAGTAGCCAAGGTTTTCTCCACTAAGGCAGTTTTGCTACCTTTAAATTTTTAGGAGATATGATTTCTAGCTTGGACACAGGTCCCTCAAAAGTACAATCACTTTTAGAAGCAGCTGCTCTTATTGACAAACATTCCAAATAATGTTTTGGAAAATTCGGTGAATGGAATGACCCTACATTTCTCAGATAAACTCACCACAGTAATGCTAATCCTATGGACGGTTCAGGGTACGGAGTTGCCATAGTCACTATTTACTTCTTATTTTCTTTCAGCAAATCTGTATATGAGAATAGTAACCAACCCTCTACCTAAATTCCCATAAAATCAGCCACCTTTTCCTTGAGAGACACTGTGATGATGGCATCACCTTGTACAAAGTTAAGGTCTTGTCAGCAGTATGTGAAAAAACCATTTTTATGTTTTTTCATCATGTTCAGTCCAGTTACAACAGAAACCAGTCACTGTTAACAAGGATAATATGAAGTATTTGTGGATTATTAATCCTTTCTCAACCCTCTGGAACTGTTAACATGCTGTTAAACTTATCAGTCAAAGGTCTGGTATATGTTCTGGCTAAAGGAGCTGGGTACTGTCAATGGAGAGGTAAGGTGGACATAAGTGTATAGTATGCTTTTGATCTAATTATGTTGTTTCTATTACTGATGAAGGTTGATGTGTTCTAGATATTGAGATAGAGACTAGAGTCTTTATTTTTGCCTATCATATTCATTCATTATTTTCTCTGGTTCTTTGATATTATAATCACAGATTGCTTGCCACCAAGGCAATGTGAAATTAAGTAATTCTGCACACTGTGAGTGATGATAATGTATGTAATTCATAAAACCACAATGTTTGTCAGCCAAAAAACAGACTCCCTAGTTCTTCAAGTGGAGCTTCTTTGCAAACTTCTGTAATAAATTTCTGGACTTCACTTGAGCAACAAGTAATGGTTTCCAACAAATACATGGAAACTAAAAAACTGCCTCCTGAATGACATGTGGGTAAACAACAAAATTATGGCAGATATGAAAAAATGCTTTGAAACAAATGAAAATAGAGACACAATGTACCACAACCTCTGTGATGTAGCAAAAGCAGTGTTAAGAGAAAAGTTTATAGCACTGAATGCCTATATCAAAAAGATAGAAAGATCTCAAATTAACAACCTAACCTCACACCTAAAGGAACTGAAAAAAAACAAAAACAAACTAAACCCAGAGTTAGCGGAAGAAAAGAAATAACTAAAATCAGAGCAGAACTAAATGGAGATCTAAAAAAAATACATGCAAAGGATCAATGAAATGAAAAATTGGTTATTTGAAACAATAAACTAGACAGATCACTACCCAGATTAACAGAGAAAAAAAAGAGAGAATATCCAAATAAGTACAATTAGAAATGACAAAGGAGACATTACTACCAAGCTCATAGAAATACAGAAGATCCTCAGAGAGTACTATTAACATCTCTATGTACACAAACTAGCAAATCTAGAGGAAACTGATACATTCCTGGAAACACACAACCTTCCAAGATTGAATCAGGAAGAAAAAAAATTCTGAACAGACCAATAACAAGTCATGGAACTGGATCAGTAATTTTTTTTAAAACCTACCAATCAAACAAAGCCCTGGACCATTTGGATTCACAGCTGAATTCTACTAGACATACAAAGAAGAGATGGTACCAACCCTACTGAAACTATTAAAAAATTTCAAGGAGGAAGAACTCCTCCAATAACATTCAAGTTGAGAACCAAATCAAGAACACAATCCCATTTACAATAGCCACAGGAAAAAAAGCACCTTGGAATATATCTAGCCAAGGAGGTGAAGCAACTCTGTAAGGAAGACTACAAAGCACTGTTGAAAGAAAACAGAGACAACATTAACAAATAGAAAAGCATTCCATGCTCATGAGTTGGAAGAATCAATATATTTAAATGTCCATACTGCTCCAATTAATATACAGATTCAATGCCTTCCTATCTAATTACCAGTAACATTTTTCCTAGAATTAGAAAAAATACTCTAAAATTCATATGGAACCAAAAAAACAGACCCAATAGCCAAGACAATCTTAAGCAAAAAGAATAAAGCCAAAGACATCACATTACCTGACTTCAAACAATACTACAAGGCTACAGTAACCTAAACAGCATAGTATTGGTACGAAAATATACACATAGACCAATGAAACAGAATAGAGACCCCGAAAGAAAGTCACACACCTAAACCAACTGATCTTCAACAAAGTTGACAAGAATAAACAATGAGGAAAAAATACCTTCTTCAAGAAATAGTGCTAGGAAAACTGGCTAACCACATGTAGAAGAAAGAAACATTGGACTCCTACTTCTTACCATGTACAAACATAAACTTAAGATGAATTAAAGACTTAAATGTAAGACCTGAAACTATAAAAAATCCTAGAAGACAACCAAGAAGTACTCTTCTAAACCCTGGCCAAGGGAAAAAATTTATGATGAAGATCCCCAAAGCAAATGCCACAAAATAAAAAATAAACAAACAGGGCCGGGCGCGGTGGCTCAAGCCTGTAATCCCAGCACTTTGGGAGGCCGAGACGGGCAGATCACGAGGTCAGGAGATCGAGACCATCCTGGCTAACATGGGGAAACCCCGTCTCCACTAAAAAATACAAAAAACTAGCCGGGCGAGGTGGCGGGCGCCTGTAGTCCCAGCTACTGGGGAGGCTGAGGCAGGAGAATGGCGTAAACCCAGGAGGCAGAGCTTGCAGTGAGCTGAGATCCAGCCACTGCACTCCAGCCTGGGAGACAGAGCGAGACTCCATCTCAAAAAAAATAAAAAAATAAATAAATAAAATAAACAAACAGGACTTAATTAAACTAAAGAGCTTCTGCACAGCAAAAGAAACTATGAACAGAGTAAACAGACAACCTACAGAATGGGAGAAAATATTTGAAAACCATGGATCCAACAACAGACTAATATCCAGAGTCTATAAAGAACTTAAATCAACAAGAGAAAAACAAAAACCCCATTAAAAAATGGGCAAAGGACATAGACACTTCTCAAAAGAAGACATACAGCAGCCAGCAAACATACAAAAAATGTTCAACATCACTAATCATCAGAGAGACACAAATTATAACCACAATGCAATACCACCAGTCAGAATGGCTATTATTAAAAATTTTTAAATAATAGATAGACCCCGCACGGTGGCTCACGCCTGTAATCCTAGCACTTTGTGAGGCCGAGGTGGGTGGATCATGAGGTCAGGAGTTCGAGACCAGACTGGCCAAATATGGTTAAACCCTGTCTCTACTAACAATACAGAAATTAGCCAGGTATGGTGGCGCATGCCTGTAGTCCCAGCTACTCAGGAGGCTGAGGCAAAAGAATCACTTGAACCAAAGAGGCAGAGGTTGCAGTGAACCGATATTGCGCCACTGCACTCCAGTCTGGGCAACAGAGTGAGACTCCGTCTCAAAATAAATAAATAAATGAAAAATACCAGATATTGGTGAGGTTGAGAAGAAAAGATAATCCTTATAAACTGTGGCAGGAATGCAAATTATTAATAGTTCAGCCCATGTGGAAAACAGTTTGGATATTTCTTAAAGAACTAAAAATAGAATTACCATTCAATCCAACAATTCCATTACTGGGTATATACCCAAAGGAAAATAGATCATTCTACCAAAAAGATACCTGCACTCACATGTTTATCACTACACTATTCAAAATAGCAAAGACATGGAATCAACCCAGTGCCCATCAGTGGTGGATTGGATGAAGAAAATGTGGTACATATATACCATGGAATGCTATGCAGTCATTAAAAAGAATGAAATTATGTCCTTTGCAGCAAAATAGATGCCGCTGGAGGCCATTATGTTAAGTGGACCAACACAGAAAAAAAAAAATAATAAGTCATGTTCTTACTTGTAAGTGGGAGCTAAACACTGGGTACACATGGACACAAAGATAGGAACAACAGACATTGTGGACTCCAAAAGTAGGGAGGGAGGGAAAGGAACCAGGGTTGAAAAACTACCTATCAGGTCATATGCTCAATACTTGGGCAATGGGATCATTAGAAGCCCAAACCTCAGCATCACTCAATATGTCCACATAATAAACCTGCACATGTGCCCCCGGAATCTAAAAATTTTAAAATGTAATGGTTTCCACATATTTAACTGATTTGTTTTCTTTGTATTCTTTTGTGTATTTCATTGAAATTTCTATCTGAACGTCAATTTTCCTTTAGATTTCTCCAAAGAATCTAATTTATTTCTATGTCCATTTTAGTATATTTTTAGAGATGCATTCATATATTTTTCATTGAATGCTGTCTCCTCTAATTTGCATATAATCCCGTTATGAAAATTATTTGAACTATTAACAGAAGAAAAATTTTATCAGTATTATCAATATAGGAAACCTGAGGTTTACTTATTTTGGCCACTCCATCTTCCTGCCACTTTTAGGTTGATATGCAATATAGTTGTGCAGTATTAGTTTTCCATAATTTTTTTCATAACTTTTCCTAGGTTTATTAAATTTCACAGCTCAGGGTTGAATTATTCCATAACATTCTGGTAGAATAGACATGCTTACAAATAATAGCAAAACATACGCAACTCAAAGTACTCTAGGTGACCAAAGGCTGCCTAGATCCTACTATAAATGGAACACATTACAGACATTATCTTTATCTTCAAAGTGCAACCCACAGAATCTAATATGCTTACAGGGGTTATATTTTAAACAAGTGAGTTCAGCAGTTTCCAAAGGACTCCACAATGAAATCATTTGGGGAAATAATGCATCTTCCTCTAGTAAATTGAAAAATATTCATTGACACATTAAAGGTTATGAAAAATCATGCAATTAGGAGAAAAAGAAAACTATTTTAATTCGACCTTAGACTATTCCCTGCCCCCATGGGTATTCTGTTAACATGTCAAAACTAGTTCATCACAAAACACAATTTGGGAAGTGCTGATTTCATCTGAAAATCAAAATCACTTTTAACATTATTCTCAATGGGGCAGCATCCCCTAAGAAAAGGGATTTATTTTCTATGGAAAATAAAATTTTTTTGTCTCAAAAATTTGGTGGCAATGGCTGGGCACAGTGGCTCACGCCTGTAATTCCAGCACTTTGGGAGGCCAAGGTGGGCAGATCACTTGAGCCCAGGAGTTTGAAACTAGCCTGGGCAACATGGTGAAACACCATCTCTATAAAATTAAAGTTTTTAAAAAATTTAAAAAAAAAAAAAGAAATTTGGTGAGGAGCCAGGCATGGTGGTTCACGCCTGTAATCCCAACACTTTGAGAGCCTGAGGCGGGCAGATTGCTTGAGCCCATAAGTTTGAGATCAGCCTGGGCAACATGACAAAACCCTGTCTCTACAAAAAATACAAAAATTACCCAGGCATGGTGTCATGTGCCTGTAATCCCAGCTACTCAGAGGATCACTTGGGCTTGGGAGGTCAAGGCTGCAGTGAGCCATAATCACACCACTGCACTCCAGTCTGGGCAACAGAATGAGACCCTGTCTCAACAACAACAAAAAAATAATAATAAAAAAACACAGGCCGGGCACGGTGGCTCACACCTGAAATCCCAGCACTTTGGGAGGCTGAGGCGGGCGGATCACAAGGTCAAGAGATCGAGACCATCCTGGCTAATACGGTGAAATCCCGTCTCCACTTAAAATGCAAAAAATTAGCCGGGCGTGGTGGTGGGTACCTGTAGTCTCAGCTACTCGGGAGGCTGAGGCAGGAGAATGGTGTGAACCCAGGAGGCGGAACTTGCAGTGAGCCAAGATCGCGCCACTGCACACCAGCCTGGGCGACAGAGCAAGACTCCATCTCAAAAAAAAAAAAAAAGAAAAAGAAATCTGGTAGGGACATTTTTGGTTGTTATAATCACAATAATCAGTTGCTACTGATATTTAATGAGCAGTAAACAAGTGGGCAGGAAGTGGGACAGTTACACAGAACAAAGAATAGTCTCATCACTTTCAAGACCTGATGGACGGTCATATAAGGGAAAAACGTGTTTATAATTATGTGAGCTTAGACTCTCCATGATACACATAAACCCAATATATTCTTGTACAGTATTGATATGTGCTGAATTTTTCAAGAATGTAAAATTTGGAACTTTGTAGTTATTCACCATTTCAGAAAATCACACTACTAAAAGAAACACTACTCATTATACTCATTATATTTTAAACATCAATACAACTTACCTCAATCAGTTTGTATATATAGTTGTCTATTTCATGGTGATTCTGTGTACAAACATCCAACTACTTCATTGGGACTTCCAGTGTGGTCATGCCTAGGCATTTATATATTGAAATATCTAGTATTTTATTATAAAACAGTTTCCTTTATTGCTTCTTACTGTGATTTCGGGCATTCTATTTTATTTTTATATTAGATGTATAAATAGGTTGTATTTATTGTCCATACATTTTTTTTCAGGATAATAAAGTGATTGCTACAAAATATTTAATATTAAAAGGGGGGTCATTCATTCCATTGAGATTGAGAATCCCTGTTCTATAAGCATTGGTTCCCTAAAGGTGAGCATTTGAATTAGGACAACTTATGACTGACCAAAAACCTGATTAAATTAAATTGACCCACAAAAATGGTATGGTTAAGGTATGTATTGGAAGATACAGTATTTTAAAATAAAACAACGTATCAGCAAGCCATTTCTATGTGCCTAGCATTTGATTACACTGGAGCACACACAAAGAGGTATAACATAGGTCTGCCTGCCTTCGTGGAACTTACAGTGTGGTAAAGAAAACAAGGCAATAGGAAAAACAAAGAACTACATGTCAGTCACTTTGTAAACATTTGTAAAATAAATGTTCATAATTCCTTCAGCTGTGCATTCTACAATTAAATGGACAGCATCAGCAAGGTGTGTTCATCATGACAAAAAGGAGACCAGCCTAATACCAAGGAGTTGGGGGAAGGACAAGGTTAGATCCTGGGAGGGACCAGTGAGAGAGAGATGACCGAACGAGATAATGAAACCTTGAAAGCATAGGAGCCTGAACTTAAAGCAGTGGACGAAATTAAGCCCCTATAAACTTCTAGAGAAAGTAATAAAGATGAATTACTTACTGAGTCAATTAAACCTCTTTATATTTTTAAAATTTAAATTTAAATTATATTACTGATTGTAATATATATGACAGACACACTTACAGAGAGAAAGACAGATATAAATGATCTTAGGTAGTTGGGGAAAGGAGTCTGACACACGAAAATGAATTAAGATTTAGATTTGATGAAATTGAGATGATCAGTCTGAACAGACAGCTTTCAAAGTCAACGTAGAAGTAATTGCTGAATCTTTCACCAGAATGAATGAGCTCATAAAGAGAATGAATATGGTGAAGGAAAGAGGTATAAAACAGAGCCTTGGGGAACACCCACAGGTTAGGGAACCAAAAGAAGGGCTGGCAATGCAGCCAAAGAAGGCAAATATGACTTTCCATTCAAATGATAAAACAATGAAAAGCTTCACTCTTGCCAGGTGGGTTGCAGAAACTAAAAGCATGATAAATCAATCATTTTTTAAGATTTAAGAAAGGTTATGGGCCACAGAATCATGATTGTTTACCAATATGTTATGACAGAATTCCTAAACTTTTAAGTTGATATCAAAGATTATAGCCCTGTATATAAATAACACATACATCCATGAAGGAGGTTATTCTAAAAGGAAGACATACTACTTACAGAGAAAAAATCCAGTTATATACAGGTGAGTCAAATGGCTCATATACTATTATAAACTCTCAGAAAATAACAGTAAGCAAAAATGAGTATAAATTCATCATCAATCATTACTGAAAGTTGCATTACCACAGGATTACTCTGACTCAATCTAATAGGCAAAGAAATTGCCTAAAGGGCAGTATAGCTTTGAGCATAAATTTAGTTGTATGCAATAGCAGAGGCAACTGCAACAGAAATCACTACATTCTTCACAAATTATCCTTTATTTTCCATGTTCATGTGTGAACTGAAGCTATTTGTATCAAATGTCTCAACTTTATGAACCCACCTCTAGATTGTTTTAGTAGTTAATTATTAACAGAAATTAATGTGCTATCATGACTAAACATTCCCAACATTAAATGTTAACTACAGTTGCCATCTAAGAATGTGAGGAACTCTACAAATAGGATATCCTGTGTCCCAGTTTGCCTGGGACAGTCGGTTTATACCTGCTTTTCAGGATCATTACTAGTACCCCCTTTCACTCTTAAAGTATGGATGGTAAATTACATGGACCTCATATCGATGAAGCCAAGCACACAGGACATTACTATTTTCTACTTCATGTTTATTCCTAATTTACAAAAATATCTGTCATATCCTATGAACATCCATTATAGTTGCTAGTAACTCATAGAATGCTGCTCACACTTTCAGAAACTAGCCCTGAAACAGCTAGGGACTGCCTCCTAGTGGTGGGGTGAGTCTTGTGTATCTCTGACCCCACCTGTGTTTCAACATTTTGTCAAGCCTAGTGAGGTTCTCCCATACCTACCAATCAGCTTCGAACGACTCTTTCTACTCCATATTTTTTGCTCTTGTGCTTAATAAGCTCTTGTGTTTCCTCATTCAAACCAAGATAATGGAAGTGTATCCCAAATCTGAAAGACTTTCTCCACAGGTGGAAATTTTTACTTTACGGAAAAAAATAGGCTTGATTTCTTGTAAGATCAGGAACAAGTCAGGGGTGCCTGCTTTTGTCACTTCTATTCAAAAAGTACTGGATTTCTAGTCAGAACAATTAGGGAGGAAAAAGAAAATTATAGGCATTCAAATTGGAAAGGAAGAAGTAAAACTCTTTCTGTTTGCAGATGAAATGATCTTCTGTATTAGTCTGTTTTCATACTGCTACAAAGAACTGCCCGAGACTGAGTAATCTATGGAAGAAGGAGGTTTAATTGACTCACAGTTCAGCATGGCTGGGGAAGAGTCGGGAAACTTACAATCATAGCAGAAGGCGAAGGGGAAACAAGGCTCCTTCTTCACAAGGTGGCAGGAAGGAGGAGTGCCTAGCGAACGGGGAAGAGCCCCTTACAAAACCATCAGATATTGTCAGAACTCACCCCCTATCTCCAGAACAGCATGGGGGAAATTGCCCCCATGATTCAGTAACCTTCACCTGGTTTCTCCCTTGACACATGGGGATTGTGGGGATTACAATTCAAAATGAAACTTGGGTGGAGACACAAAGCCTAACCATATCATCTTCTATGTAGAAAAAACCCTAACGAACCCACATAAAATCCAGGCATGGTGGCTCATAACTGTAATCCCAATACTTCGGATAGCCAAGGTGAGAGGATCACTTGAAACCAGGAGTTCAAGATCAGCCTGGGCAACATAGCAAGACCCCATCTCTAAAAAAAAAAAAAGTTTTTAACCTGTCAGAGCTAATAAACAAATTCTGCAAAGTTACAGCATACAAGATCAACACACACAAAGATCAGCTGTATTTCTATAGCTTAGGAGTAAACAAGAAAGAAGAAAACAATTTCATTTATAACATTATCAAAAAGAATAAAATGCACCATTAGGAAGACCATTATTAAAAAAACAGAAAACAATAAGTGTTGCTTGGGATGTATAGAAATTGAAACCCCTGTACACTGTTGGTGGGAATGTAAAATGGTACAGCTGCTCTGGATAACAGTACAGTGGTTCCTCAAAAAATTAAAAATTAAATTACCATATGAACCAGAAATTCTACTTCTAGGTATGTACACAAAAGAAAGCAGAATCTCAAACAGATATTTGTTGTTATACACTAAATTGTGTCCTCCTCAAAATTTACATGTTGAAGTCCTAACCCTCAGCACACCTCAAATATGTCTCTATATTTGGAGACAATGCATTTAAAAAGGTAATTAAGGTTAAATGAAGTCACATAGATAGGACTTACTCCAATATGACTGGTGACCTTATAAGAATAAGAGACACCAGGGATGTGTCCACATAGTGAGAAGATGACCATCTGCAAGCCAAGGAGACAGGCCTCAGGAAAAACTGACCCCGACAACACTCTGATCTCAGACTTCTATCCTCTACAACTGTGAGAAAATTAATTGCTGTTTTTTAATCCACCCAGACTGTGGCATTTTGTTATGCTACTCCTAGTGAACTAATACATTTGTACACTTGTGTTCAGAGCAGGATTATTCAGAATAGCTAAAAAGTGCAAGCAACCCAAGTGTCATCTAAAAGTGACACATATATTGTTTATCTCATATATATATCATATATATATCATATATATATACCCCCACAATAGATTATTATTATTCAACCTTAAAAAGGAATAAAATTCGGCTGGGTGCAGAGGCTCACGCCTGTAATCCCAGCACTTTGAGAGGCTGAGGCAGGTGGATCACGAGGTCAGGAGATCGAGATCATCCTGGCTAACACAGTGAAACCCCGTCTCTACTGAAAATACAAAAAAAAAAAAAAAAAAAAAAATTAGCTGGGCGTGGTGGCAGGTGCCTGTAGTCCCAGCTACTTGGGAGGCTGAAGCAGGAGAATGGTGTGAACCCAGGAGGCGGAGCTTGCAGTGAGCCGAGATCATCCAAGGCACTCCAGCCTGGGCGACAGAGCGAGACTCCACCTCAAAAAAGAAAAAGAAAAAAAAAAAGGAATAAAATTCTGACACATGCTACAACATAGATGAACCTTGAGGACATTATGCTAAGTGAAATAAGCCAGTCACACAAAGACAAATATTGTATGGTGCCACTTATATGAAGTAATTAGAGGATTCAAATTCCTAGAGACAGGAAGTAGAAGGGTATGTGCCACAGGCTGGGGGAGGAAAAATGAAGAGTGGTTGTTTCATAGATACAGAGTTTGTTTTGACAGATGAAAGGGGTTCTGGCGATTGGCTGTACAACAATGTAAATACTTAATACTGAACTGCACACCTAAAAATGGCTAAGATGGTTAATGTTATATGTATTTTACCATAATTAAAATTTGGTTTAAAAAAAGAAAATACTGAGGAATCAATTTAGCAAAGGAGGTACAGGACTTGTACACTGAAAACTACAAAATTTTGCTGAAAGAAATTAAGGAAAACATAAATAAATGGAAAGACATCCAATGTTCATGAAAGAAATTAAGGAAAACATAAATAAAATGGAAAGACATCCAATGTTCATGAATTGGAAGTCTTAATACTGCTAAGATAATGCCACCCAAAGCAATACACAGATTCAATTGAAAGACCCAATAGCATTTTTTGCAGAAATAGAAAAGTCCATCCTAAAATTCATATGAAATTCCCAGGGTCTCAGAAAAGCAAAAACAATCTTGAAAAAAAAATGACAAAGTTGGAGGACTTTTACATTCTGATTTCAAAAGCTACAAATATACCTTAAATACACAATAAAATTTATTTTTTAAATGCTACAAATAATGGAAAAAGTATAGTACTGGCATAAAGACATACGTAAAGACCAATGCAATAGACACCCTAGAAATAAACCTTAAGAGTATATTGTCAAATGATTTTTGACAAGGATGCCAAGACCACTCAATTGGGAAAAGACAGTCTTTTTCAATAAATGGTGCTGGAAAACCTGGATATCCACATGCAAAAGAAAGAAGTTGTCTTACTTTACACCACACACAAAAATTAACTCAAAATGGATCAAAGACCTAAATATAAAACCTAAAATTACAAAACTCTTAGAAAAAAGGGAGAAATCATCATGACACTGAATTTAGCAATAATTTATTGGATATGATACCAAAAGCACAGGCAACAAAATAAACAAATAGATAAATTGAACTACCTCAAAATATACTCTCAGCAGAGTGAAACAGCAACCAACAGAATGGGAGAAAATATTTCCAAATCATATATCTGATAAGGACTTAATATCATGAACATATACAGAATTCCTATAATTCAATAACATAAAAACAATCTGATTTTTAAAATGGACACGGGACTTAAATAAACATTTCTCCAAAGAAAATATACACATGGCCAACAGGCACAAGAAAAGATGCTCACCATTACTAATCATTAGGAAGATGCAAGTCAAAATCACAATGAAGTAACACTTCCCACCCATTAAGATGACTATTACTAAAACGAAAAAAACAAGCGTCAGCAAGGACGTGGAGAAAGGAGAACACTCGTGCATTGCCGAGGTGGGGGGAATGTAAAATGGTACAGCTGCTATGGAAAATATGATGGTCCCACAAAAAATTAAAAATAGAATTACCACATATTCCAGCAATTCCACTTTTGGGTATATACCCAAAATAATTCAAAGCAGAGGCTTGAACAGACATTTGTACACCCATGTTCACACCAGTATTATTCACAACAGCTAAAAGGAAGACAACCCATGTGTCCAACAAAGGATAAACAAAATGTATATATGTATACAACAGAATATAGCCTTAAAAGGAAGAAAATTCTGACACATGCCACATGAATGAATCCTGAAGACACTATGCTAAGTAAAATAAACCAGACACGAGGGGATAAATATTGTATGATTTCACTTACATGAGAATCTAAAATGGGTAAATTCACAGAAAGGGAAAGTATATTAAAGGTTTCTAGACTCTGGAGGAAGGGGAAAATTACAGTTTATTGTTTAATGACACAGAGGTTCTGTTTGGAATAATTGAAAAAAAATTTGGCAATAGTGGTGATGGTTGCACAGTATTGTGAATGTAATTAACACCACTAAATTGTACACTTAAACTGGCTAAAATGGGTCAGGCACAGTGGCTCATGCCTATAATCCCAGCACTTGGGGAGGCCAAGGCAGGCGGATCACCTGAGGTCAGGAGTTCAAGACAAGCCTAGCCAACATGGTGAAACCCCGTCTCTACTAAAAATACAAAAACTATCTGGGCATGGTGGTGTGCACCTGTAGTCCCAGCTACTCAGGAGGCTGAGGCTGTAGAATCACTTGAATCAGGAGGCGGAGGCTACAGTGAGCCAAGACTGCACCACTGTACTCCAGCATGGATAGCAGAGTGAGACTTCGTTTCAAAAAAAAAAAAAGGCCAAAATGACAAATCTGTATTTATATATATTTCACTAAAATAAGAATTTTAAAAGGCATGAAGTTAGGCTTTTATTTGGATTGATATGATGAAATGTGAATAATCTGAATTCATTCATCCATTTAGTAATTTTTTTTTTTTTTTTAAGAACAGATTTTGCTCTGTCACCCAGGCTGGAGTGCAGTGGCATAATCACAGCTCACTGAAACTCTGAACTTCTCGGCTTAAGCAATCCCATTTCAGTCTCCTGAATAGCTAGGACTATGAGCACACACACCACGCTTAGCTGATTTTTTAAAATATTTTTGTGGAGATGGGGTCTCACTACATTGCCCAGGCTGGTCTTGAACTCCTGGCTTCAAGCAATCCTCCCATCACAGTCTCCCAAAGTGCTGGGATTATAGGCATGAGCCACTGCACCTGGACTCACTGACATTCCATATAGCACATATTATGTTGTAGACACTTTGCCAGACTCTAAAGTGATAAAAAGACAATTATGATAATGTTTTTGTTGTCGCTTTTTGAGACAGGGTCCTGCTCTGTTGCCCAGGCTGGAATGCAATGGCACAATCTCAGCTTACTGCAGCCTCAACCTCCTAAACTCAAGCAATTCTCCCACCTCAGCCTCCTGAGCAGCTAGGACTATAGCGGGCACCACCATGCCCAGCTACTTTTATTTTTTGTAGAGACGAAGTCTCACTATGTTGTTGCCCAGGTTGGTCTCAAACTCCTGGCCTCAAGAAATCCTCCTGCCTCGGCCTCCCAAAGTGCTGGGATTACAGGCATAAGTCACTGCACCTGGGCTATCATAATGTTTTCACAACATTAATAATAATTAATAGTTTTTTGGGTTTTTAAATTTTCAACTTCTATTTTAGATTCAAGTGGTATATGTGCAGGTTTGTTACATGGGTATATTGAGTGATGCTGAGGTCTGGGATACAAATGATCCACCCAGGTAGTAAGCATAGTACCTAATAGTTTTTCAACCCTTGCCTTTCTCCCTCCCTCCTACTTCAGTATCTACTGTGCCATGTTTAGCTCCCACTTGTAAGAACACAGTATTTGGATTCCTCTTCCTGTGTTAATTCACTTAGAATAATGGCCTCCAGCTGCACCCATGTTGCTGCACAGTACATGATTTCATTCTTTTTTGTTTCTGAGCCCAGGCTGGAGTACAATGGCACCGTCTCAGCTCACTACAAGCTCCACCTCCCGGGTTCACGCCATTCCCCTGTCTCAGCCTCCCAAGTAGCTAGAACTACAGGTGCCCACCACCACACCCAGCTAAGTTTTTGCATTTTTAGTAGAGATGGGGTTTCACCATGTTAGCCAGGATGGTCTCGATCTCCTCACCTCGTGATCTGCCTGCCTCAGCTGCTCCAAGAGTGCTGGGATTACAGGCGTGAGCCACCACGCCCAGCCAATTTCATTTTTTTTCATGGCTGCAGAGTACTCCACGGTGCATACATACCACTGCTGATAGCCACCTAGGTTGATTCCATGTCTTTGTTTAATGATAGTTAACTGTTTTTTGAATATTCTTACATACTCCCAACAAACTTATGGGTTAATTTATATGATTATCCTCATTTTACTGATGAAGAAACTGGAGACTTAGAGAGAATAAGCAACTTGCAAAAAGATCACAGTGCTCAACTATATATTCTTAACCATTATTCTGCCGGCAAGTGTATTTGCTACTATGAGAGGACATAAGCAATGCAATTAAATTAGTCACCCAGGATTTTAGGGATGTCTAAGCAAAAACTTGTAAGCTGAGTAGGAATTTGGTAGGGCGAGGGTTATAAGTTATATAAGAAAATGTTTCTAGGCCAGGTGTGGGAGCTCGCTCCTGTATTCCCAGCACTTTGAAAGGCCTAGGTGGGAGGATCACTTGAGGCCAGGAGTTCAAAACGTCTGGGCAACATAGGGAGACCCTGTCTCTACAAATAATTTCAAAGTTAACCAGGCATGGTGGTGCATGCCTGTAGTCCCAGATACTTAGGAGGCTAAGGTAGGCACATCACCTGAGCCCAGGAGTTCAAGGCTATAGTGAGCCATGACTCCACCACTGTACTTCAGCCTGGGTGACAGGACAAGACCCTGTCTGAAAAAAAGAAAAGAAAATGTTTCTAACAGTGGGAACAAAAAGTCTAGAAGAAAAGGCAGAGGGGACTTGGGGAACTTCAAGCAGCTTAGTGAAGGTAGATCTTAAAGTGTTAAAGGTAAACTGTCAGAGATGAGACTGTAGTAGTAAGTACAACAGAGAGAGGTTTAGTTTTGGCTTTACCTATTGTGAAATAAACCGGCCGGGCGCGGTGGCTCAAGCCTATAATCCCAGCACTTTGGGAGGCCGAGACGGGCGGATCACGAGGTCAGGAGATCGAGACCATCCTGGCTAACACGGTGAAACCCCGTCTCTACTAAAAAAAAAATTACAAAAAACTAGCCGGGCGAGATGGCAGGCGCCTGTAGTCCCAGCTACTCGGGAGGCTGAGGCAGGAGAATGACGTAAACCCGGGAGGCGGAGCTTGCAGTGAGCTGAGATCCGGCCACTGCACCCCAGCCTGGGCGGCAGAGCAAGACTCCGTCTCAAAAAAAAAAAAAAAAAAGAAAAAAAAAGTGAAATAAACCACCACAATGTTTAGTGGTTTAAAACAACAACCATTTTGTTATTTGTCATTATTCTGTGGATTGATCAGGCTCAGTTAGACAGTTTCGTAACTCCACATGATGCTGCCTGGGGCTGAAGTCATCTGGGGGTTTTACAGATGTGGAACATCAAAGATGGCTCTCTCACACATATGGCATCTTGTCAGGGACATCTAGAAAGCTAGATTCACTTGGGATACTGGGATGCCTGAGCCCTTCTCTTCCTCCATCTAGTTTCAGGCACACTCTTTCCACTTTCTAGTCCTCCAGCAGGGGAGCTGGAGACTTACTATTAGGCACTTTAGGTGTGAAAATTAAAGCTATCATGCATTCAACTTTTGCTGTATGGCAGAGGCCTGGAAATGGCACAGCATCCTTTCTACCATATTACTTAGAGTAAGTGACAAGGTCAGCTCAGATTCAATATGGGAGGGAATCCTGGAAGATGTGATTCATTGGGGGCCATCTTTGGAAACTAACTACCACAGGTTTTATGTATAGGATCAGGATTGAGGAAAGCATAACGAGTAAGGAGGTTATTGGAACAGACTAGGCAAGAGATTATAGAAGCATTTTGTATTTGGAATATCGACAGGTAAGTAGAATTAAGTTCTACTTAATTAAGTGATAAAATGAACTGAATTTGTTGAGTAACTGACGATGGAAATTGAAGGAGGACCAAGGTGGATGGAATGTAGATAACTTTCTGGTTTCCTTCTTGTGGTCAGGGGTTCATAGAGTTGTTATTCACTGAGACAGAGGATAAAGTACAAGGAGCAGATGTGGTAGCATAGGTACCGTTGTATGTGCATCACACAGATAGAAACTGGGTCAGAGATTAAGACTGAAAACACATATGCAGAGCAACTGAAAACATGGGAGTAGATGAATTACCCATAGAGGGTATGTAAACTGAGAAGACAGCCCAGGGAAGGGGTCTCGAGGAAAAACAATGTTTAATGGGTAAGCAGAAAAGGAGTAGTCACAAAGCAGACTAAGAAGAAAAAAAAAAAAAACTGCGAGAATAGAGAATCCCAAAACCCAGGGGGAAAAGGTATTTCATAGAAGATAAAATGACTACTAATATCAAATGGTATTGAGGAGTCAAATATGATTAAGACTAAAAATTGTCCCCTTGGATCTTAGACATATAATTATTGACTTTGGCAAAAGCAGTCTTGGGGAGAAGCTTTACTACAGTGAATTAAGATGTAAACAGAAGGTGATGACATAGAAATAGTAAGGAAGCAATTTCTTCAAGAAGCTCAGCTGTTAGAAGAAGACCTAGTAGTAAGTATAGGAGGACAAAGGATCAAGAGAGGATTTTTAAAGATGGCAGAAGTCACCGCATCTTTAAGTTCTGTTGGGATAAAGCCAATAAGGAGGGAGAAAGAAACTGAAGATGCCAAAAGAAGCCTCTGAGGAAGCTTAAGAGACAAGAGCAAGAATACAGAATCAGAGATTAGCTTCAGACAGAAGAGAATCACTGTGCCTAACATTTGACAGAAGTAAAGGAATGGTTATGAGCTGTGATGGTTAATACTGAGTGTCAACTTGATTGGATTGAAGGATACGAAGTATCGACCTGGGTGTGTCTGTGAAGGTGTTGCAAAATGAGATTAACATTTGAGTCAGTGGGCTGGGAAAGGTAGACCCACTCTTAATCTGGGTGGGCACAATCTAATCAGCTGCCAGTATGGCTAGTATATAATCAGGGAGAAAAATGTGAAAAGAGAGACTGGCCGAGCCTCCCAGGCTACATCCTTCTCCTGCGCTAGATGCTTCCTGCCCTCGAATATTGGACTCCAAGTTCTTCAGTTTTGGAACTTGGACTGACTATCCTGGCTCCTCAGCCTGCAGACGGCTTATTGTGGGACCTTGTGATCGTGTTAAGTTCATACTTAATAAACTCATATATGAATATATATATATATATATACCTTTAGTTCTGTCCCTCTAGAGAACCCTAATACATGAGTAGAGGTAAGATTGCAGGTATGGTAGCTGAAAGACACGGGAATTCCTCTCTGATGCCTTCTACAGTGTTTCCTCAATAAAGTAGGAAGTAAGGTCATCTGCTAAGAAAAAGGATAGAGGGTTTGAGAAGACTAAAGGGGGTTTTAATGGCCACCATGAAGACTAGGTTAAAGAGATGACTAGAGGCTGCGCAAGGTGGCTTACACCTGTAATCCCAGCACTTTGGGATGCCAAGGTAGGAGGATCACTTGAACTCAGGAGTTCAAGACCAGCCTGGGAAACATAGTGAGATCTTGTTTCCACATAATTTTTTTTAATTAGCTAGGCATGGTGACATGAGCCTGTAGTCCCCGCTACTTGGGGGGCTTAGGTGGGAGGACTGCTTGAGTTCACAAGCTCAAGGCTATAGTGGGCCATGGTTGTGCCACTGCACTCCAGCCCAGGTGACAGAGTGAAACCTTGTCTCAAAAAAAGAGACAAATGATTAGAAAAACACAGCAACATTGGAAAGATTGTTAAAAAGCTTAAGAATCCAAGGCCAGGTTGGCAACAATGCCTCTGTGGAATCCTGCCAGCTCAGCTGTGAGGTTTTCTCTTTTGGCATTCAATAATCAGGTATAAAAAGTAAGTTACATAGATTCAAGGGAGGAATTGTGCTAGAGAGGCATTGACAGGTGGGTAACATTCAAGAAAATTAACAATTTTAGCAAGAAGTCTATTGAGAACTGTAGGCAATTACGTTTTTTATTTAGTTAAGAGACTCGCAACTCACAATGTTATTAGTTTTGTAGTTTGCCAAAAGTACATATTTGTAGCACTTTCGGTTATACTCAGATGTACTACAGAGTATGGATGGGGTCCCCATTTAGAGTTCTTTCTGTCCCTGTAAGAGACAGACCAGAGAACCACACCAGCCATCTTAGGTATCAATATCTCTATTTAGAGGTGAATTAAAGAGAAATAACAGGAGCCACATACATAATTTAAAATGTTCTAAAATCTACATCAGAAAAGTAAAGAGGAACTAGTGAAATTATTTTTAGTAATATATTTGATTTAACCAGTATATCAACATATTTTTTCAAAAGCAATTAATATAAAAGTTAATGAGATGTCACATTCTTTTTTTACATATACTAAGTCCTTGAAAACTAGGAAGAGTTGTATACTTACATTGCATCTCAATTCAGACTAGCTACATTTCAAGTGCTCCAAAGCCACATGTGGCTAATGGCTACCATAATGGACCGTGCAGGTCCAGATGTTATGGTTCCACAGTTACTCTTGCTGAATTAACAGAGCCACTGAGGTTCTTCCTTAGATACCATCATCCTACTCCCATAATCAAACATAATTCATAACATATGCTTACATAGCATGCTGCATCTATAATGTTCAGTTATTTGTAGTCTCAAAAATGTAGACACGTGTGTTACAATGAGATCATCTCAAGATAGTTCTGGTCCCCCCTAATTTCACGCTGACCATTGCTTGGAACCACCAGTATCTGCAGAGCCACTGGCTAATATTTGCTGTCCCAGCTAGCCAGGTGTGGCAGGTGGAAAGTAGCTGCCCAGTCAGGGGTTCAGCTTTCTTTACTAAGTTAGTTACGACTCACCCACTAACAATCCAGCTTCCAAAATTCTGTTGATGTCACCTTTCATGTTCCCTTTGTCATTACGGAATTTATGCCTTTTTTATTCCTTGACTTTTATTTTACTGTGTTTTCATGAGAGAGTAAAAATGAACACGTTATTCAGTTGGCCATGTTTATCTAAAAGTTGCTTTTATGATTGGGGCTGATTTATTTCAAAATCTATACAATTATTATCAGAAGATACTGATCTGCAGACATAGAAGACAAACTTTTTCAAGTTTCTTTAAAGATCTACTTCAATCGAAATTCCAAATATAAATAATGTACAATATCTTAATGAAAAATCAATTTTCTCTTAAATTTTCTCTATTAAGAACATTTTATATTCAGAATACTCTTGTGCATATGACAAATAAGCTAACATGAAAAGTGAGAAAGATAGTGTTATCAAACGCTACTAACCCTGCTTCCTCCAGACGAACTGTAAAAAATTGTCTAACTACAATTCAATTGTTTTGTATGTGCTGTGTGAGCCTTAAGTAAATATTTGGACTCTAGTCACCAGAGGTTTTATATTTTGTGGATGTCTGCAAAGTTATCACATGTAGAAACTGTTAACCTATTACCATTATGATTAAACCCAAGGAGTACCTAATTCCAGCACCTTCCAGACTAGAAGTTAGCAAGCACTGTCAAAACAAATATATTCATCAGTATCATAACACTTGTAATAGGATAGACTATGTTCATTAATGTGTTCTCTGAAAAAAAAAAAAAACACATTTCTCCAGCAGTGTTGCAAATTTATTACTTTTTAAAAACTAATTTTTAATTAACTTTGTGTTCTAAGTCTGTTTGAAACAAAAGTCATCCTTTTAAAAATAGGGAGAGTTCAGTCTATTTTATTTGTTCTTTTAAGATTATTTTTGCCCTTTCATTAGCATTAAGCCAGAGCAATATGCTGTAATCTTTTTAACTACAACCCACCCACATAAAACAGACCAGATAACTAATTAAGCTGAGATTATGGTACAGCAAAACACAACAGCTTTAATCAACTTCAGAATAGGTAATGGATATGAATCTTTTCTAAAGCAGTTTAGAAATATTGATATTGTACTCTTTCACCAACATTTTTCTCTACTCATGACTTTTAGTCAATGTATATATTTCCATTTTCTTTTTAAAGATTAGCAAAATTTTTAAATTTAATTCAAATATGTTTTAGTACTATTATGTATCAGGCACTGCTAGGTGCTAAGAATAAAAATATTACCAAAACATATTCTCTGTACTAAAAGACCTCAAAATATATAGCATGACAGACTGGTACATAAACTAACAACTATAAAGCAGTATGATAAGTACTGCAATAAAGATATGAACAAAGTGTTATGGGAAGCCCAGAGGCAGGAATGATTAATTCTGTCTGGGAATGGTGGTGGAAGGAATAGGATTTTCCCAGTGGGAAGAGGTAGAAGGAAGACTACTCCAAGCAGAGGGAATAACATGAAAAAAGGCATAATGAAAGTACACAGCTTCTTTGGGAAACAATAAGTAGCCTGGTGTGGCTAAAACATGAGATTCCCACAGAGTAATGGTAGAAGCCATGTGGAAGTTTAAACTTTTTGTTATAATGAAGGGAATGAAATGCCATAAAAGCAGGAAAGAGGTGTGATTTGTCTTAGAAAGAAAACTCTGTGGCAGTGTGAATGACTGACTACAGAAGGGGGATAGAAGGAAGCCAGGAAAACCAATTAGGAAGCTATTGTATAGACTATGTGGAACTCTGAGCAGTAATTGTGGAACTGGAGAGAAGGAAAAGAAGAATGGATTTGAGATGTATTTCAAAAGTAGCATCACCTGGACATGATGGCTATTTGGATGGGGAAGGAAAGCGGAAAAATCTCAAAGATTCCACGATGTACTTTGGCTTACATGATGATTTAATCTAAACAGAAAGCAAAAATTTTAAAAATGAGCTCAGTGTAGCAGATATTTTCCAAATTCGTTGTGTTATTGATTGGATTCAAGCGGAGAGATCCAGGAGGCAGCTGGAAATAAGGGTCTCAGCTAAGGAATGTAGTCAATACCAAAAAATACAGAGTTTTAGCAACATAAAGATGATATTTGCAGTCATGTGAGCAGATGAAGTTTCAAAAAGGAACAGGAGGAACCATTGCCAAATACTTCACACACACAAAAGTCAGATGAAAAATATTTAAGGCAAAACTTTTAAAAGAAATATTTTATAAGAAAATATAGAGAAATGTTTTCATGATCATGAGGTAAGAAAGGACTCCCTAAACAAGACATATAAAAAGCACCAATCAGAAAGAAAAAATTTAACAAATTCAGCTAAGAGTGAAAGTGCAATCCACAAAGTGGGGAAAATATCTGCAACACATATAACTGACAAAGGACTAATATGCAGAACATACACGGAGCTCTTACAAATCAGAGAAAAGGCAGACAATCTAATAGAAAAAAAAAAAAGACAAAGGCAAATATAAGAAGAATAGGCACTCCGCAAAAGAAGAAATAAAAATAGAAACGAACATATGAAAAGGGGCTCAATCTCATCAGTAATCAAGAAAATACAAATTAAAACCACAACGAGATATTACTACACACCCAATAGAGAGACAAAATTTTTAAAGTCTAACAATACTAAACTCTGGCAAAGATATGGAGCAATTAGAATTCTCATTCACTATTTGAGAACATGAACTAACACAACCAATTTGGAAATTATGCCAGTATTTAGTCAATATATACATGTCTTATGGCTCAGAAACTTTACTCCTAGAACATATCCTAGAGACCTGCATTCTTATATGCATCAGGATATGCATAAAAGAATGTTCAGAGTGGCATCATTATAACTGTCCCAAACTGGAATCAACCCAAACACCTATCAACAGTAAAACAGATAAATTTTGGTATATTCACACTATGTAATATTATACAACATACAGCAATAAAAACGAACAAGCTACAGACACATAATTATAAACATTACAATGTTAAGTGAAAATAGTTACAATGATAATACAATATAATTTTATTCTTATAAAATTCAAAACTGGCTAAATAGATCTATAATTATTTAGGAATATATATAGAGGTGGTTAAGATAGAAAAGAAATGCAAGAAAAATTATAGACCGTTCCCAACTTACAATGGTTCAATTTAGGATTTTTCAATTTTATGATGGTGCAAAAGCAATATACATTCAGTAGAAACCATATGTTAAGTTCCTGTGTATTCATTCGGGTTTTCACTTTTAGTACAGTTCTCAATAAATTGTATGAGATATTCAACAGTTTATTATAAAATAGGCTTTCTGTTACGTTATTTTGCACAACTGTAGCTTAATATAAATGCTTTTAGCACATTTAAGGTAGGTTAGGCTAAGCTATGATGTTTGGTAGGTTAGATGTATTAAATGCGTTTTCAACTTACAATATTTTCTTTTTTTTAATTTGACTCTAGTCAATAAACTTATGATATTTTTAACTTACTATGGGTTTATCGGGACATAACCTCACGATAAGTAAAGGAGTGTCAGTAACATGAGCAACAGAATAGCAGTTACCTCTGGCGAGACAGAAGAGATTACGATGGGTAAAGAATAACCTAAAAAATTATGTGGTCCCAATAATATTCTATTTCTTGACGTAGGGGTAGTGATTACATGGTGTTAAGTTGATAACCATTTGATGAAATGTACATATAAATTTTATAAACTTTTAAAGAATTTTACAACATAAAATTTTAATGAAATAAATTTTGAAAGAGATGTGATAGTGAGAACCAAAAAAGTCTTATTTCTAAGGATGATCAAAAGAGTTTAAGAAAGGATGCTATCAAATCCATTCAAAACTAACTTTAAAAATCAGAAAGAAACAAAGGCAATTCTGTATCTGAGAAGAATTACATATAAATCTGTTTCATGGCTGATGACTGGGCTTCACTCTTTAATTCACTCAATAAGCACTGCTGAGTCCTACCTTGTGTCTGGCACTGTGCCAAGGGCTGAGAGTACAGGAAAACTTAGTCCAACCTCTTAGGTTTCTCTTAGCTCTAGGAACCCTGCTGATTTCTAATCTCTCTCAGGATAAAAGGTTTAGCTGACTTATTAATTGGAATACAATCTCAGGGTAAAGAAAAATCTCAGTTCCTAATAAAAAGTTCAAATAAAAGGTATGCAGGATTATCAGGTGCTGAGCTGAGTACACAATACAGTTTATGCCTCAACTTGAGAAAATACAGGGAGAAAATAGGTGCTATTTATTTTCTCTAAACATAATAAACATGAATAGACAACATTTATTTTTCACATCAAGTAAGGGGAAGACTGAAGAAGTTACCAGCATGAATAGAATCATGAAATAAGGGTTTAAAAAAACCTGAAGAATAAAGGTACAACTCAAACAAGACTTCTGCTCTTTGCTTTTCAATAAAGGAGACCTATAGGGATATGATCTCTGCTACCCAACTTGTTAACTCATTTCTTAATGTCCAGACTTAGCTCTGAAAAATAAAATTTACCCAAAAAGACAAGGATTTTCCATTAGCGAGATTTAAAAAATCAAGCTACAAGCTTCAAAACTCAAAAATAGATGTTTCCAAGTTAGTGTAGGTAGGGGGAAAAAAAAGACCTGAATGTTTGCTTACACATAAGCCTCAAATACAGAGCCATTAATCTAATCCCAACTCTATATCTGGTTTAAACTTATTCTCTGGATTAGAACTCCTATAATGTAGCAATGTTCTGAGCAAAGAAGATTCACTCAAGAACAGAAAACACCACTCATAAATGTGAACCCACTAATAAGAAATTTTTAAATTACTTAGAAATGAAAATCAGTAAGAAATTAAAATTAATAAGGAATTAATGGGGAAAATAGAAAGATGAGACTTGGTATCACACTAGTCTCCTCAATTAATGTTAATGTCTCTCAGAAAATTCATTAACATGAAATTTAAGTGATGCCCAGAAACAGAAAAGTAAGGACATCCCAATAAACAATTTTCAATGACCAAAACTCAAATTTTTACAACTTGAATTTAGATGAAGCATCTTTTATTAATATTAATCTGGCAATCAGATTCTCAAATGATATGATTATGTATTTTAAAATTAATGTTTGTTAATACACTTAAAAATTTAGATACCTCTTAGAGCAAATGAGAATGGAATCTGAAGACTGAGTACCAAGATCTGCTACCTACCAATAATGCAATATTGAATAAGTAACCAAACCACTTAGTCTCACTTTACCACTGCCAACTTCACAAGACTCGGGCAAATTAAAGAAAACAATATATGTGAATAATATTGTACAAACACCAAAGCATGGGAAGTGCAATTTTTTCAATCTACTACAAAGACTACTTTTGACAAACTAATAAATATCTTTTATTCACAGTAAAGAAAAAAATTTAAATCTACAAAAGCATAGTATAATAAAGTCTTAGTATTCTCCCTCAGTTTCAAAAATTATCAACTCAAGGCTAATCTTATTTCTTCTATTTTTGACCTACTCTCTCTCTTCCTTGACTATTTTGAAGCAAGTCCCAGACATCATATCATTAACTTCCCTAAGGGCTTAAATTCAATAGCCTCTATTTAGTTCATGTACAGGTATGGTATCCGAAGTCTAACAGAGAAGTCTGGGCTAGAAACATGAATTTGAGCAATGAAACACCAGCAATGAAATCAAGATTTGAAGCAACAGCTCTGGATGAGGTCAAATATTCACATGCTTGAGAAACAAGAAGGTAGATTATCTGGGTGCTCTTTCATTAAAAATACAAATAGACATAAAGCACATCTCTTCCACCCAAGAAACCCTATGAATTTACAAAGGCCTACAGATTTTTTGTATCTTACGATTTAAAGTGCTTTTCTCCCTTAAAAAGTGTCCCTATGTAGTAACAGTAACTACTCTAAAAGATTTAACAAATGCCCCAAACATGAATAGATATATTTTATGCAACATCAAATTTAAACATTGATATTGTAACCAACTACAATTCTACTTTTCAAAGTATTTGTTAAAAACTTGTTATTCCATGTATATTTTATTCCTTGCAGTGTATAAATCTCTTTTTAATTTCTTTTGTATATTTCACAGCAAAATTTTAAAAATAAATTTTAAAAATAAAATATGATTCCTATTGAAATAGCTATGACAGATGATGTAGCTTACAAGCATTTAGAGCTCTGAACATACATGAGAATATTTGTATACTGAAAATGTTTATACATTCTTTAGACACCAAATGTTTTATACACTCTTTAGAAGCTGAATCAGAGATCATTTATTCTTACATTTTATTTTTTACCCCGAGTGTAAAGATTAGTTATGATCTATTTATACTCCAATCCTGAAAAATTTTTGACTCAAGTTCCTTAAATCCTAATTTACAATCCACTTTAAAAGAATTTCTAAAATAGCTTTCATAATCTGTTTAGCAAAGATTAACCTTTGTAAAAAAGTATTTGTGACCATTGGAAAGGAATGCAATTTTGTCCCTTTAGTTATATTAGTCACCAAGTAAAAGATTCAAAGGAGGTAAAAGAGGCACAATTTTTAGAAACACCATAGATTTCCAATGTTTGAATTTTGATGGACCATCATTGATTAAATGGAGCCTAAGTTCTATTTGGTTAGAAAGAACTCCAACATATTTTAAGCATATCCCTATCTTTCAAGTAATAGTTTTAGAAACAAAAGTGTACAATTTCATAAATTAGAGTGATATGCATTTTAGTTTCAAGCACACCATACACTTCTTTGCTCTATTTTTTTCCTAAGAAAAAAACTAGATATATTTAAAAGCAGTGTCAATTCTGGCTGTATCATGTAACTGCCATTTCACCTAAATTACTGGATTTTTTCACAAATATTTTTGATTTTTAAAACTTTTGAGGAACTGCACCTGTGTTTTAAGTAAAATACAACTCAGTTTTAAAACATGATTAAAGAATCATCAGATCAAAATGGCATGTTCCCCTCGTCCACACACACAAAAATTCAATTATTTTTTCAGATATCAGTAAATATCAACAGGATAATTAAGAGGCATAATTGCTTTCTCAGGAACCATCTACTAAACACAGCCAAAAAAGATTCTGGTTTTCAAAAAAGTACAGTCCAGACACCCAAACATTTATTTAAAACAGATTCTTTCCTTAAGATAATGAAGATGCTTTCTTGTCAAATAGGCAAGATATTGTTATTATTTAGTATTCATTTAAAATGTGGTGGGTTTTAATTCAAGTATTGTTTAATATAAATATTTCTTGAGGGTTTTTTCATTTTCATTTTAAACATGAAAATGTATGGGGGAAGGGAGAGAAAGTGTGAAAAATATAGAATAACTTGTTGAGAACTTATTCTGTTTTTAATTAGGGAATTTTATAAAAATATCTTGTTGCTGTTCTTAAATTAATTCCGCATCAGAAGCCAAGTGATTTTTTGGTCTTGAATAGTAATGATACAGATTCTCTTTACCAATAATGTATATAATAACAACATTTATATATCAGATTTTATTTCTGTACCTCTAAAGAAAACCTTAGGGCTTGTCATCAGGCACTAATGACATCATTAACATTAATGAATTCTGCCAGAGCGAGTAGTGAATTTATATTTTCACAATTGAAAAAAAATCACAATTTAGCTGTGGAAATTGCTATTTTGCACAAAATACATTAAAAACTAGTAATTTTCTTTTGATACAAGAAATGAAACCACTCCGGTTTTTGGTCTCTGTAATTTAGCAGAAATGAATTTGCTGACATACAGCGTCTTAAGGTTTTTACCTGTTTTTCTTCTCAGATTCCCCCTTACGTTTAATGCCCTGTAGCTTTAAGATTTTTTTCTAAAACAAAACAAAACAAAAAAACCACAAAAAAACAAAAACCACTAATGAATTAGAGAAACACTGTCTCTATCTATACTCAATAACTGGTATAAAAAATTACAGAAAGGCTCAACAAACGAGGTCACTTCACCGAATCTGTTCAGAACTTCAGCAAATTAAAGCAGTGCCCTTGAGAGAGTTTTAAGATTAAAAACAATCTTTAAAATCATAAATATGACCCATCCCTTACCCTTAAGCACTTCACACACGTTCGTCTAAGAGTAGCCTTTTTTGCCCCTACAGTATAAACAGAGAATACAAGGTATGAGTAGAAAACGTCAAGATTTCGTTGACCACTCAAAGAAAGAAAACTGTTGACGTCTGAACGTTGCTAAATTTTCGCAGGTTGCTAAATCTCGTTAAGTTGCTTCAATTCTAGTCGCTCCAATTGAGTCAGGAACACCCAAACCCAAACCGAACAAACTTCCTGGACAGAAGGGCGAGCTGAAGTCGGTTCTCAGAGAACCTGCCTGTCAACAGGTGGCCGGCCGAGGGTGGGGTTGGGGGGGGACCTTCCGCGTTCCCGCCGCCGCTGCCCAGGGACTCTCGGCCAACGCCAGCGCCCTCACCCTGCCAGGCCTGGCCACCTCCCGCCGTCCCCCGCCGCCCCCGGCCCGGCGGCGCACTCACCCCAATCCCACACGCTCCAGCGTCCCGGCAGCCTGAGGTGGCGCCGCGGCCCGGCAGGCCCAGGGCGCCTTCTCACTTCCGGTTTCCACTCAGCGCCGTGGGGTTTCAGCACCTGCCGGGAGGCCCTGGGAGAAGCACGTGCCTCTTTTCGAAGCCTCGTTCCCCCGGCGGGAACTCCGGCTGGGCCTCGGTGTGCCTGGCCGCCAGCCCCCTCCCGCCTTAGTATCCAGGTGCCGAAGCTTCTAGACACCCCCGAGGGGCCGGCCCACGGGGTCGCATCTGCCCTTCCCGCCCGCAGCCACGACCTAAAGTGTGAAGCTCCGACACGTCCCAGGCCGAGTGGAGTCAAATAACAACTGCGACGAAACTGAGGCCCAAAGATCTGGGCACCTTGCTCCGGAGGCCACACAGTTGTCCAAACGAGTGCAAAGCCGGGTCTCCTGGTTTCGTTCCATTTAGCAGCCAAGAGGACTGCTGGGCCCCACAGAGCTCGCCTCAGGGAGCCGCGGGCCTCGAGCGGCATTGGCAGCTGCTGCTTGAGCCAAAGCGGCCCTGGGGCCGCTACAGGCAGGGTCAATTGAGGGGAGCGCCCAAAAGGCCCTGAAGCCCGGGTGCCCAGGCCAGTGCGGCGCAAGCTGGAAGCCTCCTCGTCCTGGCCGCCCGCCAACTCTCCCCGGCACATGCGGGGTCCGCACCAGAGGTGCCACGGGGCACCCCAGCAGGTCAGGCTTGGCCCCTCATTTCACCCAAGGCGCCGCCTAAGGGAGACCCTGCGCGGGCGCGGGTCGGCCCTGCCTTCAGGCCCGGCGCGCCAGGGCGGCGCCGCTGGACCAAGGGCGGAGGGGCCGCGGCTGCGCCCCCTGTGGGCCTCTGCTGAGTCGGGGAAGGTGGTTTGTTGGCGTGGGAAGGGCGCGCCCGAGCATGGCCTACCGAATCCGGAGGGAGGACGCGGCCGAAAAAGCTTTCCTACAGCCGGGCTCGCAGCCCTGCGACCCCGCTGGGCGCGGGGTGCGGGGCGCGGGAGGGGTCATTCTCCGAACCCCGCCTCACGGTGTGTTCTCAGGTCTCACACGGAATTTTTTAAAAATAGGGGATGTTGGTCACTTCGCAGGAAACTTTTCGTTGTTTCCTTGTTTCCTTCCCGCCCGTGGGCAAGTTGAGCAGATTCATGGCCTTACACCCAGGAGGTTTCAGGCCAGAGTCTGGACAGTTCCAGGCTCTGCATTTTCTGGGGGAGGATTTCCCCCCACCCCCGTCTTCCCTCAGAGGGAGATGGAACTGTCCTTCCTGACCCCCAGATGCAAGTCAGGCGTCTTCTTCCCCTGCCAAAGTGAAACGCGTCCTTGTCGACTTTTCCAGGTTATGAGTTTGTATGTTTTAAAAGAACTTTACGATACGAAGAAAGGTAATTTGGCTACTTCTGGCAGGAGCTGAGGGCTTAGAGGGACATCTTAGCACGTGGAAGGAATGACTCTGATTCCCCAGCCGCGGTGAAGCCACCCGGGACAGCTCAGCAGCAAGGAAGGTTGTCTGCTGCCAACATGCAGGACACGGATCGGTTTTTTGTCGTTTTGCTTTCTTTTCCTTTTTGGCTCAGCTCAGAGAGCATTACAGAGCTATCCTTTCCCGCCTCCCGACCCTCTTCCCCTCCCCCTCTTCTTTCTGGTGCAGGCAATTAGGGTGAAGAAATCAGTGCCAGGCTCCTGCCTCTGAAGAGAAAGGAATTGCTTCGGGAATTGAGTCCTGACACCTGTCTCTGTCCTGGATGGCGAGGGGGGATGCGGGGTCAAAACGCCTGGGGGAAGAGGCCAGGCTGACGCGGAGGGGCGTGGTGGGGGTGGGGGAGACACTCCCTAAGCGAAAGTTTCTGGGGGCTCCTCTTGCCAGGTCCTCCCGCCTCATCCTTTGGCCTCCAGCTTCACGCAGGTCATTAACACGCGGGTTATTAACACGGAGTTTCCCTCGCTTTTAGCCCCCGGAGACCAAGACCTGAGGCTGGAATCAGAAGAGCAACACTGACGAGCCGTTCATTAATTTGCATTTATTTTCGGGAATTAATGTAGATAAAGAGGAGGAGGGGGACTGCCTTACATTTCAACAAGTAATTTGTGATCTTCACATCAGACAAATCAAATTTACAAATTACTTTCCCACCTACTGGACGAAGCGGCCAAAGCCAAAATTGATACACAGGCGCGCGGGATCTCCGCAGATTTCGGAGAACGAAGGTGCACTAAAAACTCACTAGACAAAACAAGGGTGTTGAAAGAGAGAAGCCGACAGAGGAGTTGGAACTGGGTTTGGGGCCTGGGTTTGTCTGTTTTTCCCTAATGCTGTACTTTTACGGATTTTGTTTTGTTTTGGTTTTTGTTCCCTGGTTTTGGTTTTCTTGTTTTAGGTTTGTAAACTGGAATTGCGCCCCTGTGCTTAGACCCGATGAGGGGTTCAGCCCTGCGCCCCTGCCCAGCCCCTACCTCTGTACCCTAACTTGTCTGTTTCCTCCACACTTCTGATACCCCGTGCCCAGCTTCCTAAAACCAAGCGGTTCTCTTCAATAAATACACAGAGGGAGAAGATGTGAAGAGGGCAGGGCAGCTTTGCAACAACTGAAAAAGAAAAAGCGCCATTGATTGAGGAAGAGCTGAAGGGGAACGGACAGAGGGAAAATATTTTTTGCTTTTGTTTTTTATATATGTGTATATATATACGTATATATATATGTGCTGTATATCTCTTAAAGTTCTGTTTCCTGGGTGCTAAGACAAGATATGTTCAGTTCAACCAACCAACAGCAACTAAAAAGTTTAAGTGGTCCCTGGAACGGACCTGACTATGTACAGCATTCCCGCCGAGGCGGAAGCTTGAACCAGTCCAGCGCAGGGCGGGGCGGGATGCGGCTCTGTGCGCGGAAGGCTGGGGGCGCGCTCCTCCGGCGGGCCTAGCCCTGGCGCGCCCCAGCGCACTCAGCTGGGGCGGAAGAAACGCCGAGAGGCTCTGGCCCGCAGGCGTGGAGCAAAATCGAGGGCAGCTGAAGGGGCGGCAGTCTGCGCGGGAGGAACTCTTAGTGGTTTTGATTTGGAGTAGTGTGTGGGTGCTCCAATGGGCAGAAACACGCCAGTTAGTGACTCCAGTGTCCAGAAAGAATAAATTAGTGTTGGGCTCAAACAGCGGATCAGAGCGAAGAGCCTCCGAAGGCTGCAAGTGCTTAATAGCTGTCCAGAAAGGTTGAAAGGGGAGACTTAGGAGTTTAGTAGGGGCTGAAGGGGGGAGAGAATACATCTCTCCTGTATAGAATGTGTAGGCCAAGCCGAAGCACCGGTCCCCCCATCCAAGGGGTAGGGCGGGTTTGCACATCCCCCCAAGCAAGTGGCACAAAAATGGGGGCGGCAGTGCAGGCAATGGACATCTTTTGGGGGGTGAAAATTCAGTTTTGGAGAAGTCGAGGCAAAGGCGGGCGGTGCAGCAGCAGCAACAGGATGGGGACCACGGAGGGCGCAGGTAGTTGCGTTTCTTCTCCTCTCTCATTCCTGGGCTCACAAGACCTGGAACCGCCATGAGGCTTGGTCCTTATAGTCCAGACAGTCGGGAGAGTTGAAGTTGAGTTTCCAGGCAGAGGAAGCAGCAGCGGCGCCAGGCTCCTTGTAATCCAAGCAGTCGGCAGAGTTGAAGGCAAGCCCGGAGCCACTGTAGCCTTGGTGGTGGTGGTGGTGATGGTGGTGATGGTGGCCTGAGGATTGGCTCAACGGGTGGTGCGCATGTGGGTGATGGTGATGGTGGCCCGCCATGGAGGAGGGTGCCATGGGGCTGAGCTGGTGCGGGTGGTGATGTGAGTGCATGGGTGCTAGGTATGAGCCGCAGTCCACGCCGCCAAAGTAGGAAGAGGAGGGCGTAGGGTAGCCTTGGCCGTAGCTGCCGCCCTGGCCGTAAGACATGGGGTAAGAGGCTGCTGCGGTGGCGGCGCCTGCAGCTACCGAGCGCTGCATACACGAGGCGTTGCTAGGTGCGGCCAGTGGCTCCGGCACTGACACGGACGCGGGCGCTGAGCCTGGCGAGATGGAGGCCGGGCTCCAGATAGATGAAGCAGCCGGTGTACTCAGTGACGACGCGGCGGCCACCGGGTTCCCACTTAGTCCCGCAGCCGCTGCAGCCGCTGGGTTGGCGGAAGAGCTGGACGCTGAGCTAGAGGACGAGGCAGAGCTGGACACAGCTGGCGGCGTGAATTGGCCACTGCTTTCGGAGCCCGAGCTCTCCCGTACTGGAGAGGACTTCTTCTTGGCTGGGCGGCTCTTGGTTCCGCTCCCGCTCTGCTGCTGCTGGCGGCATTTGGCGCGGCGGTTCTTGAACCAGACCTGCCGTGGGCCGGATGGGGGGAGAGTGGGTCAAGGGAAACTAGGGGAGCTTGTTGCTCCCCCGCCCCTTGAACCCAACTCCCCGCCCAGAATATCGCAACCCTTTCCCACCGAGGCCTCCGCCCCTTCCTGTCTCTGGCCTGGCCAGACCCTGCCCCCTACCTCGGTTCTCAGCTCCTCCACCCTCCCCCATCCTTCTGCTCAAAGTCCCTCCTCAGCTGGCTCCAGAGCAGGGATGCGCACCTCCCCACCTCTACCGCAACTCTGCCCTAGGGCGGAATATTTCAGTCTGTCGAGCCAGAAGTTCTGCCATCTCTAAATTGCTGCTGTTGGCTGCTTCCCTGTGTGTTTGGAGGCCCAGTTTTCTACTAACAGAGCTCAGGCAACAGCGGAGAGGTACAGGGCCGAAGAGTGTGGAACAGTCACCAAGTCCAGGGCCAGAGCCGTTTCACTGAGCAGCTCCCGGAGGCCAGAACTGGGCAGGGCGAGTATTTGGGTGGGGGTAGGAGCAAGGCCAGAGGCTAACTTGAGGGACTCGGGAAGGAAGCCTGGGTGAGATTTCGTTGGACTTTTGGCTCCAGGTGGGGAACCACATGGAATGGTTACTCTTCTGGGAAAGCCCCAGCACATGGCACTGCATTCCTGGTCCCCCTTCTCAAGCCTTCCAGTAAAGGAGGCGAAACAAATGGCTCTTGAGGAGAGTTCTGAGTTAGAATCCGAACATTATCATCGGAACCCTTTCATCTCAAAAACAGAAATAAGAAAGCCGGCAGCAGGATTTTGCACTTGGCATCCTCTGTAAGCAGAGGAAGCGTCTAATGAGACACAGGCAGAGCACCAGGCTCCGGCCAATCTCCGCTCTTCCATTTCTAGGATTCCCGGGGTGGAAGACAAGGGCAGAGGCAGAATTCAGGCCTCTGAGGGAAACTGCCAAGTCCTGAGGCAGGCAAAGAAGCAGGGGCAAGTGTCAGGCCTGCAGGGCGCTTTACATTCGGGAGCCTCCCTAGTCCTCCCGCAATTCTGAAAAGTACTTTCGATACCGATACGAAAGGCGCTCTAGGGCTAAGGGCGGAATTCAGGGCTCTAAGCCATTTCCTTTAACTTTTGCCCCCTTTCCTGGCTGGGGTCCAGCGCTAGGGGGAGTCCGAGAGGGGCTGCCCAGTCTGTAAGCCCATCCCCAGAGGACAGTCTCTTCAAGAACTCCTCAAGAGCCTTCCCAGACCTTCCCCCAGCAGTCTCAGCTCCCCTACCCAGACCCTGGAGCCCGGGGAGTGCGCACCTGGACTCTGGACTCCGGCAGGTTGATCTTGAGCGCCACCTCCTCCCGCATGAAGATGTCAGGGTAGCGAGTCTTGGCGAAGAGCGCCTCGAGCACGTCCAGCTGTGAACGCGTGAAGGTGGTGCGCTCCCGCCGCTGCTTCCGTGGAGTGGCTGCGGGGACAGGCGGGGGCGCCGCGGGTCATTGGTGGCCACGCGGACCATCGATAGAGCACTCGGGCAGGCCCCTGGCAGGCCCAGAGCTCGGCCTTCGCAAGAGAAAGCCGAACTGGGAATAAAAGACACTCCCTCGGGCGGCCGAGCCTGAGAGGCCACAGGTGGGAGAAAGTGCAGATGTGCGACTAGAAGCCAGTGTCTCCAAGATTCAAGGGCTGCCCCTTTCTATGCCTCTCAGAGGTTAAAAAAAGTAAGAGAAGTCTACAATCTCCCTTCTTCCACATTCCCCCTCCCCTGCACACACACACACACACACACACACACACAATCTCTCTCTCTCTCTCTCTCTGGCTGGGGGACAGGGAGTGGGGAAGAGGTAGGCAGAAACACGACCTGAAAAACACTTTCGGAGAAAATAAATGGGGTAAAGGAGCCGGAGCTAAAGAACCCCGGGTTTGGCCCTCTACAGCAGTGCAAAAATGGATGCAGGACATCAATTTAGAGGACAATTTAATTAGGAAGGAAGAATACTCCTTCAGTCCAGCCTGCCGCTTCGCATAAGGAAAGTTTGGCTCTTTCTGTCAGGGCCTAACGAGTGTCCAGATTACTCATTCCATGTTGGGGGAAAAGGAAAAACACTAGCCGCCCCTGGGTAGCGAATCCGCAGGTAAATGAGCTCTGCGCTGGTGGTGGGACCACAACAGGAGAAAGGTTGCCGGTGACCCGGCCAGGAAGGCGCACATTGCGCGTTTTCTCAGCCCTGGCCACCTCACATGCCCACGACTCTGCCCCGTGCGCCAGCAGTGGGCCCTGTATTGTAAACAGGCAGTGGGCCCTGTATTGCAATAGCCGACTCCCTGGGCCTGCTCGGCAACAAAGCTTGCACTCAAACCCAACAGTCTGGGGGGCCCCAACATTGGAGAGGCTGAAGCAGGGTCGGGAGGGCTGGTGCTCACCCGGATAGCCCACGGATGGGTGCAGGAGGTCCATGGCGGGCCCAGCCAGGCCCAGCCCGTTCATGCCGTATGGGGGTTGTTTGAGGTAAGACATCATGCTAACAGCTGGGTGGAGGCGCCCCGACGGATCCAGGGGACCTGGGGCCAGAAGCGGTGCAGGGCTCCCACCGCAGTCCTTCAGGGTCTGATGCGTCTGGGGGCCTGGCCTATGAAGACACGAGACACACGGAAACCATCAATCGGAGCCACTTGGCTGCCAAGTCTTGCCCCGGGATAGACAGGGAAGGCAGGTTACAGAACTGCGCAGGGTGGTCAACTGGAATCCACAAGGCCTTAGCCCAGAAACCACAGTTGCTTTGAAAAGTAAAGTTTTCTGGGTCGTCTGGCTCCAGCGTTGGAATGAGCCAAAGACACCGGTAGGGAGTCCATAGGAGTAAGGAGAAGTCAAAGCCAGGCCAGGCTGGGGAGGTCAGAGCAAGAACCGTGGAGTGTGCAAGCTCCCAAGTCCAGGCAAAATTCTGAATCCGGCAGAAGCCAGCTTCATGTTGCACAAGCAAACGTTCACTTGGTGCCCGGACGGCAGGCCTCCCGGAGCATGAGGGGTTGTTTCATTTTGTTTCACGTGTTTTTGAAAAGGTAGAGACTACAAAGGGCCAAGGTGAGGCAATGTGGAGGGCTAACCGCACCTCAACCTCTTGTCTACTTAGGACACTTGGTTCCTTCAAAGGTCTCCAGGGCTGCGCCCCTGCCCCAGAGCCCGCAATCACCATTCCAGCTGACCTCTCTGTGCCCAGCCACTGAAAGATCGCTGACGCGAAATCCCATCACACCTCAACCGCAGTAACCGGCCCAGGCCTCGCAGAGGGCCAGGGGACGCCGAAGAGGCCACTGTAGAGGGGGGCGACCCCAAGACGCGGCCTGAGGTCGGGAGCGTCTCAGCTGCGGCCAGCGTCCTTCGTTGCCAGCGCGCACCCGGCCTTCTCTGTCCAGTCTGGGCTGCGGACCACAGGGTGACTGACCTAGCACCTCAAAGGGTCTCGGGGATTTGCGAAGCCGGAGGGCAGCAAGTCCCGTGCTGTCATCCTTGTAGCTGAACCCGCGGCCCCAGGACACGGTCGAGAACAGAGAAGTAGGCCTCAGCGGCATAGCCCACGCAGACCCGAGCTGGGAGGTGGAAGCCTCGCCCCCGCCGCTGCCGGGAACCCGGGGCGGCACTCTCAGGGGTCAGGGAGGGGCGCTGGAAACTGGGCCTGGGGCTCTGGGGGGCCATTGCTACACCCCGCTTAGCGGGATCGCTGTGAAGCAGGCCAGGGACTCGGGCTAGGACGTTCAGGGAGAGAAGTTAGAGCTAAAGAAGCTCCCCCCTACCCCGTTCCCACCCCGGTCTTCTGGGATCCAAGACCTGGGCTGAGGGAGTCCAGCTTGTAGGAAGGGGACGAGAAGAGAAGCAGCCAGGGCTCTAGGGCCGAAGGAAAATGGGACTCAAAGCTGCGACGGCTTTGCGAAGCTGCAGCGTGAGTTTTCAAAGACTTTCTCCAAACTTAGCACTTCAGCTTGGTTACTTCGGAGGAGGCGGGGGAGGGAGCGGCGGGCCGCGACAGCGCCCCGGGGTCCTCGGCTCACCAAGAGGGGAGCCAGGCCGCTCCCCCAGCCCCGCCCACCTGCTGGTGACCGGGGAAGTGGGGATCCATTTGAGGAGGGGGAGGTAAGGGTAACCAACGCGCTCCCGGAGTCCGGGATGGTCCCGCGGCTTTCTCCTTACCTGCCCTCAGCTGCCGGGGACGTTCACCATCTACCTGGATCTCTCACAGAGACCCGCCGGGCAGCCAACCTGCAAAACAGAGCGGCACAGGAATTACCCCGGCGGCTGGTCTAGGACCCCGGGTTTCTTTCTTTTCCCAACTTCCTTCCTCCCACCTCTATCTTTTTTTTTCAGTGGCTTTGTGCGTGTCCCTCTGGGTTTCACTTTATTGCACAGACACTTTGTTTGCTAAGCCCCACACGTTCTCAGGACATTGCCTCGCCCGGAATCGCGCCGAGGGGCCGCAAGGGGGGGAATTCGAGGGCAGAGTTGGGAGGTGGCTCGGCGTTACCGCGGCACTCCCGGTACAACGTGGAGGCAGTGGGGACTGGGAAGTCCTGCAGAGTCACTTTGCAAACTAAATAAATCAAGCGATTTACCTTGTCGGAGTGGCTTGTCTTGCTCGGTTGTTTAGGTGATTGGAAATGTAGCCTGATGAAGATTGATCACCTTTCTACTGCCCTCCCCGGGTATGTGAACGCGAGGCGAGTGCGTAACGGGGCTAGGCCGCCAATCGGGGGCCCCGCGCGGGCTGAGTGACAGGGAGCCGGGCAATGGCAGCGCGAGCCGGGGGTTACCTCCGCGCGCCCCCGCCCTCCCCCGCCCCCCACACCCCGCCCTCCCCTCCCGCCCGCCCCGCCCCGGTCGCGCGCTAACTCCGGGACTCGGCTGGCAAAAGCGGCTCAGAGCTAGGCGAGGAAGCCGAGCGGAGAGCCCGAGTCCTGGCCGCGGAGGGGGCCGCGGGTCTCCAGGCCTTCCCTGGGCGCCCCCGCCCTTCTCTCGCGCTCTCGGCGCTCCGGAGGGAGTGGCAGAGACGAGGAGAGGTGCTGGAGAACCGGTTCCTTCGCTCTCCTGCGCGCCACCGGGCTCAGCCGCCCGGGTGTGGGCGCCAGGACCCGGGGGCGGCGGGCTGGAGGAGCCCGGGCCTCGGCCCCTCTCCTGGCGCCGCGGGCCCCAGCGTTTTCTTCCTCTGCACCGCCACCTGAGACCGACGCCGCGGGCGGCTCGTGCCGGCGCAGGCTACTTTGCAGAGCGCGGGAGCAGCTCCGGGCGTGCAGATCTCTCCTCGGCGCCTCGGGACTCTCGCGCCTGGGAAGAGCACCCACTGGGAGGGCACAGCCACTTACCTGCTCATCGGCATCTCCCGGGGTTCCCGGTCCCCACCAAGGGTGTTTGCAAGCCTTAAGCGCTTCTTCTGAAACGTTGGAGCCCAGCGTCCTCTTGCCCTCACATGTACACCCTACTTCTTAATTCAAACATTTTGATAGGAAAGTTTCTTTTTCATTCTTTCTCTCTCTTTCCTAGTCTGCCTCTAACAGGGACTTTTTGATGGAAAATGTGGCCACAGACCCCTGCCCTCAACTTTTTTCCACATGCTGCGTAAGGAGCCTCCTTGAGGCGATTTCCCCGGATTGTTCGTACGGGCGAAGCCCATTTCCCAGTGGAACAAACTTCCCAAACACGTCTGCCTGGGTGGACTTTTAAAAGTGCAAAAAAGAGTTTTCGTTCCAACTCTGAGCTAGGAGAATCTTTTAAATGGCACCTCCTTCTGAAAATCAGGCACTTTATTCCCTTTCGAGGAATTTCTACCCCTTGTTTCTAATCTCCCCCACTCCCCCACCCCGACAGGCGGGGTAAAAAGTTTGCACAGGAGTAAGTGTGAGGGCGAGTCAAGGAGCCTTCAGGCGCATCACAGTGGGGAGCACCCGTGCTGCCCAGGCTGCGGGGTCGGGCGCGGAGAGCAGACAGGGCGCTGGGTGAGGAGGAGGAGAAGGAAGGGGGAGCCCGCTGAGTGAAAAGGGGCCGCGGCCGCCGCTCATCAAAGTGCTTCCCCCTCCCCCAAGCGACACTTTCCTTTGGAGTCCGAATAAAATACGGTAACAGAATATGATGGAGGGCACACTGTTTCCTTAACTGCTTCTCAAAGGACCCGGGAGATCTTCTTAGGACCTTTAATAAGGCTTTGGTCGGTTCTTTTGTTGATCTCTCAAAATCAACTCCTTCTAATTGAAGTTGGAGCTGAAAGCGAGCTAATGTTCAAAGAAAGTGGCCGCCAGACCAACGAAATTACATTTTTTTTTTTTTTTTTTTGGACGATGAGGGAACATCTAATCAAAGGGGCAGGGGAGGAGGGGTGGGAGTGGGGGCGTACGAAGGAGAAAAGGAGGTTTTACAAGCTCCTTCTCTGGTTCACAAAAGTCAGCGACACGGGCGCTTCTCTCCAGAACAAAGACACCGCGGCCCATTCACAAAAGGGAGAGAAAGCTGAATAAAGAACGAGAGAAATGGGAAAAAATGAGAGAGAGAAGGAGGGAGAGAGTGAGTGAGAAAGAAGCTTTAAGAGGAAAAGAAACAGCGCAGAGCGCAGCGCTAACCCAGGCGGGCACACACTTTAGGCTCGCGCAGGCCCCTACCAGGAGTAGCCCACGAGGCCCGCGGTCAGCCACCCGCGGCTCGGAGCCACTGTGATCGTGCTGAGGTTTAAAGAAAGCAACGAAATATACCCCCGCCTTAGGTTCCGAGGAAAGGCGCAGGCTAGAGCGCACTAGTTTTGGGGAAAAGAATATGCGGACGTCCCGGGGTGCGCATCGTCGGCGTCTGCGTCCATAGCCCGGCGCTGCCCCAGTCCGGGCCAGTCCGCTGTGTGCGGGGGTTGGCCCTCCAGTGCGGGGGCGGGTGCCCTTCCCCATTCCTCCACCTTACGCATTCCTCCCTCCACCAGGCCCTGTTTCGCCTGCAGCCTCAGCACCTGACCTGGGTCCCGCGCGGCGAGGTGGGACGGCAGTGCGCGCTGGAATGTGCCCGCGCGGTCCCCGGGGCACGCCTCGCGGGAGTCCGGCGCTCTCGGTTCCAGATGCTGCCACCATTCTCGGGGAAGTTGGGAGGTATCAAGTAGCACGGATTTTTTTTTTTTTCCTAATGAGAGTATTTATCTAATCCCAAATTGCAGGCGAATTTTCTTAACGCTCAGCCCATAAAACCCCAGGATTAAGAAAAGAAAGAGAGAGGAGAGGGGGAGAGGGAGGAGAGTGCAGAGGGAGAGAGACTGGGATGAAAGTTTCTTGAAAGCGGCGCAGAGGATTGAGGCGGCCGTCGCTAGGCAAATGTCCAGGTGGGAGACGCTGGGCCAGAAGCCATGACCGTTCCAGCATCGGCTGCGGTGCGGGAAGGGGAAGTGGGAACACCACTGGAGGAGGTGAAGCCGTCCAGTTTAAGGCCCCCGGGCCGGGAAGGAGCGAGGGAGCTGGGTCTGGAAACGCGGATCCAGCATCCAGGTGACCTCCAGGCCGGGCCGGGCTCTGGAGGACACTTGGGACAGGGGGAGGGCTTTGGATCTGAGGCCGAGGGATCTGGCCAGGGGCGGAAGTTCTGCATCGGCCCGCAGACTGTGCCCAAGCAAGCCCGCCGCCAACGCCCCTGCTCCTCTGCGACCCTCGGACCGATAGCCTCTTTTCCCGCAGCGCGGGCTTTCCAGGTCCTCTGGCGTGCTGGGCTCGTGCCCGCTCTCGGGAGCCAGCGTCTGGGCACCACGCAGCGATGTCCGGATGCAGCGCCCTTGCCGCGGGCCCGACCCCGCCAGGCGCCGGAGTCCACGCTCCACCGCCGCTGAGGGGCGTTCGGGCGCCACGGAGCAGCCCAAATGGAAACCCCGGGAGGCTTGGGGCTAAAGCTGGAGAGGCAGGTAGAGGGGCCGCCCGGCGGTCCCAGACCATCCTAGCAAATCTGGGGCCAGGGAAGGGTTGTCAGTTGGCCTATTGGGAGCGGCTTTGGGGGCAAAGGAACTGCTTTTCGGCGAGGCCCCTCGGGAGAGAAGGTTCCTCGAATCAAGCGTAAACTGGGTGGGTGCTGCTGGCCGCCCAGGCCCCAGGCTGCTTGGGGCCGGCGATTTCTGTCTGCCGAGTTTTCCCGGGGTTAGAACGGGATTCTGAGAGCGTTCCCCAGAGAGCAGCAGCTCTCTCTGCTCTCCTGCTCGAATACAGAGGGCAAATACCGACTTCCTTTACTTAAAATAACTTTTCAGTAACTTAAAAGAAATCCTTATCATGAAGCAATTCTACCGTAGCAAGTTTTTATCATTTTGAAAGACTGGCAATTGGAGGTGGCTGCATATTTGGAACGAAATTTGTTTGTGTGTACACACATATGATCTACGGTAAAGTATAAATGCTACTGGACTGTTTTCTCTAAGTTTCTGGACTTGTTGAACAAGCTTTCTTTGTTTGGACACCCCTGTGGGGGAGTGAAGGAAACTACCACAGAATCGTTTTTGTGTGTGTGTGTGTTTTTTTTTTTTTTTTCCCTGTAGCCTAGAACTTCTTGTTAAAACTTCTCTTTCACTCATTTCATACACACATACCTGCACACATTCTCCCCGCCCCCCAACAATAACCCTCTTCCTTTCACTTCAGTACCTACAGACTTGCCGGTTATCAGAAGACACGACTCTCCCTAATACGACTTCAAAACTCTAACAATTCAAAGTAATGACGTGGAAAATTCAAGATATTAATATTTTTTCATTGGTGTGGAATCACAAATATCCTCAAATCTTTAGCAGACATGACACTTTACAAAAGACATGATAGTTTATACTGCTTAAGAATATGACTAATTACTTTTCAATTCGCATTCGTGTGTCAGCAGGGCCCCCTCTGGGATGGTGTAAACTTATTCAGCTTCAAATGCAGCCCAGTATCCTGCCCTAAGTTCCAGAGGACCATTTTCCACATGAAAAGTCTTATGGATAGACAAACTTCCATTCAAACCAATGTCAAGTTTTCATTGCAAGAAAGTAGCAGCCGTGTTTAAGGTAAGAAAGTTTCTGCTTTTATTGAAAATTTATATATGACTCAGTATTGTAATAAATAAACATAACCATTTTCACAAAAATGACAGTGCTATGCTAAAGAAGAAAATATTAAATGGGGGATTTACTTGTAGTGGCAAGACAGACTTTTTATCAATACAGAATAAATATTAACAGCATTTGTGAGCCAATGTTGAGACCCAACAAAATGTAGGAATCAAGCATGATGTAAGAAATAATTATCCAGAGAAAAAGATGGTGTATTCTCGGATGATAAGACTGTCTTTGTAAACTGGTGCATATCAATTAGTTCCATCCTCACAGCTCACCTTCAAACCACAGGGCTTGTTTCTGGCTATGTTAACCATCCTCTGAGGAAAGCAGAGGAGAGGAACTCCATTATCCTTACAGTGAAACACAACCACTGCAGAAAAACTCCACTGGTAAATAGAACACAGTTTAATAAGTAGATTGGATATGATCTAACTATAAAATTTAGGTAACAGAGTAAGTGTTACAAATGGCAGGACTCGAAAAAAATCATGACATTTTTCTTATCCCCTTGTACCCCCCTCCCACTGTCATTATGCTATTACCAACAACAACAAGAATAATGTTTCAAATTTTCCTCCCATCAAAAAATGAGATAAAATAATGAGGGAAGTGTTTTTGTTCTTTTTTGAACAGTTTCTTGAACACCTCCAATACCAATCACTCACAAGGTGTCTGTGCAAATCTATTTCACAGGATTTCAAGGAAATTGTTAACTCACAAAAAATCCTTAAACAAAGCTATTCTGGAGTTCTGTATATTATTTGGAAAGGAGGGAGGGAAAGGGTGGTGGTGGTAAAGTAGAGGTAAAGTAGTACAATCCAGCCAAACAAAATGTTAAAAGTTTTAAATCAACAATGAGTCTGACTTTTTCTGGTCTGGGAACCAAGACTCTAAAATGTTGGGAGAGATTCTTTCTGATCTGATGGCTACTGAAGAACACATTTCTCCTCTTTCTTGGCCATCTTGCCTTTGTTTTGCTCCAGAGTTCGCTCCAAATGCTCATCTTCTTCTTCGGCCCTGGATGTCAGACAAACAGGACAAACAGGAAACAAAATTATTTTTCTTCGTGGAGGGCAGAGCAGCACTCCCCCGTCGCCCAGTATTTGGATCCCCAGCGGGAATGGGGAGCACCAGGCCAGCGGGAGGCTGCCCCGGCCCTTCCGCGACCTCTGGATTGAACTTTCCGCACACTTCTCAGCCCCTCGGCAGGTGGCCCAGCCTCGACCCGACCCCATTGCCCACTCACTGCTTCTCCTGCGCATCCAGGTCCCTGACGAGCGCATCGCGCTTGTTCACCAGGGCCACCAGCTCATCTAGCAGAAGCTGCTCGCGTCGCTTCTGGGCCTCGGTCTTCTGCCAGTCTGCAGAAGACGGGAGGCTAGTTACCCACGGGCAGGGCCTCCTAACACCCGGTCCCCCGCCCTCCCCTTCCCGCCGTTTCCAGTTTCCTTATATTTCTCAGCAAACCACATTATAGAGCCACTAGCTAGTGTTTTCTGGGGAGTTTGGCTGTTGTGGTGAAGGCTTCCTCGCTAAAACTCTACTTTCTAAATATGTCCTGTGAATGGAGATGGCTGCAGTAGGGTTGGAACCTGCCTAGAACCAGGTGTGAACCGGTGGCTAGCCTGAGGTGCGCACCTGAATCCAGCCAAAGTGGGGGAGGGGAGCTAGAGGCCCAGAAGAGGCTGGCCCAGGGGTTGGCAGTGGGGGAAGTGGGTAAATGAGGAGGCGGGAAACAGTGATGGGCGATAAAATCATTCTGAAAAGGCTAGAGAATCTGCCTGAGAACCTATCCTCCTCCCCCACCCCCACTCTCACCCCAAACAGCCCATTCTTCACTAATTTCCTCTTCGCTCTATTTTAGCAGTTGGATGTATCTCACACTGGGCGCCATATGCTTCACAATAACTTTAAAAGTAGTGAATCGGCTAATTAGCATTTTTCTTTGAAGTAAAAAATAAATTTGCTCTGCAATATTACACTGCAGCTCTCGATCGCATCACAGCCAGTTTTCTTTTGGAGACGTTTGCTGGGTGGTTTCAAATCAAAGCACTTTTGCAAAGGAAAAATTACATATTTCTTTTTGAAACCCTATGTTAAAGGTTGGAAAACCCGATGGGCAGTGCTCTTTCCATGGATGGGGGGCGTTTTTTTTGAAGGTTTTAGACCCCAATAATATATTTCCTAATCTTTGCTGGTCTGATGATTTCCTTAAGATGAGCAGCAGTTTCATTTAATAAAAACAGGACCAAATCGAACATTTAAAACACTTTTGAAACCAAAGCCAACTGCTCTCTGGCCAGACTGTAAGGGCTTGTAGCTGTCAATCAACCCCCAGTCTACCCCGCCTCCCTCATTAGGAAGGTAAACAATGAAAAGAAGAAGTAGATGATGAGGCAGATAGCAGAACAAATGAGGACCTAGAGGGAAACAGGACACCAGCTTTAAAAAAAAAAAAAAAAAAAAAAAAAAAAAAAAAAAAAAGAACCGTGGCCACTGACTCCTGTAGCCCCCTCCCCCAGCAAATGCACTTTCCAAAAAACAGAGAGAAGTGCAATCCTTTCGGGTTTCTCTCTTCTCTCTCCATTGCCCTGGGCAATCATGTTAAAACTCACATGGCTGGTGCTTATTCAGATAAACCTAACAATGCACACCGCTGGTTACCATGTGAATCTTCACAAACCACACAAGAATGTGCTGGTTCAAATCCCCCCCGACCCCCTCCAAAGCAAAATTTATTCAAGACAGCAAACTGCTCAGCAGCTTTATGAAAGCAAATGGTGCTAGAGGGAATTCTATCTTGTATTTACAAATTAAAAATTAGATGCATCATCATGCAATAAAGGTTAGAAAAGCAGCAAAAAGCTAGAATGTTTTATTCAATTTATCACTATTTCTTTCATTATAAGCTCTAACACATACATACATATTTATATGAAACATGCTATATGTTAATTATCCACATTTGATATAAAACATCACACAAAAACATTAAATAACTGATCACTATTACATTTTTATTTTAAAAATGAAATATTCTATAGCATAGAGATGAATACAGAAACTATTTGGAAAGGGTTTCTTTGAATATAATAATTTAAAAAATAATAAACAGCAAAACTGAAGAGCAGCCATATATATCACAATTTTTTTTCTTTGGATTTAAATGCAACTGAGGACAGGAATGCTGGAAAATTTTTTAATCTGGTTCTTGTTCTTAAATCAGTCTTATTCAGCAGGTAAATTAATAGGCTCTCCAGGTTGGAAAGATCTTAAAGGTCATCTAGTCTAATTTCAGGTAACTATAATTCTAGAAATATTATTTCAGAAAAAACCTAAATGTGTAACAGATTTGAAACTAAATTTTATATTAAGATTACTAGTTTAATGAATATTAATTTTTTCACTTCCAACCTCAAGAAATCATTCTGATTATAAGCTTTGATTTATTTACTTCCAAAACATTTTGCGAAGAGCTTTACAATTGAAGAAATTTTCAAAAACAGAATTAAATTGAAAATTATATTAAAAAAATTAAACCAAGAAAACATAAATTTTAACAACACATATAATTTTCTTAATTATTCCTTTTATGAACTTGACCAGTTGCTTTTAAGGCTTTAATTAGTAATTAAAAATACCAAGATTTCATTAATATTGAAAAAACTAGGACTTTAACAAAATGGATAAAAGAGGGCGTTAAAGAAAATTTTAACCTTTTAAGTATTGAGTAATTTAAAATATCTTAACTTTTCCCTAGCTCAATAATGACATTTTCTATAATTGTAATGAAATCACTTAAAAATTAAGAATATTTAGGTAATTTTCATTATTTCAGAGTCAAATTTAAATGACATTAGAATTTAAAATATCCCAGCATAATTTATAGGATTTTAAAATATTAAATCTGTCATTACAGTGCTACATTAATATCTGTCTACAAAATATTAGTCAACTGTATAGGAAATAGCAATGTGCAGTGAATAGATTTTACATTAGCAAAACTATACTTTTACTTCATGTTTTTCTCATAATGGGAATAAGTTATATAATATATGTACACAAACTCATGCATATGTTTACATACACATACATATATATTTGAATGCTAATTTGAGAAATTAAGTAAACTATTTTTATCTTTTTTAAAAAATGTAATATTACATTTAAAATTGATCAAAATTCACATTCTCATGTTCAAGCCTAAATTTTTTTAAATCCTGTTTTAAATAGCTTCAGCTAGAAATGTTATGTTTTAAAAACTTGCATGTAAGTTTACGTGTTACCTGTTATGCATTTTAAGAACTGATTACTCACCTATAACACCAGTGACAGCTAGCTAACTGCACTGATTTTGGCTTGGACAAACTACAATGTGGGTTCTGATTAATTTAAAGATTCCAGTGTACTTTTGCTACAAAAGCCATATCCTCTCGTAACAAATAGGATTAAGTTTTGATGCTGCATTTGAGTCAAAGTGTTGAAATAAAGAGATTCTGTTTATGTCCATCTGCACTGAGCTGTTTTGTTACTTTAAAAAACTCTTTTTTATATATAGGGCCAATTATTCACTCCCTGATTCAGTTTATTTGCTGAAGTTGATAATTACCTTGAAAAAAGGCAAGAGAAATACCTATAAACACTTTAATAGAAAGGACCTAAAGTTCTTGTAGTAAACCTTCAACCTTGCCACTATAAATAAGCCTGGCACTTTGATGAAAATTAACACTAGTTTTGTAAAGAGCACATTGGGGGATTGCAGTCAAGTCTTATCTTTAGTTCCAGTCAACTAGCAATCCTGAAAGAGTTTGCATCATCATCAGAACAGGCCATTTGATAGGATTCTACCGCTGTACCTAATCAATCTATGGAAGACTGTGGCTGTGCTGTGTAACAAAGCTAAAATAGATTTACAAATGGGGTTTTAGGGGATAAGCTCCTCCACAGGATTACATATTGATTTTAAATATAAAAAGCTTATCATATAAACCATAACTACAAAAATAGTGAACCTATGCATAAATCCCTTTAGAAGAGCACCCACTTCAAACTCTAAGCCAAGAATAAATCAAGATGTACAAAATCCTAGAGAAGATCCATTTCTTGTGCAGAAAATGAACATACCACTTTCTAAAAGCCCACCCCAATGTGTGCAGAAATGAATTTATCTTTCTTGAGGGGGCATTAAATAATCTGGAATAAAAAAACTATAGGAAAAGTATCTAAAAGATGTTTGTTAGCTTGAGGGATCCTACAACTTAGCTCAGTAGAGTGAAACTCCTGCTATGAAAAACACCTCAGGAAAAAAAGGGTAAAAAAACAGGCCAAAGTGATTATGGATTCTCAGAAGAATGGATGTATTGAATATTATTTTTTTTTTGCTCTCAAACCAAGCTGTTAATATTTCCTTCAATGTGCTATGGTTATCAGTATTCTATGCTGTTCTCCTGGTGAATGGTTTCAGCAGCAGATTTATTTGAAAAGATTTTAGTTTATTTATTATAAAACCATCTTATGGCTACTAAGTAGGAGGGATGGGAAAAGAGAAATGAACTTTAAAACAAAAGAAAGCAAAACAAAACCAACTAATGTTGCTTATTCATGTGTTTTTTTCTGTGGTGTGTTAACACTCGAAAAGGCTATTGATCTGAATGTGTGTCCATTCTAAGGGTTGGCTCAGAGGACACTGTCTTCACAGAGCTGATCTTCACAGTGATCACCACCTCTCTGGCACAGTCTAGCCCATGTACTGCCCAGGCTAGTGGGACAGGCCTCTTTCTTAAGACAGTATCTTTATTTGTAATCAACAGGCTGCTCCTTTTCTCGTCTCCTTTTTCCCTCAACCAGCAATGGAAACTGGCCGAGGGATTTAAGGCACAGTCATATATGGGCCAATGTATTTAAAAAACAAAAGAGAAAGATAATGCAAAACACTAACAACTGTAGTAAAACTTTTAAAAAGAAAAATATTTTTCCCCTTTTCTTTAAATATATGACTTTCTACTGCTTTTCTGTATGTGCAAGCAGGTCAGGCAGATAAAATATTAGATTATTTAACATTGTAAATCTGGTATATAGGGATAGGATTGCTGATGAAATTGAATTTTTTAATGTGTCATGGCCCTGCTTTTAAGACAGGTATTTGGTTATAATATTGGTTTTGGGGTTAGAACCAATATCCATCTTAAAGTCAATTGTATTGTATCAAGCTGTATTTTGGGGACAGTTTATCTTTTTATATGTGAAAGGGTAGATAAAAATGTAAAGAATATTCTGTGTTGAATGTAGTGTGTACAATGAATCTATAAATAATAAACTATGATGAGTTATATGTATTAGATATACTATATATAAACATTATATTACATATACAAATATATATAATATAAATAGTTTTTACTGTGCCTACTTTTCAACTGACTATTTTGCTTTTTTAAAGACTATACCATGACTACAAAAACTGTATCGAGAGAAAAAATACCATTTAGTATAGCTGTATACTTTATTTCAATGGCAAGTTTCACAGAACTTCTTAAATAATTTTGACAAATTTTATAGTCATTATCAATGGTATAATTTGATACATCTGGGTAGCCATTTGAAGGAAATGGGCTAACTGAAGCCTTTCAAAATAAAGTAAATCAGATTTCTAAATGAGGATATACAAATGTTGCCAGTGATATTTATCAAATGAGTTTATGAATATAAAACTAAAAATGAAATGTCTACAAGCATATATGATAGTATTTAGATAAATAGCATGCATTTTGATGACAATATTTATTAAAATATTTTAAGAATATAAGGCTTCACTTGGCTTTCCCTTACGTACTTAAATTTCCAGTTTCTGAACTAATTAGAATTGACTTATTATAGATCAGGTACCTTATCAGGTGAAGAACAAAATTACCATGGACAGTCAATGGGTTAAGAGGTCAATATAGAATAGGAAAATCAGTTTGCATTGATTAGACAAAAGGTCCATTTTACAGAGCCCAAAGGATTAGCTTTTAAGCAGACATCTTTGAACTATAAGACATTTTCAACTGAGAGATATAAGGAGAACAGCATTATAAAACACCTAAGAATTTTACAAAATCATATATAGTAAATGCCAGATAAGCTAGCTGATGTTTACTGATATATGAACCATGCATAGGATTACTATATAATTCATTTAAAAGCTTTATGAAAAGTGTGAAACTTTCATTTATCTCATCTTTGTCCGGATATTCACTTAACACAAGTTGGAATCTTAAGAACTGTAGAAGACTGAACAGGGATATATTTCAATGTTGACATCAATTAAATATTAAGGTAAAATTTAGAGTCTGGATGTAAAAAATCAAAATGATAAATCTTTTCCAAACCTCCCCAGTGGAAACAACTTTAAATTGCACTTAAGTAAAAGGTAATTAAATCAATCAACTCCTTATATTTTCCATTTTATGGACATATAAGCTTACTGAATCAAAAGTTAAGACAATTTTGTGCCATTATTAATAGCAAACATAATGATTATCTATCTGAATTAGGGTCCTTAAGTTTATATGGATACTGCTTTCTGCCTCCACGGCATTTATTTGCAATTCCGGAAGGTCCCTAGTACACCAGATCTAGTAAGACCAGAAGTGTATCATATTCTTTAAATCTCTTTGACAACTGACACGTCACATACCTCACCCCACCATAGCATTTCTTACCTTCAATGGCTAGCATTGCCCGCAATTCCCGGTTCAGCAGCTCATACCGTCGTTCTAAATCATGTTCTTTTTCCCTGGGCAAGTTGCAAAAGTTCATCAATATGCTAATTACTAAATCATTAAACACTTAAAAGAACCTTTAGGTTACATTGATTTTAGGACTCATAACTGACTTTTCTCTTTAACTTTAAGCCACTCCAAACAAATGATACACAAACCTAAAACCTTCCTCAGTCGAATATTTACTAGTGCTCTTATTTTCCTCCTTCAATTCTGAAGGTTACATAGGTATATTTTAATCTGAGGATAGTTACTCACTTTCTTCATTGCTTCTTGTACCAAATGCCAAGTATAAGGCTATTTTCAAAAATATTTTTCATAATTTATAATCTTTTTTCCAAAACTCCACATGAAAAGAATACAAGAAACATGAAAGTACCAGCAGTGTAAATTTAATACAGAGACCACAGTTCAGGATTTGTTAAGTTTTCTGCTTCTCCATAACTCTTTTATCAAGTTCAGGCATAGCAGAAATTATAAAATTAGACTTTTTCACTAAAATAAACCACGTAAGCCTGCTCATTCTCACACTAGGTGGCATACTAGAAGAATACTGCTAGTGAGCAGAAAGGAACAAGCTTAAGTCCTCCGGTGAACTAAAATGCTAAAAACTAAGAATGCTTACATTTTGTCTAGACTCCATTTTACTGTAATTCTTTTAATCACAAAAAGGTCACTTTTGTTTTAGTAACTGATCTTTTATCCCAAAATTTAGAGTAACATCACCTGAGACTATAAATGTACTTTTGTCCTTATTAAGAGTTATTTTATTTAACTTAGAATTTGTTAAATAAACTTTAATTTTATTTATCTTCCCCTCTAACCCTCAATATAAACCAAACTTCCTTTTCTTGTATAAGTGATTTATTTCTTAAGTACAATAATTATTTATATTTCTTGGCTTTCTGTATAATACTTTTTCAGTGTCTACTGTTCCATTTAAAAGTTCTTATAAGATGAAAACTGTCATATACTATTTTTAATTTTTTTATAAAACATGTAATCTCTAAGGAAAGGGAAAATACCAAATAAATATGAAATCCCAAATAAGGCAATAACAAGAGGCCTAAGATTTATCAATGTTGTAGGCAAAACAAGCATAATCATGAGTACTTACAGAAGAGACAGCTGATTCATTCTCCTTATTAAGGCATTTTTCTTATTAACTAACATAAACCATTCCTGCATCATAGCTTCTTCTTCTTCTGTGTTCCTTCCTATAATTCAGGAAGAGTTACCTCTTATTATATGATGTTATACAAGCCAAATAATAGTTTAGCACAGAATTTTTTTTAACATAGAAAACATTTTAGTTACTCTAATACTATATATTAAACTGCTTATAAGAAGGTTAAAGTCCAAGTCCTGATAAAAGAAATCCACATTTCAAAACTCATAAATCAATCTTCTTAAGGTCATATTTGGCATGCATATTTTAGTCTCCGTGAACATACCTATAGATCATATTAACTCTAAGTACAGTAAACAAAATGTCCTACCTTTTAAATTCTCCCTAGAGGCTGACTTGCTATTATGTTTCAATGAGGAACTCACAGTGCTGACAGACATATGGTCATGATTTAAAAAAAAATTAAAAAATCATTATGAGACCCGTAAGACTAGCAGGAAGATCAGGGAAGTCCAGAGATTGTGTGAAAGCTTCATTTGTAACAACTTGCTATTTTCTTATTTTCCTCCCCAAAAGTAAACTAGAGACATATACATATATATGACATTTTGGAACTCATCATCCCTAATAGGGTAGACTACTTATAAATTACTAAATACACTGTAAATGACAAGGCTACAAAAAAATGCCCACAGCTATCTATGAAAAAAAAATTTAATGAACATCATGATGTTCAGAAAACATGTGAGCAGAGTGACAACTGAATATTTTAGATTATAAATGATTGTACAAAGGAGATACTTAAAATTCTCCATTGCTAATATTCATCCCATCACCTAATACCACCCTGCCACTTCCTCACGAAGGCCAACATAATCCATATTAAGCATTATAATATAGTATATATTTGGCATTTGTTCATGTAGAAGTAGGCCACAATTATACTGAAGAAAAATATTAATTTTCCCATCTTCCTTTCTCTCCCTTCAAATTATACCTAGTCAAATTTCTAATTCTTCAATTTTTATTTCATGAAATTTTCCCATGATGGGTTTATTGTTTTGCTAAGCTATTATTTAATATTTCAGTCTAACTTCCGTATGGCATCCATAAGGTTAATTTAAATATCTATTAAAAAATTAAATAATCCCCCTCAGATTATTATTCCCTAAGTTTGATTTTCTTTTCAAGTAAAATGTCAAGGATAGTCCTCTTCCACCAACCCCACACTTCCCTTCTCCAGAGGCATGATTATAGTTTAACATATCTCCTTCCAGACCACATTGATAGCTATGTCTATCACATGTTTATATACTGTATCTATAGACACATACATGTTTCTTTAACATAAGAGCTCACATTACATATTCATCTATGATGTGTTCTGTCATACTGTCCAAATATCTCATTCTTTATAGTACTTGCATAAATTATGAGCATACCATAATTTAAATATTTCTACATTAATACAAATTTAAATAATTTTTAGATTACAAATAGAATATAAAAAGCTAATCTGTGTGTTAGGGATTAAACATGTATTTCAGAGCATCCCTATAAAATAGATAGCTGTTGTTTACCATGAGGGAGAATAGTTGAGAATATGTGCCTCATTCAATGCTGTTAAAACTAGTGGTACGAAGCCGACTTAGGATAGATTCTTTTAGAGTCTGAACAAAAGTCTTTATTGTTTTACAGTATTTTTAATCTCTCTTTTAGGGTAGCTGGTTTTGTATTCACTTTGGACCATGTGATGTCTTGACACTGGTCATGTGATATAGGCTGCGATAGGCACAAATCCCTGGGTAGCAACAAAAGAAGAAAGAGTAAAAAGAAAAAGCTGAGAAAAAGCTTGCAATTTGGAAAAAGGCCAATTGTACCCTGGTGAAGGCCTTTTTGATCAGTGAAATGCCACATGTGTGCAATATTAATAGGTATAGATTTTATGATATTTTACTTTCTGATTAACGACTTAATTATTGTGTTCATAACCTATGTGACTTATAAAAATATAGACTTATTAAAACTTTCTTTTGCGTTTAACTTAACCTATAATTTGAGGTTTTCAGGCAATACTAGAAGCAACCAGCCTACTCTTAAATTAGCATCATTTTCTTCAATGGAAGACTGCTTCCTTGAGAATAACAATATTGATGTGGTACTGTGTTATTTTCAGTTTAACTTATGCCTATGAATTCTAGTGAAGAGTAAGAGATTCCCTTCCTCTAATTGTTAGGATATGACTAATAACAAAAGAATCTCATGTTTTAGAAGGAAATAAGCCTAACAATAAGAAATATTTAGGGACACATTACTCATTGCTTCACAGAGTATTTAATTGGAAAAACATATTTGAAGATAAATCAAGTCTGTATCACCAAATCCTTACCTGGGATAGCATACAATCATGGACATCTATACTTAACCTAATACTAAAAAAATTAAAATTTTTTCTAATACATCATTACACTATTGTTTTTAGGGCTCTTAAAATTTTTTAAATTTAAAAAGCTTTTAAAAGCCAGTAAGTTGAACCATTACAAATTAATCCTGACTTTAATAACTGGTTAAAGACCCCTTTAGCTTTATAAGTAACAAAAAATATTAAAGCCTGTGATCACAGTGAGCTTTTCTCATTTCTCCTCTAACCATTTGTTATTTAATCCAATACTAGTAATCCAATTTGTCCATCAGACTTTTAAAGGGCAGAATGCAACTTCCTCAGCTTAGACACTTTTCAAAGTACAATATATTTTTCAAATGAATGCTGGATGTTTCATTTTTCCCAACTGTTCCTAGCTCTAATGCATGAGGAAAAAAAGAACAAGATGAACATTGTTCATACTGATTAAGTAAGAGCTCATTAAAGAGCTGTCAGTGCCGTACTTTGAATATGCATGAAGCATATAATCAGATCTAGTACCGTCACTAGAGGAGAATACGGTAAGTACAAAGGATTGATTTAATTACTTAGAGTGGGCTGTGGTGGTAAAGCAGTCTTGTTAGTGCAAAAAGAAAAAGAGGTTGTATTCTGGCACTGTTAGAAAAAAAGGCAGTTTTAGCTTCTGCCACAATACCTAATCTCAGAATAAAGCACTTTACATTGTAGCTTAAAATGAAGACTGTCATTATTTTATAAAATGGCCATAAATCGTTTAATCTTATTTAACCTAACCTGGTTAACTACCTCTTTTTCAAAATTATCTTTAATTTGTAATTACAACCACATTTTTATCACCTAGACCAACAATAATGCTTTTAAAATTTTTTTTTCAGTTTCACCATTTAAAAAAATTCAAGACATATACTATTGAAAGCCATTTTGAAATTAAAAATGACAAAATGATACACTACAGTATACAATTACTAAAATGTGAAAGCATGGCTGAGTTGTTACACTATATTTTAAAACATAGTACCTCATGTTTATTGTAAATAAATTACCAATAAAAACATAAAAACTACTTAACTAGTTTCAACCTTAACATTTTAAAGTACTACTTAACATTTAAAGTACTACTTATATAATCTCTGGTAATATTTTTTCCTACTTTGTTTCCTTAAAAACTTCTGTTTTTTGTTTTGCCTCCAAGACAATGTAACATCTGTTTCGATATCACAATCCTTAATGTCAGTTTTTTCTTTTAATCCATTATTGTAGCTGGAGTATGATTTGTAAACATTATTAAATAATCAAGGATAACGATAATGGCAGGAAAACTAACTATTTGTAAATATAACTTCAAATTATTCTTCCTATCACATAGTTAACAAAAACCACTTGACAGAAGCATATGATGCAGAGCACTACATGCAATACTTAGTATTAACTGACAATATCAACTACTTTATATTATATATCTTCCAAAAAATTCTTCAAAGTTATTATTTTTATTTAGTAATTCATTCATGTATCCAAGAATCTGTATGTGATTTTTATTTATTTTTTCAGAAGTAGTATTTTCAATGTAAGTTTTAAAATGAATAAAAGTGATGTCAAAAACCAGAAATTATGAATCATATTTTAAAACTGTCTTCTCATTAGCTTTTCATAATTAATCTTTCACCATAAAAGTATCTACTTATAAAGATATATTTTAGACAGTGAATTCTTACATAAATGCAAAATAAGGAACAAAACAATTTTAGCTGAATAGAAGACAAATTCAATGGGAAAGAGTAAACACATATAAATGTAGGCTGCTGTTATACAAGTATACAAATTCAAGATTTTCTACCATGAAATCATTAAAGAATGCTGAAATCTTGCCATAGCCCCATAGTGGTGATGGCTGAGTAGTAATCACATATAGCCCTTAAAGGACACAACATAGCAAAGCTAAACCAAAGCACAAAACAAAAAAACCTGCCATTACAAATTGTCCTGATGGTGATTATAAGAATATGATGACCTTTGAAAGACATATGACAAAAAGACATATGATACATGAAGGTATCTAAGTAACTGGTATTTAATGGATGAAAGAGATGAATTTGGTGCAGTTATGTAGGGTCATGTAGACATTAACCCCAAAGCCAACATTATTGCAGGACTCCAGTGCCTCAGTTTTAGAAAATATTTAAACTTAGGAAATAGAGCTATATTATGAAAATAAATTTTACTATAAACAAAAGTTTCTGATCCAACAATATCCTCAAACAGCATCAACACAGAAGAATCTGATAATCTTTACTGGTATTTTCAGCAGTTTAATTGTCTTAAAACCATTTGCTCAGCCTGATATATTTATAATATTAAGAGTACAAACTTTGGGAAAAATCTTGTCTCCTCTGGTTGAAGCAAAAGAAAAACTGCCATGCTCTCTCACACATACATTTTATTTACCTGTTTGCTAAGATAGAATGTGGGGAGAGATGTGAGGTAGCAACTTTCTACACACAACTTTTAACAGACCCCTATGCATGGACTTTCTACAGGAGGAGGCACAGACAACTTCACCAAAGTTCTTCCTCAATAAACTTACACATAGAAAGAAGCTATTTCTAAAGGTTAGAAGTTTACAGCAGTCTTCTTGTACCAACTCCTTACTCCTTAATAGGGTCTGAACTGACTTTTTTTTTTTTTTTTTTTTTTGAGACAGAGTCTCACTCTGTCACCCAGGCTGGAGTACAGTGGTGCAATCTTGGCTCACTGCAACCTCTGCTTCCTGGATTCAAACAATTCTCTTGCCTCAGCCTCCAAGTAGCTGGGACTACAGGTGCCTGCCATCACGTCCAGCTAATTTTTTGTATTTTTAGTAGTGACAGGGTTTCACCGTGTTAGCCACGATGGTCTCGATCTCCTGACCTCGTAATCCACCCACGTGGGTCTCCCAAAAAGTGCTGGGATTACAGGCACGAGGCACCACGCCCGGCCTGAACTGACCTTTTTTTTTTTTTTTTTTTTTAATAATTTATTTCTTTTAATTAATTAATTTATTTTTAATTATACTTTAAGTTCTAGGGTACATGTGCACAATGTGCAGGTTTGTTACATATGTATACATGTGCCATATTGGTGTGCTGCACCCATTAACTCGTCATTTACATTAGGTATATCTCCTAATGCTTGAACTGATATTTTTTATACTGAAGGTCAGCATTGGATTTCTCAAAAGGTAACACCAAACACAAAGTTAGGGCAAAAATAAACAAAAAAGCATCAAAGTAGTCATTACGGGAAAAATTATAACTGATAAAATTATTTATATTTACTTAGAGTTTAGGTTTTTTTTGTTTTTTGTTTTGAGACAGGGTCTTGCTCAAAAGAAGGCTGTCACTCAGGCTGAAGTGCAGTGACACGATCTCGGCTCACTGCAACCTCCACTTCCAGGGTTCAAACAATTCTTTTGCCTCAGCCTCTCGTGTTGCTGGGATCACAGGTGTGCGCCACCACACCAGGCTGATTTTTGTATTTTCAGTAGACACAGGGTTTCACCCTGGTGGCCAGGCTGGTCTCAAACTGCTGGCTTCAAATGATCTGCCCACCTCAGCCTTCCAAAGTGCTAGGATTACAGGTGTGAGCCACTGTAATCCCAGTTACTCAGGAGGCTGAGGCAGAAGAATTACTTGAACCTGGGAGGTGAAGGTTGTAAGCCGAGACTGCATCACTGCACTCTAGCCTGGGCGACAGAGCAAGACTTCATCTCAAAAATAAAAAACAATACAGCTTTTGTTCAGTTTAGCTTTTTGTAAAAAATTGAGCCCCTTGATCTCAGACTAATTATTGAAACTCTCTAAACCTCAGTTTCTTCACCTCTGTATGGATAACGGTATTACTTACTTCACAATTGTTGTAAGAATTGAGAAAATCCACGTAAAGTACTTAGTGCAGAACCCAAGACTACAAGCTATGATGATAATAATGAAGGGGGTGATGATGGTGTATATACCCCTGAGGCAGGAACTGGAGATACAAGATAACCAAGATGTGGTCCCTGCCCTCAAAGGCCGCATAGTCTAGTATGGAGATAGACATATAAACAGGGATAGCTAGAACAAGGGTAAATCTGTAAACAATTTCATGGACATAAATTGTATTTTTAATCTTGGCTACCATAACAAAGTCTATAGTTAGTGTTCCATTGGTCATATGCAGGATAGGTGAAAAATGTGGGTGAATCAGTACAAACCCATCTCTGCAGCTGGAAAAACAAAGCAGATACCCTACTGGGTCAGCAGTGTCACTGCTGCCTACAAAAGGTAGCCATAGCTATGGTAACACAACAGTGTGGCTGTGCTCCAAGTAATGATAGTCTAGTTATTCACAGTGGGTTTTAGAGACTTAAAAAAAAGTAGATAGTGGAATACTGCTTAATATCAAAAAATAAAAAAGGTACACTTTAAGATTGAAAATTATGGACTAATGGAACACATCTACAAGTTTGCTGGTTATGAACATAAAGTTTAAAAAGTGAAAATTACAATATGAAGTACAAATTGATATAATTTGAAGAAAAGAATGACAACAACAGAATATAAAAAATTTACAAAGCAAAAAGCTTCAGTGGGAAAGTAAGTTTTCACCATTTTTATAGGAAGATATTTTGATGTTAAAAGCACAGCACCTTTAAAATCAGCTTATGAAATTGTCAGTGTAGATGAAATAGCTCATTTACTAAATGCCAGATGAGACTGTGATTAGATTCTACTGAAAGTATGGAAAATTAAATATATATAATTTTTAAAATATAGAAATACAAACTCAGACAGATAGGCTTTAAATGTGTTCCAGACAGGCTCCTTCCTAATAAAGGGTTTCTCCAAAGATGTATTATGCAGTCGGACAACTACTCTTGTAGGTAACCTGCTCCAGTGTTGCTTAAAGTCTCTACAAATTGGCTGGGGGTGGTGGAGCATTCCTATAGTATCAGGTACTCAGGAGCCTGAGATGGGAGGATCACTCAAGCCTAGAAGTTCAAGGCCAACCTGTGGAACATAGCAAGACCGAAACTCTTAAAAAAAAAAAAAAAGTCTTTAAAAGTCCTTAAAATATCATACCCAGGGTGTCTCCAGATCCTCCAGTTTCCAATAAGGGATGAGTTCAACCCTCAACTAGCTGCCTGCACAGTAAGTTTCTTTTCCACTCTATACCTGGTTTGATCATGCTTGGGTTCAGATAACCAGGTAACACTGCGATATATCCTTCCTATGTACCTTCTCATTTACTTATTTAATTGACAATAAGTGTATATATTTATCATGTACATGTTTTGAAATAGGTAAACATTGTGGAATGTCTAAACTATGATAATTAACATATGGATTACATCATATATTTATCTTTTTGTGTGGTAAGAACACTTAAAATCAACTCTCTTAGCAATTTTCAAGTATAATACACTATTAAAGGCCAGGTGTGGTGGCTCATGCTTGTAATCCCAGCACTTTCAGAGGCCAAAACAGGAGGATCGCTTGAGCCCAAGAGTTCAAGGCCAGCATGGGCAACATAGCGAGATCTTGTCACTGTAAAACAGACAAACAAACAGAAACATATACTCACCACGTTGTACAATATATTTGGTGAACTTATTCCTCCTATTGAACTGAAATTTTGTATCCTTTCACCAACATCTTCCCTGACCTTACCCCTACCTCCCCTACCATCTTAGCTCCTGCTAACCACCATTGTGGACTCTATGTCTATGAGTTCAATCTTTTTATATTATAAATATAAGTGAGGTCACATGATATTTGTCTTGCTGTGCCAGCCCTATTTCACTTAACATAATGTCCTCATAGGCACCTTCCTAAATGTCTATAAAGGAGAGCTGATGGGAATTATGCCTCCCCACTTGTAGCCCGCATCCACATTTGTTCTCAAACCACAGAAGCCTAAGCAAAGCAGGACGGTGTAGATCCTTCTCCAGCAGCTTTCTAACTTGAACAGGATTTCAACAATTACACAACACCTTGAAATCAAATGCAATAAATGCTGTTCTTCCAGACCAGACCAAGTGATTAGTGTGGGTTTCAACACTATAATACCACATCCAGTGCCCCTCAATGGTTCTCTGGAGAACCATTCTCTTCACTTGGCTACACATTATCTTCACTAGAGTACACTCATAATGAACTTGGGTCTGTAGTGCCATTTCCTGAAGTTGAGAACAACAGTGTCTCAAAGAGACTGTCATGTATTCCCTTTATCAGATCACTGATAACCAGTAAGTTTCATATAGGCTGGGAATAATAATGGTGATGATGATGATGATGATAATAGCATCAACTGTTTAATGAGGTTATATAATTTACCTCAAGTCATATAGCTAGTTAGTGGTGGAACCAGGCCTCAAATGCAGCCAGGTTCTCTTGTGAACCACCACTCTTAGCCACCCACTTGACACTTAAGGACTCATAAGTAATCAGTCTTACCAGAACAGACTCTTTATTTAGAATTCAGGCCAACCTTGACAAAGCCTTCAGAGGGCTCTGATAAACAAATGAACACAAAAAAACTTTCAAAACTCTGATAAACAAGAAAACCCTCATGCTGTTCACTTAGTTCATCTGTAACAGAGGGGATTTCATTTAGTCTTCCCATGTGTAAGCCATTGGGACTCAGCAATGATGTCAGAGCAGCATACCATTCTTCATAAGAGGAGTCAGCCTTTCTTCCTATGCAAACATGTCCATAAGATCCTTGAATTATAGGTTGGTATATGATATCTTACAGAAATGGGATGCCTAGAAGAGACCTGTTCACTTCTTGGGTAACTACAAGTTACCTGTGATTCCATTTGAGGCAATGGAAATGACCATTCAATGAAAATGGTCAAGCAAGAGTACTCTGCCTAGCCCTGGATTATCAAGGATACATTCAAGTCCAGCTATGCTCTTTAAAAGCTACAGGAACTTGTATTGGTTATTTATTCTCCCTAAGACTCAGTTTCCTCATCTGTAAAATGGAAACAATGGTACTACTTCATAGAGTTTTGTGAAAATTAAATGAATTCAAATATGTAAAGCACTTAGAATAGTGCCAGGCTCACGGTAAATAAATGCCATATAAGTAATAAAATATTGCTATTATTGTTTCTTTCTCGTGCTCTCTCTCTATACACACACACACACACACACACACACACACATACACACAAGGTAGAGAGCCATCTTCATTACTCAAACTTGAGTGTCCTCCCTTGACTCCTAGAATTATTGATAGAGCAAGGCATGGTGATTTCCTCCCAGCAGAGTGTCAGAGTTTTGCTGACTGTCTGTGCAAGCATTAGAAAGGACCATCCACAGAAGTAAATATGTTGGGCAACTTAGTGCAAGTCTGAAGTTGTTAGTTTCATTGAGCATATTTCTAATGTCTTTACATATTCATTTTACTGAACCAATCAACCAAAATGCATCCTTACATCATTCTACCTTTTTAAATCCCCTCAATGCTCTAAACCCATCAACTACCCATTACAAACCTTTTTTATTTTCTTAAAGCAGCTACTCAATTGCAAACCCTCCATGAGACATTCCCCTTTCCAAGGTTACACATGTTCTGTTAAGTCTATTCCAAAGATTCTTGTGCTAATTGCCATTTTGTTCAGTTAGAAGTCTAGAGGAAACCTAATGTGTGACTCCCAGAATCTCTAAAATTCCCAAGGAATAGGTTATTTTCATACTTATCTTCAACTTAATCCCCAGGATATGTTCAGTTGCCCTTTTATCATGATATAAATTTTAAAATACCCTGTAGAGTGAAGAATATCATGGCATCCCAAGAGTTCATCTCAGATTTTGGCATAAATCTTATGGGCCAATCTCAAGCAGTTAGCTTTGTCCTTGTGTTGTAATGTCCTTTCCCTTCTCTCCAAAGCTACAGCCCATTTAAAAAGGGCCAGAGCCTCACGCCTATAATCATAGCACTTTGGGAGGCCGAAGTGACAGGATCATTTAAACTCAGGAGTTCAAGACCAGCCTGAACATAGCGAGGCTTTGTCTCTACTAAAAAATCAAAAAAGTTAGTTAGCTGGGTATGGTGGTGTGTACCTGTAGTACCAGCCTCTCAGAGCCTGAGGTGAAAGGATTGCCTGAGCCCGAGAGATGGAGGCTGCAGTGAACTATGACTGTAATCCAGCTTGGGTGACAGATCAAAACCCTGTCTAAAATCTGTTTGGTCCTCACAACACACCTGTTGACAGAGTACTTCATTTTCATTTCCCATATCGTTGCCATCAAATCAAATTACATATTTCAGAGTTTAGCAAAATATCTACCTAATCTACACTAATAATTTTGTAGGATGATTTTAAAGAAAACATGTTTATCATCTATAAATGATGAAAACTAATCTTTTAATAAAATTCCATTATCTAAAACCAAACTTTGTGGGCTTTATGAATATTTAGTACTTTTTTCTAGAAGGATATTCTACTTTTTTATTTTTCCCAGAGTAGATCTCGCTCTGTTGCCCAGGCTAGAATACAGGAGAGTGATCATAGCTCATTGTAACCTTGAACTCCTGGGCTCAAGCAATCCTCCTGCCTCAGCCTCCTGAGCAGCTGAGACTACAGGCGCACACCACCATGACTGGCTAATTTTTAAACTTTTGTAGATATGGGGTTTCACTCTGTTGCCCAGGCTAGGCTCAAGCAATCCTCCTACCTCAGCCTTCCAAAGCATTGGGATTACAGGTATGAACCACCATGCCCAACCAGTATTCTACTTTTGAATAGTAATGTTCAGTATAACTAATTCAAAATAAGCATTTGAGTAAAAACAAATGGTCTTAAAAGTGTTAAATTCTGACTCCATCTAACTTTTTTTTTTTTTTTTTGAGACAGGGTCTTGCTAAGTGTTGCCAAGGCAGATATACAGTGGCATCATCACAGCTCACTATAGCCTTGATGTCCTGGGTTCAGGCAATCCTCCTGCCTCAGGTTCCTGAGTAGTTTGGGACCACAGGCACATGCCACCATGCTCAGCTCATTTTCAAATTATTTGTAGAGACAGGGTCTTGCTATGTTGCCCAGCTGGTCTTGAACACCTAGGCTCAAGTGATCTTCCCATTTTTGTTTGTTTTTTGTTCTTTTTGAGATGGAATCTCACTCTTGTCATCCAGGCTGCAGTGCAATGGCTCAGTCTTGGCTCACTGCAATCTTCACCTTCCGAGTTCAAGTGATTCTTGTGCCTCAGCCTCCCAAGTAGCTGGGATTACAGGCACCCACCACCACGCCCAGCTAATTTTTGTATTTTTAGTAGAGACGGGGTTTCACCATGTTTGCCAAGCTGGTCTCGAACTCCTGACCGCGTGATCCGCCCACCTCGGCCTCCCAAAGTGTTGGGATTACAGGCATGAGCCACCGTGCCTGGCTGATCCTCCCACTTTGGCCTCCCAAAGTGCTGGATTACAGGTATGAACCACCAGACCTAGCCTTGTCTCCCTCTAATTTTGTTCTCATAAGAAAATAAAATATTTATGACTATTTTAATAATTCATTTCTCTAGAAAATTTTTACACCTGAAATATAAAACTATCTCTAATTTTTTAAAGCACTAAAATTTGTAATAAACTCATTTTTAAAATAGACAATTATATCAGTCTAAATGTCTTCCTTGACTTATATTTTTAACTTTCCTTATGGAGCTAGATCCTTCAAAAGCACAACAGATATAGCCATGAAGAGATCTGTCAGATTCCAGTTCAGAAGTGTCTAATGTGGAGGACAACATGCTAGTAGGGAAGAAATGTTAGTGCTTGACACAATTCCTAGTTTTGGCCACCAAGTGGTGCTATTAATTCAGAGTGAACTGGCACTGGGGGCATGGGATTGGGTGGCTTTGGGGTAGGTAAAGAGTAGAAGAGCAGTCTACAACCAGTCAATAAGTACAAGGGACACTGACAAGTCAGATGGTTGCAGCTCTGTATACTGTGAATTCATGTATCAATGTCACTAGTTTAAACACAGAGGATAAAACTAACTTACATACACTCATTTTTACAGGTAAAGTCCACTGTCTTTCCTTAGGAAAATAACTGTTTATGTATATATATTTGTATCAAATCTTATCCTGTAAAGCTGCACAGCTGTAAAAGTAATCACACTATTTTGATTAATCTTTGTTTCTCTAAAAATTCCTTCAAATTCCATTAAAACAAAACAAAAAACCTTTACAGAAAACTAAACTATTCAGCAAACATTACAAACATTAATTAGTAATATTAAGCATCTAAAAATATCAAATGTATTATTATTATTATTATTTGATACACAGTCTTGCTATGTCGTCCAGGCTGGAGTGCAGTGGTGTCATCTCGGCTCACTGCAGCCTTCACCGCCCAGGGTTCCAGCGATTCTCTTGCCTCAGCCTCCTCAGTAGCTGGGATTACAGGTGCACACCACCACACCCAGCTAGTTATTGAATATTTAGTAGAGATGGGGTTCTGACATATTGGCCAGGCTGGTCTCGAACTCCAGACCTCAGGTGATCTGCCTGCCTCAGCCTCCCAAAACGCTAGGATTACAGGCGTGAGCCACTGAGCCCGGCCTCTAATGTTTTTAAAAAAATAGACATCAACTCAACAGGTTCTTCTTTAACTTACACTGTAAACTTTTCCTGATGAGACAGCTCCTTTGAGTGCATGAATACTTTTCACATTCCAGCTCAGAAGTGACAAGTGGGGATAGGGAACAGATACAATGACTATATATGTTCAGTTTTCTTATGCAACCCACCTAGAGGCCTATGAAAAGTGTTAAAAACATGAGTAACTAAAAGAAAGACTTAATAATCTACCATCCACTAGAAGAACTGGCAATGTCGACCAGGTGCGGTGGCTCATGTCTGTGATCCCAGCACTTTGGGAGGCAGAGGCAGGCGGATCACCTGAGGTCAGGAGTTCGAGATCAGCCTGGCTAACATGGTGAAAACCCATCTCTACTAAAAACACAAAAATAAGCTGAGCATGGTGGCGCACATCTGTAGTCCCAGCTACTCTGGAGGCTGAGGCAAGAGATTGAATCAAGCGACTGAATCAATCTCTTGAACCTGGGAGGCAGAGGTTGCAGTGAGCTGAGATCGCGCCATTGCACTCCAGCCTGTGTGACAGAGCAAGATTCTGTCAAAAAGAAAGAGGAGGAGGAGGAGGAGGAGGAGGAGGAGGAGGAGGAGGGAGGAGGAAGGAGGAAGGAGGAAGGAGGAAAGAGGAAGGAGGAAGGAGGAGAGGAGGAACTGGCAATGTTTCCACAATAGAATGGCCAATGATTCGAAAGCACAGCTTTGTAAGCCTGCATAACAACGAAAGTAAGGTTCATGACTATTCACTTGGACAGTTCTGTCTCCAAGATGAAGGACCTAACAAGGGTCAGTAATGCATCCAGTTGTTTCTATACATTAGCATCCGTATTTTTAAATACAAATGTTTTGAACGCCTGTGGCAGGTGCCTGCACTAGGGAGGCTGAGGCAGGAGAATCGCTTGAACCTGGGAGGCAGAGGTCGTAGTGAGCTGAGATCGAGCCACTGCACTCTAGCCCGGGCGACAGTACGAGACTCCATTAAAAAAAAAAAAAAAAGTTTCCGTTTGGGGAAACTGGGAGAAAGGTGTCGAAACAGAGCTTGCACCCTTCCATAAACTACCTTGATTTTGGTTTGGGACTCACACATACTTACCCATCTCTGATGTTATTCTTTGTCAAAACAAATTGTGAAATGTTGGCTAATTTTAGGGGATGAAGTCAAGATGAAACAGAGGAAGATAAATGCATTTGTAAAGTTGACTCCTACCTGATGTCCTAAAATACATTTCTCAAAATACAATGTCTAAGTTCGGTTTGTTTCTGTAAGTGCCTAACACTCATATAATAAGTGTAGGAATTCAGATAAAGGGACTAGCACAATTCCTCAGGCTACCTCCTAGTTACTAATTTATCTGTGAAAATTATGGCATTCACACAAATTTTCATCAAAGTTACTTTTCACATATAACCTAAGGGTTGAAAAACAACACAATAACAACAAAAATAATTCTCCAGCCTTATGTCAAATTCCTAAACCAGTACTTTTGGCTTTTCTGGGGGGCTGGGGGAGAGACAGAAGGAGAGACAGAGAGAGTATAAGTGTGCATGTGTGAGTTGCAGAGAAGAGGAGAGTTATGATAGAACAAGATGTGTATATTAGAAGCTAAGGAAAATTTAAAGTAAATGTAGAAACAGCTGGCTGTGGTGGTGCATGTGATCCCAGCTACTTGGAAGGCTGAGGTGGGAGGATCACTTGAGTCCAGGAGTTTGAGAACAGCTTGGGCAACATAGCGAGACCCTGTCTAAAAAAAAAAAAAAAAAAAAAAAAAGAGGCCAGGCACAGTGGCTCACACCTGTAATCCCAGCACTTTGGGAGGCCAAGGCGGGTGGACCATCTGAGATCAGAAGTTCAAGACTATCCTGGCCAACATGGTGAAACCCGTCTCTACTAAAAATACAAAAATTAGCTGGGCGTGGTGACACGTGTTTGTAATCCCAGCTACTCAGGAGACTGAGGCAAGAGAATGGCTCAAACCTGGGAGGCAGATGTTGCAGTGAGCCAACATCGCGCCACTGCACTCCAGCTGAGGCGACTGAGCAAGACTCCATCTAAAAAAAAAAAAGAAAAAAGAAAAAAGGCAGAAACAATAATAAATAATTAAACTACTCTAACTGATAGCAGTATCTACTATTTTATTGAGTGCTCACTCTCTGCCAAGCTCTGTGCTAAGTACTCATAACTTTCTGAAGTAAGTATTATCAGTCTTTTTCTTTTCTTTTTTTTGAGATGGAGTCTCATTCTGTTGTGCAGGCTTGAGTGCAGTGGTACAATCTCAGTTCACTGCAACCTCCACCTCCTGGGTTCAAGTGATTCTGACTCAGCCTCCCAAGTAGCTGTGATTACAGGTGCCTGATACCACATCCAGCTAACTTTTTTTTTTTTTGAGACAGTCTCACTCTGTTGCACAGGCTGAAGTGCAGTGGCACGATCTCGACTCACTGCAACCTCCACCACCCGGGTTCAAGTGATTCTCCTGACTCAGCCTCTCAAGTAGCTGGGATTACAGGCACCTGCCAACACACCGGCCTAATTTTTTGTATTTTTAGTACAGACGGGGTTTCACCATGTTGGCCAGGCTGGTCTCAAACTCCTGACCTCCAGATCCGCTTGCCTCCACCTCCCAAAGTGCTCAAATTACAGGCATGAGCCACCTCACCTGGCCTTAATTTTTGTACTTTTAGTAGAGACAGGGTTTCACCATGTTGTCCAGGCTGGTCTCCGCTCTGACCTCAGCCCAGATCCATGCCTCCCAGCCTCCCAAAGTGCTTCAGAATTACAGGCATGAGCCACCCTTCCTTCCTTCTTCTTTCCTTCCTTCCTTCCTTCCTTCCCTTCCCTTCCTTCCTTCCTTCCTTCTTCCTTCCTTCCCTTCCTTCCTTCCCTTCCTTCCTTCCTTCCTTCCTTCCCTTCCCTTCTTCCTTCCTTCCTTCCCTTCCTTCCTTCCTTCCCTTCTTTCCTTCCTTCCTTCCCTTCTTTCCTTCCTTCTTTCCCTTCCTTCCTTCCCTTCTTTCCTTCCTTCCTTCTTTCTTTCCTTCCTTCCTTCCCCCCCTCCCTCCCCTCCCCTCTTTTTCTTGTTTTGAGATGGAGTCTCACTCTGTTGCCCAGGCTGGAGTGCAATGGTGTGATCTCAGCTCATTGCAACCTCCACCTTTCGGATTCAGGTGATTCTTCTGCCTCAGCCTCCCGAGTAGCTGGGACTACGGGTGTGTGCCACCACACCCGGCTAATTTTTGTAATTTTAGTAGAGATGGGGTTTCACCATATTGGCCAAGCTGGTCTCAAACTCCTGACCTCATGATCTGCCCACCTCGGCCTCCCAGTGCTGGGATTACAGACCTGAGCCACTGCTGTCTTTTTCTTTTTTAAAACATCTGATCAAAGAGAGGCTCAGAGAGGTCAAGTAACTTGTCTAAGAACACCCAGATTCTAGTTGGGATCTTACTGATTTTAAAGTCTATGCTCTTAAATCTCTATGCTGTGCTGCTTATCTTAGCGCTTGTAACACTATGAGTTTAGCACATCTTCACTCTGTTTCTCAAATGTGGTCTGTGGATCACCTGTATTAGAATTGCCTAGAAGACTGGCTCCATACCGGGTCCAGTGAATCAAAATCTTCTCAGTAGGGCTTGGGAATCTGTGTTTTTAACAAATTTCTCAGGCATTTTTTTAATGGATATACAAGTTTGAGAATCACCGTCTTGGCCCTTTCACAAAGAAGTCACTGAGATTAATTTTTCTTAAAAAAAGAAAGGGTGATATTCCATGTATAACATGTTATTTTAGCATTGGCATGACATTACACAAATTTAATTTCACATTCACAAGAAAAACATGTCGCTGCCAAGTCAGTTCAAATGCCTAAATTTTGTTTCATAGATAGTTGTTGAGAAAAAACACATTTTCCTGGAATTTCTACTTTTTTAAATGTTAAAAAATTTTATTGCAATCTAGAATAAGGATGTTCCTCACTTCAGGCAACAGACATGTTCCAAATTGAAAATTATGGTGATGTGTTAATTCTTTAGGTTCAAAAATTATACTTTACATTTCCAATTCAAAATTTCTAGTAGTGGAAAATACTTTCTAAATATCACGGGTAGAAACTGTATACATTTGTTTTTCTGGATAAATGAATAAACATGAGTCAGCAGATGAGGAAGTCAACTTAATACTGTACATAGTAAAAAGTTGGGGCATTCAGTGAGTGCCAATGAGAGAAGAAATAAATGTTAGAAATGAGAACCTTAGGAAGCTCTCTGCATTTCTGAATCAGCAAGGTTCCTTTCTAGAAATCCTGTGATCCAGAACCCATCGCGTGAACCAGAATGATTCAACAATTAAGTGCTAGTGCTTCTATATATAATTTGTATTTTCCTTCTTAAATGGTCTAAATAATGAAATACAGATGGCAAAAGAAGTTTGAATTAGCTGAACAAATTGTGAGAATAAAGAAAACCTGAGAGTATATTTTAATTTTCCTTGTAACTACAGAAAAAAACTGTAGAAAGACAAGAATTATATTACCAGTTTTTAAAATCGAAAGTATAAAAAGTAAAAAACAAAAGCACTATAAGCACCTTAAATATAAACTCTCCTTTTATTTATTTTATTTCAATTTTAGAGACAAGGTCTCATTCTGTTGCTCAGGCTGGAGCGCAATCATAGCTCACTGTAGCTGCAAACTCTTGGGCTCAAGCAATTCTCCTGCCTCTTGAGTAGCTGGGAACTACAGTCATGTGCCACCACAACCAGCTAAAGTTTTTAGTTTTTGTAGAGACAAGGTCTCGCTTTGTTGCCCAGGCTTGTCTTCAACTCTTGGCTTCAAGCAATCCTCCTGCCTAAGCCTCCCAAAGTTCTGGGATTACAGGTGGGTACCACCACACTCAGCCCCCTAAACTCTTCTTTTAAAACAAAAGTTACTATTTTCTTTAAACTATATGTCTGTTCATTATTGATTATTCCCAATAATCAAATGCCTCTATACTACATATGTAATACAGAATAATAAATAAAATGTAGAAATATGAGAAGAGAACAATATTAATTCATTATAGCTTTTTTTAGTGCTTGCTGATGGTGGGTAAATTTCCTGCATATTGGTGTTTTTCACCTTTTATTTCAAAGGAGACCTTGACAAATTTAAGTATTAAGAAGATCATATAAATAATAATAGCTAACATTTATTGAGCTCCAAGGGCTTGGTTGCAAATACCAAGTACTTGGTTGAAAATGTTATACTCCAAGTGTTTGGTTGTAAATGCTTGATATAAAGTATCTAATTCAATTCTCACAATTCTCTTAGCTGCCATACTATATCAACTTTGACTTAGTGTACCATATGTAAACTAATTAGGTTCACTAACCAGGATTAAGTTTCTACATTCAGTATAAGCATATCAAGGATCAAAACCTCAGGCATAATGAGGGATCCAAGTATATTGGCTGGGCCGGGGACGGTGGCTCATGCCTGTAATCCCAGCACTTTGGGAGGCCGAGGCGGGTAGGTCACTGAAGGTCGGGAGTTCAAGACCAGCCTGGCCAACATGGTGAAACCCCATCTCTATCACAAGACATGAAAGAATGAAAACAAATTTCATCCTTTATGGGAATTAAAGTTAGGTTCTTTCTCCCAATTTTTATTTCTAAAGCCATAGTGTCCTCATTCTATTAGTGTAGAAACTGAGGGTCCCAGCTGTGAAGATGAGTTAGTAAGCAGGTTATCATTCCCCCAGCCAGGGTCCCACCTCACTGCTGCAAGGGATAAGTCTATGTTTTCAGATGAAGGTATGATATGGATTAAGTATTGAAGAACAGCCTCTCCTGTAGTTATGCTAATAACAGTAAAAGACCTCTGGGCCCTGGGTCCTAATGGACAGGAGCATAGCAGCAATGGTTCACAGGAAGACCATGGAGAGCTGGGCCTTGGAGTTCTTCTACCTGGTTGTGATTACATCAACATGTGACAGAATCAATTGTTTGACATGTTCTTATATGCTTTTTTACCTTCTGCATATTGAATTAAAACATAATTGCAGGCTGGGCGCGGTGGCTCACAACTGTAATCCCAGCACTTTGGGAGGCTGAGGTGGGTGGATCACCTGAGCCCAGGAGTTCAAGATCAGCTTGGCCAACATGGCAAAACCCCATCTCTACTAAAAATACAAAAATTAGCCGGGTGTGGTGGCGGGTACCTGTAATCCCAGGTACTTGGGGGACTGAGACGGGAGAATCACTTGAACCTGGGAGGCGGAGGTTGCTGTGAGCGAGATGACGCCATTGCACTCCAGCCTGGGCAACAAGAGCGAGATTCCATTCCCCCAACCCCTCAAAACAGAAAAACAAACAAACAAGAAAATCCATATAATTGCATGAAGTTTTATCACTTCTTGTAATTAGAAAATGATGCTGTATTATTTTGCATTCTTGGAGTTAGGTAACATAAAGTAACTAAAATCTTGACACAGTTAAAAACACATATATACAAAAGAGACCTATAACACCACATTTATCAAAATCATGTCAGCATTTTGCTACCAGAAAGGAACAATACTATCAACTCTTAGAGTCTATCAACAGACGTGGCTTATTGCCTCTAAAAATTGTGTTAAAAACTCACTTTGTAGAAAATTTTCAGATATAAAGTATCATTTTTTCTGGTTTCTTTATTATTACAGATTCGATGCTCTATAAATTGTAGTAGAGAAGAATACGGTAACTCTATGCTACTTCAGAACCTTAGTAATCATTTTATCTGCTTTATAACATCAAATTCCCTCATTTATTTTGTTTCTGTTTATGAAAAGTTCCTTTGCAGAGGAAATATTAAAGCCTTGTCTGTCCATCTGACATTTTATATGAGTAGATGTCAACTGGTTATTCAAATTTAATAACCTAGAGAACTTTATTTTCTATTCTATCATGGTATATCATATTAGAAAACAATTTTTAATGACAAATCTTCACTTTTTAAATTTTTTTCAGTTCTGTAATTAAAATGCCAAAATAGATATCTCACTTAGTTTAATATATATAATACTTAATATACATAATCATTAATATATACAATCATTAATAAAATATATAATTTTAAATGACATGGTCTCTTTTCTCATTATAATTTATATGAAAATAGACATAATAATATCTATTAAAACAGAATCTCTAGCCAAGCAGGGTGGCACTTGCCTGTAGTCCCAGCTACTTGGGAGGTTGAGGCAAGAGAATTGCTTGAACCCAGGAGGTCCAGTGCAGCCTGGGCAACATAGCAAGACCCTGTCTCTAAACAAACAAACAAACAAACAAACAAAGACAAAACCACAAAAACTCAAGAACTCTACAAAATGGAGACATGTTATTACACGAATCCTAATTCCCACACAATCCATACTTACGAAGAACATAGAAATAGCACACTAAATAATAAAAAGTAAAGAACTAGCATATTTTTTAAAACTGTTGTTATATTTAGAAGATAGTTTACTTTTTCCTGACTTTATTAACTATGGTTGTCCAAGTTACTCCTATTAATATAGGATGTTTAACCTCCATTTTGCTAGAAGGGTGTATAAATTACAATATCTTAAGAGGCAATATTTAAGTCATGTGAACCAAGTACAATGTACAAAAATATAATTTTTCAGGATAACAGAACACTTAAAGAACAGTATATAGAAACATCAGATATATGTGTTAAATGTGAGAAACACTGGCAAAATTTTTCTTCATATAAAATTTGAAAAGTGTTATTATATCAAACATCTTTTTCTTCCTTTCCTGGTTATTTATTAGTTGTACAGAATCAATTTAACTCTAAGCTCAAATATCTTTTTTTTTTTTTTTTGAGATGGAGTTTCACTCTTGTTGCCCAGACTGGAGTGCAATGGCACAATCTCGGCTCTCTGCAACCTCCACCTCCTGGGCTCAAGCGATTCTCCTGCCTCAGCCTCCTGAATAGCTGGGATTACAGGCATGCACCACCACACTCGGCTAATTTTTGCATCTTTAGTAGAGACGGGGTTTATCCATGTTGGTCAGGCTGGTCTTGAACTCCCAACCTCAGGTGATCCGCCCGCTTCGGCCTCCCAAAGTACTGGGATTACAGGCGTGAGCCACTGTGCCCAGCTGCGTTCACATATCTTTATATATAAAAATGCACCCAGTTTTGGTTTTTTCTTCTTTCTAGGTATGGATGGATATGGTGAGAAACAGAGTTGGCTACTCTTATTCTCCTAGTAAGTGTTCAGTGATTGCTAAAGAAAGATTGTGAAAAATACGTTACTTATAAATAATTAAAATCTCATAAAAACATATTATCAAAGAACTTACTTTTATAACATTTATGCAGATAATCTTAAATTTATGTTGTTATTTATGCCCTAAACTATAAAAAAGTATGTAATATTCCATTTTCTAACTCATAAACTCTAATAGTCTATACAGATCCTGTTTTAATGTTAATGAATTTATGGACACAAATAGCTAGCATCAAGGCTACATGGAAAAGCAGAACACTTCAAGCATTTAATACAGCTAAAGGGGCAGATTAGAGATCAATAACAAAATCACCTGGTAAAAAGGAAAAAGGTGTTGCATTAAAAGGCTTTTTGCTTTACATGTGAAACAATACTGAGAAACCTGTATTTTAGCACTTGTACTCAACAGGCACTCCAAACTATGCAACGATGAGAACAGAAACCCATCCTTTCTAATAATCTTGTGACAAAAGCTAAAAGACATCATCCTATTAACTAGTGATCTCAACTGCTAATGCGGAGTACTTCCTGGTGCCTTTTATGTAGAATGCTGCTATTAAAAAACCACTAAACATTCACTGTGAACAACACAGAATCATTCATCTTTTATCAGCATCTCTTGTTAGAAGAGTATGAGTGGGGCTGAAGGTGTCATTGATATTATGGAGTGGAAATTAATCAGAAATTTTTCTCATATTTTCCTCATCTCACTAATTTACTTTTGTTCAAATTTCCTCCTGTTAAAAAGTTCATACCCAACCCCCTGTTGTACTCTTTTAAGTTGAGAATATTCAACGAGTGCGTCCACTGAAAAGCACCAGGTCCTAACACAAAAAGCATTCGAAATTCTCATTTAGTTGTCTTTATTTTGCTAGCGCCATGTGGTCCTTGAAGATGTAGAAAACACGGGAAGCCGAGTAAAGATCAGAGCAAGCTCATTAGCATTCTGACAAAATTGGAGTGGTGGAGATGTATAGTTTGCCTAGTTTGTCGTTTTGAAAGCTACCGGTGGTAAGCTTTCTATTTCATTGTGCCTTTGTCTTTTGGGGGGGTTTCAAAGCAGCAGGGTATTTGTTAGCCCTAGGTTTGCACAATGCATTGTGGGAAACTTTCATGCACATTCAGTCCTACATAGTATCATTCCAGTTTGAGTCAAAACGTTTTTTTCACCCTTTATAGGAAAGGATATGTGTGTGAATCTTAATGCATACCTTTAATATGTTTATCACAGCTCTGACTTTTCCTTTTGCCTGAATCATAAAGTCCAAAGATAGTCAGAACCTAAATTAGATTATTTTCAATTGTTTATAAATGCTGCCAGTCATTTCAGAATATAATATGAAATCATTAATTTACTTTCTGCTCTTTGTTATAAACAACTAACAAGTAACACAGGACTGATTCACTTAGCTACAATTTAAAGGCTTATTGCTCACTGTATAAGACCCAACTCTATTTTTGAAACTGTGTACAGAAAAGAAATGGTCCATGTTTTAGAATTATGTAAATAAATACCTCTTAGAAGATTTAAATAAGTTATTACTCCACTCGCTTGATTTTCTTCATCATCTTCTTCATTTTCTTTTATTTTTTTCTCTTCTTTTTTTAAACATAAGACTCACTTTGAAGAGCTAAATAGGCTACATTAATGCTACTATTCAACAAGAATGTTTCCAAGTTGCAATGAAATGGATAAAGGTCTTTGGGGATGAATTTATCTGCTAAATCCTTGTGGTTGCCCTCGTATCTTGAATGATGACCCAAAAGAATGTCAACAGCTCATTTTCCCAGAGAGCTGGAAGGAGTCTCTATGCAAGCGATAATCTGCACATTCTAAAAGAACCATTTCAAACATTATATTTTACAAGCTGTTTTAAGTGATTTTCCTCTCATCTCTAGTATCCTAACAGTACTTTGGACATTAGTGCCTCTGAAATGAGGGCCAAAATTTTATAAGAGATTTCTACATATGGCATATACATTTTGAGATTTACTCAGTGTACATTTTAGAAACATGGTTGTCTTTTGTTACAATAACATATTTATGGCATAAATGAAATAAAAGTCTAAACTAAAGATTAGTATTTTTTAATCGTTGCAAAAAAGTGCTTTTTTATTATTAGCTGTTATATATTTTGCTTAGAATCAAACCTAATTCATGACAAGTATCTACAGTCTTTCTTAATTTATAATTATTAAAAGCCTAGGGGAAGCTAAAGAGCAGTGTGAGTGAGATATAGTGTATGAATAATCTGGTGAAGGTAGATTAACAGTAAGAGAATGGATCATTTCTATATGACACAGTAGCATTTGGTTATATCATATTTTATTTCCTTTGTATGACAGGAAACCACTATTAAGTAGTATGTCATCATCAAGGCAAGTTTTACATATTAACTGTTCATATTATATTAGAGCATGAAATTAAAATGATGCAACTTTTACTTCTAAATTAGGTTCTAATTTTCACCCCCTACAGCTTTGGTTAGCCTTTGATTTAAAAGTTCATTAAAAAAAAAAAAAACAACAATAACAACAAAACTAAAGACCTACTATATATCATTTTGTGGCTATGATGTGGCTACTTATATTTTGTTAGAACTTGAAACTTGACTAACAAAGCTTAATATTTAAATGTGTCCCAACATTGAGCTCTTCTACTGCTAGCTTTAAAGCTAAAGAACAGATGTTACCACAGTCATAATGACTGAATTAGTTCCATACTTTGCAATATGAGTATAGCTGCAAAATTATTTATCTCCTTCACCGAATTCTCCTGCCAAAATTTCTTGAATAAAGTCATTTTGACTAGCTATATCAAATTAGAGAGCAGTCAGGAGTGTTTAAGTCCAGCTTTAAAACAAATATTTTAGGAATTACTTAGACATATGGAAAATAGGGAATGTCCCTCCTGAAACTATGTTTAAAATATATTTTCTATCTTGAATTTAGACTTCATTAGAAACTATTTTTGACTTGTAATACCAAGATTGCTGTAATGTTATTCTGTTAAACAACCACAAAAAGATGTAAAAAGGCTGAACTTTTTAAAGCTGCAAATTAACAATTTTCTAATTTTTAAAGCACGTTACACTTGGATTTATAATACTGTCAAAGTCCAAAAAAAAAAAAATAAGTGGAGTTTAAGTATTATAGGTAAACAAATTCTGTTGTATGGTTAAAGCTACACACACACTAACATAGCTTTTTTATACTAAACCAAACTTGAAGCTTCTTCACAAGTGTTCACATTATACTGGTGTTTAGGTTCCTATGACTTAAAGGCCAGATGTTTTTCACAAATGACCAACAATCGTAGTTAGAATAAATTAATGATTGATTTTTTTAAGCTTTGATGGAATTAAGCAAACTTCTTTTCTCAATGTGCCCATGTGAATGTTTGCCTGTTAAACTTTTTTTTTTTTTTTTTGACAAGTGAGGCCACCCGGCAGAAAACAACTGATGCAAAACCCAGGAGTAATCCCTCTGTTTAGTTCAACACTATGGTTAGCCTTAACACTGCCTCTATTATCCAATGGATTTAGAGAAACTTTCATTTATTTGGTGGCCTCAGTTTTCAATTCTGTTGCCCTCTTTAAGGAAACCTAGATTTATTCCTATGTAAATACATTTGCATACTGGTACAAAGAAATGTTCTAAAATTTGGTTACCTTAGCAAGCTAAATTGGGGTTGTGTACTTAAGTAGTTTGAAAAAATAAGTGAAAAGAATCAAGACATAGGTTAATAATCCTACTAAGGATTTTAAGACATATTGGAATGAACCTATAATGTTCATGGTACAAGACTAATGTAATTATTTCTAACAATATTTTAACAATATATGGACATCTATTTTTAAAAACCCTAAAACCACTGGAACCTAGGAAACCTACTCT